>NW_027256882.1:86719015-87141515 GCF_029215685.1 Pituophis catenifer annectens
AGTAAATTGCCCAAGAATGAAAAGGTGACCAGGCCCCATGATTGGATATGTATTGCCATACTGAGGTTTCAAATGTGGCTTGCAAGATAATGCTGCAAAAATGGTAATGGGAATTCTTGTGCGCAGAGGTCTTATTCGTCAGTTCCTGGAAGTTCTCCATTAGTTAAATTCATAGAAGCTATGACTAAATGCTATCGACTACCCTGAATGGATTTTGCTTTATCTGAGCAGTAAATCACAAAGCTACGATGGAGATATAGTACATCACATGCATAGCTAATAAGGAGAAAGGTAATCTAACATTCTGGATAAAACCTGTAAAAAAAATAGAGAGAGATATTACTTTTTATTTGCCATACATGGGAACAACAGCAAGAGGAAGGAAATTAAGCTAATGAGTTCAGGCTACGGAGTGTTGGTTTACTTACGCACAGACACACATGGCTGAATTTCTGAGAAAGGCAGCACAGTGTGTTGGAAAGGCCCCTAGAAAAATACTAGATAGAACGCCCACTTCCAGATAATGCACACCACCAGGTAAAACTGAATATTAATGCTAATAAATTCTTGCATTTGGATACATTCCTATTCTGCCACTTTTTACAACTGCTAGAGTCCCCCTTTTCAGCAGGTCTGAGAATCTGTCAATGTATTGGAAAATGCCCTTTCTCTTTCATCCAGCATCAGTCATTAAAAAGGATGAGCTGAAACTATTCCATAAGTGTTTTCCCCCCACATATTTTCAGTGATACAAATAGCTGTCTTTCCCCCCCCCGCCAGAATTTGGTAATATACTTTTTAAAAGTACTATTACAGTTTTTGTTGTGTTCCATACTCACTCTCCGTCAAAGAATAGCAAGTCATATAGACAGATTTTTTTTTTAAAAAAATCTTTATTTACATTTTTCATTAAAAAACAGAAAACAACAATACACCATATAAATAACATACAAGATAACATAACAAATAACAAACATATCTGCAAATAATATCTTAACAACTAAATATTCGGTACGATATATCTACATTACATTCCGAGGGAGACAGAACAACTTATATCTCTTTATATATCAATTAGGTCTATCCGACCTCACTTTATTTGTATTGTATAGGTTTCTCAATAAATACCTTTCTTCTTTTCAATTGGGTTATGATTTTCTCTTCGCTAGCCAATATATAATTTTTCCCAGGATAAACATGTTTGTGTTTGATCTCTATCTTTTAATTTTTAGTCAATTTATCTGCTTCCGCACAGTCCAAAATCTTTTTTAAAAATGCTTCCTCTGATTGGATATTTTTGTTTTTCCAAAGTTGCGCGTATATCAATCTCACCACTGTGATAATGTGTAGGGCCAAAAACCATGAGTCTTTTTTAATATTATCCGGTTTGGAGCCGAGCAAGCATGTCTCTGGTGCCCAATCAATCTTTTGATTTAAAATCTCATTGAGCCATTTTTTTATTTTTCCCCAAAACTTCGCTGCTTCCGGGCATGTCCACCATTGATGGTAGTAAGTGCCTCATTCCAGCCTGCACTTCCAACATTCAGCAGATTGTCCAGTGAACATTTTAGCCAATCTATCAGGGGGAAGGTGCCACCTATAAATCATCTTATAAATATTCTCTTTGTATGCTGTGGAAACTATTGACTTCATATTCTCCCACCAAATCCCTTGCCATTTGTCTAAGTGGATTGGGTAACCGAAGTTTTTCCCCCAGGTGATTATTGTATCTTTGATTATCTCATCACCTATCTCTAATCTCATTAACAGTTTATAACTTTTCGAAATCATGCCTTTTTCTTGGCCCATCAAGATTTTATCTAATTCTTGTAGGTCCACGTGTATGCCTTTCCCATCTCTATCTTTCTTAAATTTGGATTGAATCTGTAAGTAGGTCCACCAATCCACTTGTGATCCTAAGGAATTCAATTTCTGTTTAGATTTTAATTTTCCCTGTGCATTCAGTAAGTCCTTGTATATTAATTTCTTTATCGGATTGTAAAGTTTGGGGTATGTCAGTGCTTCCACAGGCGATATCCAGCACGGTGTTTTAATATAATATTTTTTGCTGACCTTTTCCCAGTTTCGAATTAGAATATTTCTTATGTAATGTTTGGTGAACCATTTGCTTTGTGGGATACTATCTCGCCAGAGTGCCATATGCCAGCCCTGTTGTAAGTCATAACCTTCTATTTTAAGAAGACGATGGTTACCCAAGGTAATCCATTCTTTTACCCACACTAACAGAGCTGCTGAGTAGTAGTTCTCCCAGCATGGTAAACCCAGGCCTCCTCTTTCTTTTATCTCCTGCATCATCTTTTTTTTAATCCGTGGCTTTTTCCCCTGCCAAATAAATTTAGTTATTATTTGGTTTAATTCCATAAAGAATTTTTTGGATAGGTTCGCTGGTGCAGTTTGAAATAAGAAATTAAATTTCGGTAGAATGTAAGATTTAACTGTTGTTACTCGTCCCAGAAGTGAAAGTTGTATTTTACCCCATTTATCTAAATCTTTCCTTGTTTGGATTAATAGTTTATTATAATTATCTTCTTGTATGCTCGAGCATCTACCAGATAACCAAATTCCCAAGTATTTAATTTTGTTAACTATTTTCAATCCAATCACTTCCTGTAAACTCCTCTTATCTTCCTCTGAGATATTCTTAATAAATAAATTAATTAATAAATTTGGTTTTTTTTATTAATCAATAATCCTGCTACTGCCCCAAATTCCTCAATCAACTCTAATAAGTATGGGCAGGATTTTATAGGTTCTTCTAGAATGAAAACCATATCATCTGCAAAGGCCTGGGTTTTATATACCCGTTGTCCAATTCTAAGGCCTTTTATTCTTTCCTCATTCCTTATTTTTTGCAGTAGAGTTTCTAGTGATAGAATGAATAGTAAGGGGGAGGGGACAGCCCTGTCTTGTGCCTTTGCTGATAGAAAATTCTTCCATCAAATCCCCATTTATCAATAATCTGGCCGTTTGTTTGGAATAAATAGCTTTGATTGCATTTATAAATTTCTGTCCAAAACCCATATGTTCTAGCTGTAATAATATAAAGTCCCAGTTGACCCTGTCAAATGCCTTCTGGGCGTCTATAAAAACTAGTGCGACCTTCTTTACCGGGATGATCTTCGTAGTATTCCAGTATGTTTAGCAAAACTCTCAAATTATCTCGTAATTGGCGTGATGGTAAAAACCCATTTTGGTCAATATGTATAAATTCATTCAGGAAGCCTTTTAATCTATTTGCTAAAATTGTTGTGAAAATTTTATAATCGGAGTTCAGAAGAGATATTGGCCTATAATTTTTTATACCTGTCGAGGGGTGGGGGACTTTTTTTGGAATTAAACTAATATTGGCTTCCCTCCATGAGTGAGAAATTTCTGCTTTTCCTAAAACTTCATTAAATAAGTCTTTCATATGTTCTCCCATTACCTCAAACATTGTTTTATATAACTCTGCGGGGAGTCCATCTGTACCAGGTGTTTTCAAATTCCCTTGTTTCTTCACTGCTTTTTCAATCTCCGTTAAGATAATTTCCTCTTTTAATAATTCTTTCGTTAAATTGGGTATTTTGGGTAAATCCGAATTCTCTATATAATTTTTTGTCACACCTGCTAAAGTCTCTTCTTTTTTGTATAATTCTTTATAAAAATCCACTGTAATTTTTTCCTTTCCTCCTTTATCTTTTATTAAATTTCCCTCCTTATCTTCTAACTGATCAATTCGTCTATTTTGTTTTTCTTTTCTGAGTCTATCATATAGACAGATATGATGTCAATATAATACTGTAACTTTTTGTTACAACTTGGATACCAATATGATTAATTCTGGAAAAAGCAAGTTGAAATAAGCTGAGAGACAAAGAAGCCAATATAGAAATGGCTAAAGGAAACATGTTGAAAGGTACAGGTTGCAAAATTAATTTCTGTATCAGTTTTCCTCTGATTTCAGGAGAAACTGCCAATCTCTGAATCCAATTTTCAAAGTCAGCTATGTGTCCAGTTCATTGTCATGCTATCCAGATCACACTTAACTAGCTTGCTAATTGTTCTGTCATGTTATTTATAAACGTGCTGTCAATTGTCACTTCTGAGAGGAAATATATTGGCTTGTTGTCAAGCAATTATGTTTTATCTCAGTCCTTAGGACACAGGGAACGGTGTATGTTAAATCTACCACCTGTGATATGGGCAGCCATATATATCTGATTAACTAATTCTGAATATCTGGAGGGTATCCATTGCAATGAATGAGATAGATAGTACCACCTTTGCTTTCTTCTTCCCTGCTAAGGACACAAACCTCCAATGAATGGGCTGGGGCCAGGATCAGCCCAGCCATTTCCCAATTGGGAAATTTGGATGTTTTTTCCTTGGGAATCCAGTTTGTTAATTATTTAATATATGCCTATACAGTGACGGAAGCTTTTGTTTCGAATTTTAGTTGGCTTCTTTAAATAATTTGACT
Organism: Pituophis catenifer annectens; assembly: GCF_029215685.1. Taxonomy (NCBI): domain Eukaryota; kingdom Metazoa; phylum Chordata; class Lepidosauria; order Squamata; family Colubridae; genus Pituophis; species Pituophis catenifer. The sequence goes on from NW_027256882.1 coordinate 86,723,496, forward strand.
GAATCTGGCATCTGAGTTTACAGGATGAGGAGATGACAGGACTTCAAACCACATATCTTGAGTCACATTTGTTTATGGAAGAGTGATTGCAGTAAGAAAGAAAAACATATGCAAACTCATATGCTAGCTCAGTCCTTCCCATAATTTACAAAGATCACAATTGCCTGGAAATTATTCCAGTCCAACATATCTGGAGGGATCATGGTTGGGGTTGACTCTAGCCTTACTGATGTTGCTCTTAACTGCATGTGCACACCTCAGGTAAGTAGAAGCTAGGAATGATCACTCAAATTTTAAATATTTAAGAACTCATCAGAAATGAAAAATATAATAACAGATACATATAAATGTTCTTTATGGCTTGGTGTATGTCAGGCAGAGGATCTGAGGAGGGTTGCCTTACTGCAGATCGTCTGTAAACCCTGTCAGTTTGAAAGGCAAGGTGAACTATTTTGAAGGATTTTTCAAATGTTGGTGGATGCTTGTTTCAACAGGATCTCCATTTTCTTTTTTATTCTGTTTGATTTTAATTCTGCTTATTTATTTATTTATTGGTTCGATTTATATGCCGCCCTTCTCCGGAGACTCAGGGTGGCTTACAATGCGTTAAGCAATAGCCTTCATACTTTTGTATATATCTGCTAAGTAGGGCTTTCGGTCCCCTCTAAGCGGTGTTCTTTTTTATACATAGTCAGATTATTGCCTCCACAATCCGGGTCCTCATTTTACCTACCTCGAAAGGATGGAAGGCTGAGTCAACCTTGAGCCTGGTGAGATTTGAACTTGCAATAATTGCAGGCAACTGGTGCTACTTAATAGTACTTTAGTCTGCTGCGCCACCAAGGCTCAAGTGCTTGCCACCTAGAGTCATTCTGAAGTTGGGCCACATTAGAGATGTGAATCATAAATAAATCATAAATAAATAAATTTGTATCAAATACAAAAAGCAACATTTTTAACCCATCCAATTTCATTTATCCATCCTACCTCCCCCTTCCCCTTTCCGTATAATATATCTACAGAAGAATTTTCCCCAACGTGAGCTATCTCCTACACAATGTCCTACACATGTCCATCTTATCCTGGCTCAAGAACAGCCTGCTGAGTATTTCTCAATGCCCTGCACGAACCTCAACTATCCTGAGACCACTGCAAAGATAATCTCTGCCCAGTGTTCCTTGTTCCACAACAAAAGTTGTGTTTTCAAGCTTGTGCTGGCTCAAGTAGTGCTGTCTAGTTCACCTGCTGGTTTGAAAGAAAAAGTCTTGTCTTCAACTGACTCCTGTGTGCTGTGGCAGGAATTCTTCTTCTCTTCCAATCAGTGGTCACTGCCCTCCATAGTTGTTGCAACCTGGCTACTGGCTGCTTCACCCCTCCTAACAACATCTTCCACAGTGGATCAATGAAAACAGTGGAGTGCCTACCCTCATGAAATTGACAAGAGCTCTGCCAGTTCCCCCTCCTTCCCAATGACTGAAAGGAAAATAAAAATTGAGTGTTTTCTTTCCACCCCACCCTCCTCAGCTAGTTGATACATCAGATCAAGGAGGAGTCAGAAAGGGGGTGTCATATAAAAGGTCTATCAATGGAAATCACATGTCTTCAAAGAACTGACCATAGAAAGCAAGGTGATAAATAATATCCCAGGAGAATCCTCCAATCGGGGCCATGAAATAAGATTTAATTCAGGAACACAATTTCCTAAACAAGTTTCATTTTTAGACAGTTTCAGCACAGGAGATAAGCAGCTTAAGACTTGTGGAAAGAAGAGCTCAGTGTCAGCTTTTGCTTCCATTCCAACCAGAGAAACAATCATGGGTGTTTCAAATATTTTGTCAAGAGGAGGAGGAAAAATCATAAAATGTACCAGTTCAGTCTGAATTAGTGCAAAGTACATGAATATTTACAGCACGGTCAATCTTGCTCTCTTTCAGAACTGATATAATTATACGAATGTAGAAAGGCTAGAATGAAAACTGTATAATGCACACTGGCAGCAGGAGATGAAAGAGAAATACCTGAATGGCAAAAGTCTGCAGAAAAATATATGGCCAGTAACCACTGGGGCACCTCTCTGGATGTTAGAAAGTGAAGGTCTTAAAATTTAAGCTAGTCAAAATGTCCAAGGTTTTTAGTAAGTAGTATACTGCGGTACATGGTACGTGCAATTAACAAGACACAGAAGTTGATATTTGACCTCAGCTTCCTTTATCCAAATTAGACTCTGGTTTCAGCCTGGCTCAAAGCTAGACCCCAAGCATAACCAACGTGACAGTATTGATCACTGAAGATTCAAAGATTTAGAAGCCCTTGAATACATTTCACTGCGTTGTTGCTCGTCTGCCCATTACGCAGAATCTGTGTGGTTCAGGGTTCACCATTTGTAGAAAAGCATCCATACAGCTGTGGATGTGATCCCGTGGTTCTGTTTATTTAAAATGTTCCCAGCATGTTGCTATTTGTTTCTTTCACAATTGAGCAATTGTGTCTGTTGACCTAAGCATCAATGGCCATATAATGTTCTCCGACAAGTATTTCCCACACCCACACACACATCATGGTCTCCGAAGTCACTCTGCACCATTCATGATTAGATATTCATCTGCTCGGTGTAGCTGTGGCTGTGGATTCCAAACAGTTAAAGCTGTCCTGGTACCTTTGGTTTACTTAAAGCAGGGTCTTGCTCAACTGATCACAAGTGAGGTCTGTGACTCAGCTGTTAGCTTTGCAGCCTACCTTGAACTTCAAAAGGCTTGGGCCAGCCAACTCTTTCCGAATTCTGGATATCGCCAGTTTGATTCCTCTTGGTTTTCTGGTCATTTGGAATTAACATTTAGCATTTGTCTTGGCCAGAGACATGCAGAACAAGAGCCTGTGTAATATGAGTCAATGGCACATAGGGCTGGGGAACGCAAGGACAGATCTTGTGACTGCATCAGTTTGAATATTTAACATCTTAAGTCTATGATACGGGTTTGTGGTTTAAAAAAAAAGTAGTGGGAGCGATGAAGAATCAAGAAATTCTTGCAAGTTGCAGCACACTCTTCTGGGCACTGAGTGCTTCTTTCTTTACTTTTGTTTAAACTACAAGGGAAAAAAATCCTAATAAAAGAACCTCATTTAGCACAGGTTTTCAGAAAGGTTGGTTGACGCATTTTATGTTAAGGTGACCAACTATGTATTTTAAATACAGGTTCACATTTTTCTTTCTTTTTTTAAAAAAAATATTTTTGGTTAGATTTCATTTGGCTTCTGTCATCCTGTCATTTCAAAAAATAATAATAATTCCATCTTCCAACAAATGTAATAAAAATTGAGAAATGTAAAAATGTCATTTTACCGGTGGTGTTACAAACCATATACAAGCCTACATCATCTATTCTGTTCAAGTTAATCAGCCCAAACAACTCTTGTCCTGTCTTTCAAATTGTATTTCAATTCTGGAGGACATCCAGCATTGGCTATTGTTATAGTTATATAATATTATATAACTCTATATAAAACTCTCTCTCTCTCTCTCTCTCTCTCTCTCTCTCTCTCTCTCTCTCTCTATATATATATATATATATATATATATATATATATATATATGTGTGTGTGTGTGTGTGTGTGTGTGTGTGTGTGTGTGTGTGTGTGTTTTTCTTTTAGCCAGGTTTTTCCTGGCTAAAAGAAAAACACACATAAAACCTACGAAAAAGTAAGAATATATATATATATATATTCTTACATATATATATAGACAACGAAATCGCATTCGTCATCTTCTGGCTGATGTTCTCGGTTTGGTGCTTATGGGCAAACTGTGTGATCATAACTGACGTTTTTCTATGAAAAGAGGCAAAGGTGTATTCTGATTGGTCGACAGTGTTGTATTCTGATTGGCTGATGACGTAGCTGTATTTTGATTGGGTGGAAGCACTGTTGTTTGGTTGTGGGTCAATGGATAAGTTATGCTAGAACTGGTGGCAACACAGGCATTTTGATGAACCTTTGATCTATGGTTTATATTTTGTGTTAAGATTAGTCTGTCTATGAGAGCAGGTTTCCAAATAACTGTACGCACACACACACACACACACACACATATGCAAAAAATTAAAATCTCGGGTGTTTAATTTTTTGCATATGCACACCCGCGAAAACTTAAGAAGTTTTAGTATATATTATACTACATATAATATAATACAAAATATTATATTGTTATAGTTATAGGCTATTATATGGTTATAGTTGGGGTGTCTAATATAAGGTCCAAGTGCACATGAATCAAAGTTTTTGGTTATGGATCCCAAAGTAATTCCAACAATTGTTGCTGAATTATACCTTCTAGGAGGTTGGAAAGAAAACTATGAAATATATGCATTATGTTTAATTTCATTAACTAAATCAAATATAGGTTTCATTCTCACTCATTCATTTTAGCTAATACAAAAATACACCTTCAATTTTAAAAAAATGCCCTCCTGAGTTAAAAAATTACTAGAAATTCATGCAAAAGGTTCTTGGAAATATGACTCCTTTAAAAGACACGGTACATTGATTACAAGTTGAAATCCTCACTCAGCTTTCCTGTGTGACATTGATCCAATCATTATTTCTTAGCCTAACCACAAGATTTATATTAATAAAAATGCGTGAGGGCATGCTGTAATAAACTGAAGGTAAAGTGAGATAGACATATAATGAACAAAATATTTTGACTATATAATATTTTCATAATGCATTTTTTGCAGGCAGTCTTGCCAGCATTAGAAATATTTTAAGACGTTTCCATATCATTTGACATTTAGGTAAATCAATCTTTGGTAAAGTCCCCTAAGACGAGGGTATTTGTCCTAGAATGAAACAGGCTTGGCTCACTTGTAAATTATATTCAGAGATGGCCAGTGAAAACTTGGCTTTTAGGTTGAAGATTTTCAGTAGAAGACTGAAAATAATAGCTGTTATTTTTATGGCCTTTGTTTTTACATATTTTTTCTCTGATTCTGCTGTACGTCATTATATTTTTCTGTTGTTGGTTTTGCATGGAACAAAAACATTTGGAATAACTATAGAATATCTGAAACTGATTTCATGCTATCCTGTCAAAATAAAATATGTTTTGTAGAAAATGATACGCAAGATGAGGCAAAGATAGACAGACAGCACATTCTTTCCAATAAGATTATATAGTCTTAACCCAGGGCTCAAAAGCCCAGGGATACAGCTCAAAACATTACAAAAATTGTAATGTTAATATTTCAGAAAAAGGGAAAATATTCAATATGGGGTATTAATCATTCTTAGTCTAATGTTTCTATTAATGTTATTATATTTTGTGGGGGTGGTCTATTTTTGGTTTGGTTTTGGTCCACTTTGGGGCTAATATGGCCTCCTGCCATATCAATTAACGCCCGAGGACATCCTTGGTCCCAAAATGGTTCAATCCTGCCTTAAAAGTAAATATTAAACAGATTATTTTGATTTTTTGAGAAAGGACAACTAAGAAGAAAACATGGCATGCAGGACAAGAACTTCAAAAGCAACAATTCTATTAGCATCTACATCATGAACATGGTCTGGTGCACCTAATATGATAATAAATTGCTTAACTCTAGTTAAATCTTAATTCTATAATGTTGGATTTGAAAAAAAGTTCATATTTTTCTAACTTTTCTAAATTCATGCAATTGGAGCTCAATGGGTTTTTCCAATTTTATGATTTTTCCCCTTAGCATCTGGAATTTCCAAATTCATTTCCCAAAGGGTTTAAGAAACCATTCTACCAATAAGCTATGTTCTGATTTCCCATGTTTTAAAAATCGTGTTTGCTAACTGATAAACTAGATTCATTTTTATACCGATTTCAAAATGTCATCATGTAATTTTAATCAACCTACATGGCAAAGTGTGCAAGCTGCAATGAATGCCAAAGCATCCAGAGGACAAGAAGTTAGGAAAGAAGGATTTAAAGCCTTTTGGAGTCAAGACCACATATTTGAGAGTTTGCCTTGTTCTATATAGACCTAACCATGATGGAATGAATCTTCAGAGGCCTTCTTCTATCTTCTCAGGATTGTCAGAAATAAGCTAACTTGGAACCAGGGACAGTTGCCATTGGAATTTCCTTCTAATAGAATTATTGCCTTGCTCTATGAGTTAATGGCTTTGATAAGTTTATAAAAAAAATAGAAAATTGTTTTAGGAAAGGGGCCGGTATTATAAATAGTTATTTTTTTTAAAACTGGTTTTAACTGCACCTGAGTTTTACATGGTATTTATGCTATTTGCTATAGTTTTAATGTTAAAATGTGAAATAATGCTTTAAATAGTTGGTCTTATAGTTATCCATTGAGCTAATCTGAACAAAGGAAGGATGCATATTTTAAAAATGGCTATCCATCTATCTATCTACCTATTTTACATAATTACTGATACAATTCTAAGAATATCTTTTCAGAACAGATGTTCATTTTGGTTGCAAATCTGTTAGGCTGCTTTGGTGTTATGTTATAATCATTTGAAAGCCTGTTTTGTATTTTTTTTTTATTTTTTTTATTGAAAAAGTTTTCAAATACAAATTTCCCCCCCCCTTTTTTTTCCCCTCTCCCTCCCCCTCCCTAACCCCCCCTCCCCACCCATCCCCTCCTGTGACTTCTTTATAACAAAAAAAAACCCAATTCATAACAGATTACTTACTCCCTCCTCTAAATATTGACCTTTACTTGCTAAAAATATTAATATTATAACATCCCCCTTTATCCATACATTTCAAAAAAGAAAAAAGAAAAAGGAAAAAAAAAAAAAAAGACATTATACTATAACATTATAGAATAACTTCTAATTTGCTTAAAGCATTGTAAGCCGCCCTGAGTCTCCGGAGAAGGGCGGCATATAAATCAAAAAAAAAAAAAAAAAAAAAATTTGACATAATAGTATTATAACTCCCAATTTGGCAATAATCTGCCCTTTTTCTCCTCTCCCAAACTGTATCCATATGTTATTACAACAATTCATGACCACCTTCCACTTTAAAACTATACAATAAATCATACTTCAACATTTAATCTTCTATATATATTACTACACCATTTCAAAGCGGTCTTTCCCATAAAATCTAGTTTAACATTTATTCCACTCTATCCATTTCCTCCACTCCCCTAAATATATCACTTAAAAATCCCTTTTCTTAGACTAATCAATCTGCTAACTAGCTTATTCACCCACTATCATACAAAATTACCATACACAACAATTCTTAATATCTTTGATTCACTGCCCACACTACTTAAGAATATATGTCTATATATTCCATTATATCTAAATAAAAAAAAGAAAAGACAGTAACTTTAAATTTATAGTCCATATAGTATCTTCTTTGAGGTCTTTCCACTGGATTGATAGAACCAACATCCATAATAGGGTAACATAACTTGGTAGTGCAACAGTTTATTCAGAATCTTCAATCATGTCTGCCGCCATCAGTAATAAATATCTTCTTATAAAGATAAAAACAACCACCCGAGTGACATTATAATTATATTCCATATAGTAATAGTTGTGGGTTTCATCAGGATTATTGATTCCCATCATCGTAGTGGGTAACAAGCCGATCTTCTGCATGCCCCAGCAAAATTCTCTTGCCTTGTGATTCAAGATAATTATCATATGTTTATTAACACAAAAAGAAATTCCAAAATGGATAATTCAAATCCATCAGTTTAAGGCTATTTTCACGTCCCCGGATTACGGCCATGCAGAGATCTGCCACAATCCTCAGGATAATATTAACCATTACGTCGCCTCTTTTATGTTTACACATAATCAGTCATATTTTAAAGTCACTGGCTTCACTGTTGCTTAATTTAAAAATTTCTATTTTTATGCATCCTATTTCTTTTTTTCTTTTTTTCTTTTTGTGGGTTTGGTTTCCATCCTGGTTTCCTTTCTACAAATTGTATATCATCTGGTCGGTTTTCGTTCTGCTTTAATTGGTCTTGTTGGTTTTGTTTTTGTATCTCATGTTTCTTTTTTATCCCTTGTATATCCCCTAATTGGTTTCCATATTTGTCCTTGCCTTGATCAATCATCACATTAAGGTTAGATGCCACTTCTCTCAAATTTGTGGATAGTCCAGCTGGGGTGTCCGATAAATCCAAAGGCAATTCATCTGGTACAGTTTCTGTAATTCGATATTTTACCTTTATTTCCAGCTCCTTCTGCTTATCCTGTATTATATCTGAAGATGTTAAGTTCATTTTCAACCTATTTTGATAAAATTCTTCCGCTCTTTCGACAGTATTTAGCTGGTATCTTTCTCCTTGATATCTGAATATAATACCAACTGGGACATCCCACCTAAATGGGATATTTCTCTTTTTTAACTCATTCACCAGAAAACCAAATTTCTTCCTTTCCATTAATATCTTAGGTGGGAGTTCCTTGTAAATCCAGATCTTTCTTCCATACAATTGCAAATTAGAATTGAAGGAATTTTGCACGATATTATTCCTAATTTCTTTATCTGTAAAATAAATCACCACATCTCTAGGCAATTGCCTTTGCTTGGCAATCCAGGAATTTATTCGGTAAACTCTGTCAATCCTACAAAACACTTCCTCAGGTTGAACCTTTAAAATCCCAGCTAGAATTTCAGAAGATATTTTCCTTAAATCATCTCTATTATTTTCCTGCAAGCCTCTTAATCTTATCGCATATTCTGTGAAATTATATTGTACCATTAAAATCTCTTTTTCAATCTTCTGTTGCAAATTTTCTACATTACCAGACTTTTGATCAGCATCCATTTTAGGTTTTTCTTCTGAACTATTATCCTGAGTGTTTATCAGATCAGTTTCAATTTTTTGAGTTCTATTGTCCAATTTATCTTGAATTTCTTCCATTTCAAACTTTAGTAAATTAGTATTTGTGTCCAACTGTATCATAAATTCTGAAAAACCATTAGCCACTTTTGAGAATTTTTTATTCAAAAAATCAAACTTAGATTTCACCAATTCTTTAATTTCCTGCTTAAATTTTTCAAATTGCTGATTCACAATCTCCTCCCTTCTTTCAATCTCCTCTAAGAGAAATTCTATTATATTAAAATCAGGTTTCTGAGACTGAAAAATTGAGACTTATTCCTTTAAATTGTTAGTGGGGGAATCCCCCCCCCTTAATTGTTTATCTGACTTGAGTGCCATGTTTCCGCCCAGGCAGGCTTTGTTAAAAAAAAGAGAAAGGAGAAAGGACTTCTTTCCAATCAACAACAATATCAAGTCTCCAAGGGAAAAAGAGAGAAAAAGACACAGGAGCGAGGTTTTGTCTACAAATGTAGCCAGTGATATTTATTCCGCTACATTGTAATAATGCAAGGTCGTGCTGAGGATTTTGCGCATTATCTGCACGATAAAGTCGCTCAAATTCGGGAAGGCTTGGACTCTGACTGGGTAGGTACAGGCGGGTTGTCCGAGGTCTGTCTTGAGACGGTTATCTGGGATGAGTTTGATCCTGTGACTCCCGAGGACGTGGACAGGATGCTGGGGAGGTTGAACGCAACCACATGTTTATTGGACCCGTGTCCCTCTTGGTTGGTGCTGGCTACCTGGGAGGTTACACGAGGCTGGCTCCAGAGGATTATAAATGCTTCCTTGAGTGAGGGGTTCTTGCCTCCCGCCTTGAAAGAGGCGGTGGTGAGGCCCCTCCTCAAGAAGCCCTCTCTGGACCCAGCTGTTTTAGCAAATTATTGTCCAGTTTCCAACCTTCGCTTTTTGGCGAAGGTTGTTGAGAGTGTGGTTGTGCGACAACTCCCACAGTACCTGGATGAAACCGTCTATCTAGATCCGTTCCAGTCCGGCTTCAGGCCTGGGTACAGCACGGAAACGGCATTGGTCGCGTTGGTTGATGATCTCTGGAGGGCTCGGGACAGAGGTTGTTCCTCTGTTCTGGTCCTATTAGACCTCTCAGCGGCTTTTGATACCATCGACCATGGTATCATGCTGCGCCGGTTGGAGGGGTTAGGAGTGGGAGGCACTGTTTTACGGTGGTTCTCCTCCTATCTCTCCGACTGGTCGCAGTCTGTGTTGGCTGGAGGGCAGAGGTCGACCTCAAGGCACTTGGTTTGTGGGGTGCCACAAGGGTCGGTCCTCTCGCCTCTCCTGTTCAACATTTATGTGAAGCCGCTGGGCGAGATCATCCGTGGTTTTGGGGTGCAGTGCCATCTGTACGCTGATGACACCCAGCTGTACATCTCCACCCCAGACCACCCCAACGATGCCCTTGAAGTGATGTCCCGGTGCCTGGAGGCGGTGCGGGTCTGGATGGGGAGGAACAGGCTCCGACTCAATCCCTCCAAGACTGAGTGGCTGTGGCTGCCGGCGTCCCGATATAGTCAGCTGGTGCCATCGCTGACTATTGGGGGCGAGACATTGGCCCCCACAGAGAGGGCGCGTAACTTGGGTGTCCTCCTGGACGCACGGCTGTCTTTAGAAGAGCATTTGACGGCCGTGGCCAGGGGGGCTTTCTATCAGGTTCGCCTGATACGCCAGTAGCGCCCCTTTCTGGATCGGGACTCCCTATGCACGGTCACTCATGCCCTCGTTACTTCCCGCCTCGACTACTGTAACGCTCTCTACATGGGGCTCCCCTTGAGGAGCACTCGGAGGCTCCAACTGGTGCAGAATGCGGCCGCACGGGTACTTATGGGGGCGACATGGCGCTCCCACGTGACACCTCTCCTGCGCGAGCTGCATTGGCTTCCAGTGGTCTTCTGAGTGCGCTTCAAGGTGTTGGTTCTCATCTTCAAAGCGCTCCATGGCTTAGGACCCAGTTATTTACGAGACCACCTTCTGCCTCCGATAACCTCCCACCGGCCAACACGCTCCCACAGAGAGGGTCTCCTCAGGGTGCCGTCTGTCAGGCAATGTCGGCTGGCGACCCCCCGGGGAAGAGCCTTCTCTGTGGGGGCACCCGCCCTCTGGAATGAGCTACCCCCAGGGATACGACTAATCCCGGACCTCTGGACCTTCCGTCGGGCCCTGAAGACTTTTTTATTTCAGCAAGCCGGGCTGGGTTAAAATTTTTAATTGGGTGAATTTTATGGGTAACGGGGTTTTAAATTGGAGAAGCCTAAGATAATTTAATTTTGTTTTAATATATTTTAATATTTGTATTGTGTGTTTTAATTCTGGCTGTTCACCGCCCCGAGTCCTTCGGGAGAGGGGGCGGTATAAAAATTTAATAAATAAATAAATAAATAAATAAATTAAATAATAGAAAACGGAAGGACTTTCCCTTTCAGCCTCTCCTCCAGCCGCGGCAGACGCCATTTTAAAAGGCTTTTTTCTTCCTCTTTCTTTTCCTTCTTTCTCTTAAATAATTTTTTTAAAAAATAAGTAAAATACTTGCGATTCAATATTACAGGTCCAGCTCACATTTTCTTTGAGTAGTCTGTTAAATTTGCAGGCTTGCTCTTGACGCCTGGCTCTGCATTAGCAGAGGTCTCCCAAAGCCCGGAGCAGCGGCTGGGGATATGGGGCATCTCATCCGCTCCGTCCCGTGTTTTGTATTTTATTGATACAGCCTTTATTATTTACTGCATATTTTTTGTGGATTGTTGTTAGCTACTCAGGATTATATGTAGGATGTCCAGCAGCATACATTTTCTAAATGGACAAAATATGTCCAATGGTGTTTATTTCCAGATAAATGGGTATAGAAAATGTAAACTGAACTCAGTAGGTTTGATTGAGAAAAAAATTGCTCATACACTGTTTTAATTATAATGATGTTAACTTTATTTTATTATTATTTTTAATGATTTTTTCATTGCTTTTTACATGATTATCTCAATTATATATCTGAGACATATATTATTCAAAACAGCCACATATCATAATTATTATCAGTTCACCATCATTATGTAAATCAAAGATGGACAATCTTTCACTTGCCAAGATTTTCAGTCAATGTATTTTGGTAACTAGACTAGGTTTTGTTGAGTGATTGGTAAGATTTCAAAATATACGTAAATATATTATGCCTGTTTTGGGAATCACAGTACAGTTTTCAGGTATTTTCCCCACATTGAACTGAAATACAGATTCATATTGAGTTTTCTTTAACAAGACTTATTAAATGGAAAAGAAGTGAAGTTACAGAATTGTTAGCAAGTGGATTGCTTTCCACTTCTAGCTGGTTAGGGTTAGAATGGTTCCTTAATCTTGATCAAGGTGTGAACAGATAATTATGAAATGGTGGGAAACTCATCTCCTCCCACTTATGACTGTATGACTGTAACCTTGTTGCTTGTATCCTTACAATTTATATTGACTGTTTCCTAATATGATTTGATTGCTTATTTGTACCCTATGCCTATCATTAAGTGTTGTACCTTATGATTCTTGACGAATATATCTTTTCTTTTATGTACACTGAAAGCAGATGCACCAAGACAAATTCCTTGTGTGTCCAATCACACTTCGCCAATAAAGAATTCTATTCTATTCTATTCTATTCTATTCTATTCTATTCTATTCTATTCTATTCTATTCTATTCTATTCTATTCTATTCTATTCTATTCAACTGTTCCATTAATTTTCAGCAGTTACAATCATAGAATTTGAGGCCTGAAAAAAGGATTGCATGCTACGTCACTGACTCACTATGTAAATATTCACAAAAAGCTTAGGATTCTATATTCTCAGATATAATGTAGTCTTAAAGACCTTAATGCAGAATATAGAGAAAGAGCCTACAGTTTCATGGAAATTATAGTAATTCCTCATCCCAAAGCTGTTTTGTTTAGTATCTCAAAATGAACACGATTTCCAATAGGCAGCGGTGATCATTAATTAAAAAAGAAATCCTTTCAAATAAAATAAAATATATTAGCATTATGTAACCAGAGCATCCTTTGCCCATAAAATCTTGAGAACTTGAATGGTTTCCAGTTGTAATTTTAGCAGTAAAACGCAGAAGCACCGTGAGCTGGTTACAAGTCATTCTTTTTATCAATATGCCTCACAGACCCCTGAAAAGTTTAAATAACTTACCAATGGACAAATGGAACAACATTACTCATTAACTAATTCAGTTTTAGGATTACATTGGGACCTTGAGTTCATTTTTTCCCCTGACTTTGGGTACTTGCATTTACCTCATAATGTGTACAGTACAAACAGTTTTATTTGTATTGGTGGATATGATAAATGAATGTAAAATTTCCAGTTATATAAGACTGCTTTTGCTTATGATTTCATCACTTTTACCTGTAAAATAGTAGTTTTCTACTTAACTTGGTTTCATAATGAAATTAAAAAGCAAAACAATTTTAATTAAAATTTATGTAATTTAACCTAATTTAAACATTGAATTTAAAGTGAAAATTAGAAAGATACAACATTAAAATGTTAGAAAGATGTCTCCAATGGATTTGGCTAAAGATGTCTTCCAATGGATTTGGAAGGCAGTATTGTATATAATAATTCATATTTGCCATTCCTCTATAGACTGATCTCTACACTTTCAGGTTTTTCAGAATTTTTCTTAAGTATCTTTCCTGCAAATAGTCACAACACAAAAGAAAAACAGGACCATGCAAACTGGACCTGTTGAATACACTCCCAGGTTTGGGTTATGGTCCCGGATTCACAGGCTGTTGAGGTACTCAGGTCTTATAGCCCCCCTTTTTTTCTACCTAGGTTTCCAGATAAGTGTGGCTAGAGGAAATGAGACATACAACCCTGGTCAATAATCAGGAAATAATTAGGAAAACACATAAATCAATTTCAATCAAACACTGAGGCATATCAAGTTCTTTTAAATATACTGAGACCCAAAGAATTTAAAGTAAGAGTAAAATTTACTAGTTACAGTTAATTTATTTTTTCTCACTCAGACTTTCATCTCCACTTACCCATGTCCTTCTCAACTAAACTGCCATGCCCAAGTTACCAGACTCAAGTATGGATCTTGGATAATTCAAGGAATAAGCAAATTTCAAGACTCATTCTACTTTGTTGATTCACAAGTCTGACAGCTTCTTTTGCCTTGATGAGGACAAGAAAGAATGAAGCTACTTTTGCTGTTAATGATATTTGGGAAGGAGGCAAAGAAGGCTGGGCCTGAGCACATGGAAACACCCCTCCTCCCATGTTTCCATGTGCTGAGGCCCAAGCTTCTTTACCTGCCTCAGGTGACATTTCTCCTTTGATTCCTTAACAACTTATTTCCTTCATATCTACCTCCATAAAGGGGTCATTTTGACAAGATTCCTGGCTTTTATTTTCCTTGTTTAGCCACTTGCTGCATTTTTCGGTTATGGCAGTTTCAACCTATGTCTTAGTATTGTCATGTTCCACTTAATGCCATTCTTGCAAAATAAACCTGTTAGTTTGCTGCACTTAGAAGTATTCTTGCCTATTGTGGTGACTGGAGCCATAGATGATACACTCCAAATGATACCCACTAAATATTATTTGCAACCGAATTGATACTACATACAAATTACATAAATAAATAAATAAATAAATAAATAAAATACATGAGGGGAAAAGGTGGGTGGGTGAAAATCTGCATTGATTTTGCTCCTTCCCATTCAATTTGTTCCCAGAGAAACAATTTTTTTTATAAGGGAAGTAAAAAACAACTAGGTAAAATGTACTTCCATGAATAGCAGCTAATGGCAGAAATTTTTCCTCTTGATTTCTGAAAATCGCTAGTGTCTAAGCCCAGTAAGATCAGCCTTCAGTACAAATTGTGTTGCCTATACCTCTAATATTTTTTTTTTTTATTTGATTTTATATGCCGCCCTTCTCCGGAGACTCAGGGCGGCTTACAATGCGTTAAGCAATAGCCTTCATTCTTTTGTATATTTTTTATACAAAGTCAGCTTATTGCCCCCACAAACTGGGTCCTCATTTCACCTACCTTAGAAAGGATGGAAGGCTGAGTCAACCTTGAGCCTTGGAGAGATTCGAACCAGCAGAAATTGCAGGCAGCTGTGTTAATAACAGGGTTCATTAACCACTGTACCATCAAGGCTCTTTTAATATTGAATCCATAGGATCAATCATGTATTTTCTGTTGTAGTCCTAAGGATATGGATTGGATTCCCAAGGGAAATTTAATTTCTCCCCACTTTTCAGCTAGTTGCAAAGAAACATTTCAGCTTCTTTGATTTCTAACCAGAGACTCTATTTTTCCAAAGTGAAGAAAGTTGCAGAACATATTATTTGGTCTTTCTATCTTCAGTTGTGATTGTCCTTCTAGCCCCCATTGTGAGGAATCAGTGCTACTCCCTCCAAGCACCAGAGCAGATCTGAAAACCAAGCCCAGGACACTGGAAGCTCTTGAGCTAGACTGCCAAAGCTTCCCTAGCCGGAGACCCTCAGATTGGCACTGAGCCTGCACTTCCTTTTCCAAGAACTACGTAATCTACAGAACTGGTAGATCAATGCTCAGAATGAACCTGGCTACTGCAAGCCAGCTTTAGCACAAGGCTCTTCTCTCTAAGGCAGTGTTTCCCAACCTTGGCCATTTGTGGTGGGTTTATGGACTTCAAACCCCAGAATTCCACTGCCAGCATGGCTATTGATAAGAATTTTGGCAGTTGAAGTCCATACATCTGGAAATAGCCAAGACTGGAAACGCTGCTTTAAGGGCTCCCATTTTGCAGGATAGGGGTGGAGTCTGAGAGAGATTCTGCAGTCAGAGTGCCATCTAGTCTCAGCCCATGTTGTAAGAAGTTGTTTGCAGGGAGCTATCCATGGTTCTGCAACTGGCCACCAATCAGCCTTGCTATACTGCCTGATGTACTGTATTCTGCAGGACTATGAGTAGAGAATATTAGAGGTTCTTACATTGCTGTATTATATTGCTTAACATTATATTATTTAGTTTTTAAAAATTACTTGTGTTTTAGTAGCATTTTGATATGAATAATTGGAATAGAAATTCTTGAAATAAGTACACGATGATATTGATCGCTGTTGTTCCATCATGATTTCATACTTTCATTGCAGAAATGCTAGAAGCATAGAACATTTCATTTTTGCACATAACTGGAGCTACCTTCAAGTCATAAAACTGAGTTGAATTATTTTATTTTAGGAGAGGGAGGGAGGGAGGGAGGGAGGGAGGGAAGAAGGCAGACAGGCAGGCAGGCAGGAAGGAAGGAAGGAAGAAAGGAAGGAAAGAAGGAAGATAGATTTCTGATGCTTCTCATTAAGAAGCAAAAGTCACTCCTGCCTCCACTAATTTTTTTCCCACCTAAGTTTCACTGTTTTGGTAAGGAAATATCTCTGAATTGATGACCAATGGGGCATGGATTATGCAGTTGAAACCAAAATTAAAACAAGCCCTTACAGTAGTTGCTTTAAAACTTGGCAAAAGGATGCTGTTCTTACCATCTTCCTAAATACTGGGATTATGGAAGCTTAATAGGCCTCTTTAGGGCATGCATGTATAGCCTGCCACAGAAGATAAGGCTCTTTCCCTTCTACTGACAGACAAACTTCTAATCATAGAGGCATCTTTAAAAAGACTTACTAGTATCAGACTGAAACAACAGTGGTGGTCCCACAAATAATCTGGCCATTCAAAGCTGTCATGATCAACATCAACTTGTTAAATTGTCTCCGATAGGGTGACCAGTGCAAATCTTTAAATCCAGATAGTATATGAACCTTGTATCCTGGACTGAGCAGCAACCTGGCCACTGAATTTCTGTACCAATTGTATTTTTGGGCTTTTCTCAAAGGTAAATTCATGTATTGTAGAGCATATTTCAGTAGTCAAGATAAGTCAAAAGCAAGGCAGGAATGATTGTTGCCAAGTCTGAATGGCTCATATAGGTTGAGTGCAAATGCACTTGTTACTACAGTTCCTATCTACAAATCCATGATCACTGGGGCTCAAGTGGCAATCCCTGTGGACTTGCTCTTTTTGGGGAATGCAACTCCATCCACAACAAGCTTTACCTCAGACCGTTTTCCCTCACTAAAAACACTTCTGTTTTGTCTGGATTTAATTTCAGCTTCTTCTCCCTCATCCAGCCCATTATCATAATTGGGCAGCAACTACTGTAAGGGCTGGTTTTAATTTTGGTTTCAACTGGACAACCTATGCCCCATTTGGACATTGATTCAGAGATATTTCCTTACCTAAGCAGAGAAATATAAAAAATTAGTGGAGATAGGAGTGACCTCCACTTCCTAGTATGAAGCATCAGAAATCTTCCTTCCTTCCTTCCTTCCTTCCTTCCTTCCTCCTTCCCTCCCTCCCTCCCCTAAAAGAAAATAATTCAACACAGTTTCAAGGGTATTGGTAGCTTCCTTGGAGTTAAGTATTAAGAACCATAACATAAGAGATTGTGAAGATACTAGAGAGAAATGGGAGGAGCTCTGCACATAATCAACAGATGGCTGAGTTTATTAATGGCTTATCTAATTAATGGGATCTTAGTCTAGGTTGTAAAAAATCTGGAAAGAAGAGCTTCAAAATTTTCAAAGAGATTCTGCCACTATTAAGGAAGGGCTGCAGGTATATGTAGTAATTTCCTAAATTTCCTTACTTTTAATTTTTACATTAACACTTCTTCTTGAACCTTGGGTGAGAGTGACCACGTCATATTGGAATTCAATATAATGCAAACACAGGCAATAGAATATAATCCAACCAGTGCCTTAAACATTAAAAAAGCTGATTTTAGCAAACTCAAAGACAGCCTAAGAAAAATTCCATGGATGAAAATCCTAAAGGGGAAAACAACCCAAGAAGCATGTGAAACTGTGAAAAATATGATAATAAAAGCCCAGTCCAACACTGAAGAGAAAAAAAAAAAGAAATCCAAGAAGAAACCAGCATGGTTGCACAAAGATCTCTCTGATAAACTGAAAGACAAAAAGGATAAATACAAAAAATGGAAAGAGGGACACATGACTAAGGCAGAATATTAGCAGATAGCCCAAAGATGAAGTCAGGAAAGCAAAGGTTCAGAATGAACAAAGACTTGCAGCAAATATCAAAGATAATGAAAAAAGTTTCTTTCAACATATAAATAACAAGAAAAAAGTCAAGGAAACAGTTTGTCCACTAAAGAGAGAAGATGGCAAGAAAGTAACAGGCAGTAGAGAGAAAGCAGAGCTGCTTAACTCATTCTTTGCATCAGTCTTCACACAAAGACCAATCAGCCTAACATCAATACCTGGGAAGGTACTTGAAAAAATAAAAAAAAAACAGATCTGTGAACATCTAGAAACAAAGTTATAACTAGAAGCCAGCACAGGTTTGTTAAAAACAGATCATACCAAACTAATCTTTTTTCATTCTTTAACAAAGTGACTAAATTAGTAGATCAGCAAAATGCTGTGGACATAGTATACTTAGACTTCAGCAAGGCATTTGACAAAATAGACCACAACCTACTTCTTGGTAAACTAGAAAAATGTGGGATAGACAGCATCACCACCATACAGATTTGTAACTGGCTGACCAACCAGCCAGTTGGGTACTGCTTACTTCCCTCCGTGTAGGGTCAATACTCTTCAATATCTTTACAAATGTCTTAGATGAGGGAATAGAAGGAGAACTCATCAAATTTGCAAATGACACTAAGCTGGCAGGAATAACCTCCCCCCACCCCCAGAAAAGTGCAGGATACAAAAAGATCTTGACAGACTTGAACAGTGGGCCCTATCCAAAATTTAATGTGGAGAAATGCAAGGTTTTATACCTAGGCAGGAAAAACCAAAGGTACAAATACAGATTAGGTGATACCTGGCTCAAAAACAGTAACTGTGAGAGGGATCTTGGAGTCCTAGTGGATGATCACTTAAACATGAACCAACAATGTGCAGCGGCAGCCAAAAAAGCTAAAACAACCCTTGATTGTATAAACAGAGGCATAGAAACAAAATCATGTGAAGCATTAGTACCACTTTATAAAGCCTTAGTAAGACTATACCTGGAATACTGCATCCAGTTTTGGTTACCACATTACAAGAAACAGGTTGAGACTTTGGAAAAAGTGCAAAGAAGAGCAACTAAGATGATTAAAGGCCTGGAGGCAAAAACATAGTTAGTGTGCAGCAGTTGTGGGTTGCTACCAGTTCGCCCTGGATCAGGTGAACCGGTACTGGCGGCGGCAGGCTCCGCCCACCCACCTGGATGCAGAAGTGTGGCGCACATGCATGCCCATGCGCACGCCCATGAGCAAACTGGAAGCGATGGGATTTGAAACCTACTACTGGTGTGCAGGGACAGGTAGCCATGGAATCCATTCCACCCTGATCAATTTAACTAGCCATTGAGGGCAGAGATTGAGCAAGCAAATTGGGCCTTCATCTCTGAGCATAGTTTTTACATCATGCGAATCCTGAAAAGAATCTGGATTAAATCCCTCTTACTTATTTTGATTCATCTAATCTTGTCAGTCTATCTAAATTTAGTTGGAGAAACCAGAAAGGGATTCTCTACCCACAGAAGCAGTTTCAGTGGGCAGCTGAACCCTCGTTCACAAGCTAGAAGGCACACACACCTAGAGATGAAATCACATTCTTTGGTGTAATGCCAGGCCGGGTTCTTACACTCAGACAGACCTGCCTGCATCTAAGCTAACAGATTAAAAAAATAAATAAATCTTCAAACATTCATTAGAGGTAAAAGCCCATTAAATGAACTTTTGAGCATAAATGCAAATCGGGTTTGAAGAAATAGATTTGTGCAATAGTTCATTCCAGTTTTTTTCATGTGTCCTCTGCCTATTCTTAGATTATCGTGTAAAGGACAGCTTTGGATTGTAGGATTATAAAGGATTTGATTCTTCTTACTCTTCATTCAGTTCTGCTTTAATCACTGGAAATTCAGGTGCAATGTGAATGATCAAGTTACCCTTAATGTATATGGCAAAACCTCTTTCTTTCTTTGTCATATTGAACTGTCAAATGATGTGTGGGTAGTTCTTAAGGTAGAGTGATGTGTTGGAAGAAACCTCCATAAAAGCTGAATCTTCCTGCAAGAAGCATCCCATCACCTAAGAAGAAGATCGCTATTTAATGGAATTTCAAAGATTCCTGGCTTCCCATAGGTCAGCAAGAAGAATGTGAGACACAGTTCATATAGGATGGTCCAAGCAGGAGACAGCTAGGTACAAACTTCTCACACAAATAATTTTCCATTTTTGCATAAAGCCTCTAACTTTCATTCACCTGCCTTCAAAGTTGTTTTGTGCTGCAACATGCTGCCTCCACCTTAAAAGCAAAAAACACAGTTATATTGCTTAAAGTTAACTTGAAGTGTCAAATGTCAATTCCATTAGCCAACTAGAAGATAATTGTAATAAAAGCATATAGGTTTTTATCTTCAATTGCTACTTTTTGAATTAAAAAAAAACATATTTGAAAACATTCTATTTCTCACACGATTCATAGAGGACATTCACCTCAAATCAAGTTTTGCTATTTTGCTATGGCCTGAAGTTCTCCTATTGACAATATGTTATGCACAAGATTAATGGATTGAGTACAATGACATCTGCATTTTAAGGACATTTTTCTGGAGGCAAGAGTGCATTATTTTTAAATTACATAAAATTCACTACAGGGACATATTATCAGCACTGGAGACATTTGCCTGAGTATCTTGCAACTAAAGACTGTTAGTGAGCAGGCTATCAAGATGGTACAGTATTTACTACAGTCTTCAAATATTTTTGTACTAATGGAAAAGCAATGGGGATATGATTTTTATCACCTCAGTGAGGCTGGCTAATGCTAGAAGATGCTACAGATGACTACTTGGAGATCTGCTATAAGTAGTTGTCCATTTTTTGTTTTTTGCCATTGAATCCAGTGGTCAAAGCCCATTTAAGTCAGATGGGCAAAGATTTGACTAAAGACAATTATTGTGATTATTAAATCATAGGCAAAGCCAACTCTTGAGTCTAGGAAGTTTTGAGTCTAGGCACTGCAAAAGGAAATAAATGTTGTTTCTGCTTTAGATACAGCGGTTCTGCTGCTTTTAAAATGTTAATAGATACTGAGAATTACTAAGCATCTCTAAGAGAATATCCAAGAGGCAGGCTCAGGACACTCCTTTGGAGATTCTCACTTCGGCAAAGTTGCTACTATTAAATAGTTTTAAAAGAGGGGTAAGTTGATAGACAGAATAAGATGTCTTTGATCACCTCTTCTTCCATTTTAAACACTTAAGGTAAAGGTAAAAGTTCCCCTCACACATATGTGCTAGTCATTCCTGACTCTAGGGGGTGGTGCTCATCTGTGTTTCAAAGCCGAAGAGCCAGCGCTGACAGAAGATGTCTCCATGGTCATGTGGCCGGCATGACTAAATACCAAAGGCGCACGGAACATTGTTACCTTCCCACCAAAGGTGGTCCCTATTTTTCTACTTGCATTTTTTAATGTACTTTCGAATGGCTAGGTTGGCAGAAGCTGAGACAAATAATGGGAGCTCACACCGTTACACGGCACTAGGGATTCGAACCGCTGAACTGCTGACCTTTCAATTGACAAGCTCAGCGTCTTAGCCAATGAGCCACCGCGTCCCTTTTTAAACACTTATCTGATGTTTATTTTAATATGATTTTACTATAACTTTTTATAGTAAAGTAGGACAGTTTAGGAAATGTCTCTTAAATAAAAATCAATTAATTAAATATATAAACTATATAGAATATGGTGATGGAGAGAAAGAGAAAAGTACTAGAGGAGCCAAACATTCCAAATATATGCCTGACCCTTTTCCTGTTCTATTCTGTGCGAAGGATCTTATTTCATTTCTAACGCTCTTATTTCTGAGCCCGAGTCCTGTCAGTCTAGTTAAGAAAGAGAATCTTCTTCCTTTGCACTTCCTTTGATTTCAACAGAGTCCAGTTGCCTCAATGGGCAGTAAAGGATCTCATTCGAGGATTTGATGACCAGATGAATCCACAGGTTCGGAGACAAAAATGCAAAAAGAGATGATTTTTCTTCCCCGGATCCTGGGCATCCCCAAATACCTGAAAAGTTGAACCTAGGGTCACATACAATCAGAATAGGGCTGGAAGGGACCTTAAAGGTTAGGGTTAGGGTCTTCTCTAATGCTTTGGAGAATAGGTTGATCCCCTCATCTCTGTAGGAACCCCTCCAATGTTGGAATAAAGGTACTCCTCTACTTATGATCACAGTTGAGCTCAAAATTTCTGTTAAGTGAGGAATTTGTTAAGTGAGTTTTGCCCCATTTTACGACCTTTCTTGCCTCAGTTGTTAAGTGAATCACTGCAGTCGATTAGTTAGTAACCCAGCTGTTAAGTGATTCTGGCTTCTCCATTGACTTTGCTGGTCAGAAGGCTGCAAAAGGGGATCACAGGACCCCGGGACAGTGAAACCATTTGGCAACCGTCTGAATTTTGATCAGGTAACCCATGGGGATGCTGTAAAGGTCGTAACTGTGAGAAACGGTCCCTTTTTTTCAGTACCATTGTAACATTGAACGGTCACTAAATGAACTGTTATTAATCAAGGACTACTTGTACCTTGGAGTTCGACCAACCCGGTTAGCTCAGATCATGCTGTGATTTAGGACTTTCCCCCAAGTGGTCACAGTCCCCCGGATCTCCCCCACCCCGAGTGAAAGGTCTCACCTAGCCGCCTGAGCCGCGCTAGGCCGGGCAAGGGACCCTCCCCTGCCGACCAGCACACTGGCCCTGCTTGACTGCTCAAGGCCTGGAGCCAGCCTCTTTGCCCCCTCCCCCGCCCTCCGCTCGCCTCCTGCCCGACCCGGGCGAGGGGGCGCGAGTGACGCTCCTCCAGCGGCCGCGGAGATTGGAGGTGACCGGAGGGGCGGGCCCAGCCGGCCTTAATCTTCCCCTTCATTGGGGAATATTGGCAGGGCGCTGTAATCCGCGAGCTGAGCAAGCGAACGAGCGAGCAGGGCAGCCGCCGAGTCGAGTCGAGGTTTCGTGAGGGACACCGCCAAGTTTTGCCCGGGCGCGCTTCGCCGAGAAACCCCAGGAACGTAAGTCAGCGCCCCGCGAGGAGCCCGCTGCCGTGGACGCTTCGCCTTTCCTTGCTCATTCAACGGGCGCAAATTTGCCGCGGTGGGTGAGGCGGCAGGGATGCCTTTGTCCCACGCTTTGGGCGAAACCTTGCGACTTTCCAAGCGACTTTCGGGTGCCGCTTTGGGTGCCTCCCTCTCTTCTCTCTCTCTCCTCCGCCCGAACCCCTCTTCCACCCCTGACGGCTATTCCTAACTAGCGTCGCTTTTAGTTTCCGACCGCGGCTCCGGGTTGCGCGCACTTCAGGTGGAGAAGCGCTTGGAGCCCGCGCGGCACCCCAAACGCCGCCGCCGAGCGTCTCTCTCTTGACCGGCGATTTGGTCAGCAGCGACCCGTGGCCTCTCGGTTCGGGAAAACGAGGGGTTAATCCGTGGGGGTCTCGTGCGTGGATTTTTACTCCGTTGAGCAAATGCTGGACTCCCCGGGATTTGACGCCGCTGCCTCCGAACCAGCATCCCTCTCCTCCTCGCGCGCTCTCTCCCAAAACTTTTCCCCTAAGAAATGCGCCTTACCGCCTACTTTACCTTTCCTATTCGGATTTTAGCCAGGCAATGGGGGTGATAACGGGATTAGTTTGTGCTAACTACTGTGCCACCACGTCATTTGAGCCATCGAAAGAGGGACGGAAATAGAACTGGGCTTCTTGAATTTCTAGCCTTGCGATTTGATCGCTTGAGTCAAAATGAGGACTCCGGAAAGGACTTGAAGAGCCCCCCGTCTGCTTCTTCCTTTATGGGGAGGGTCTCCTGCACAAGGAAACATCTTTCTTGGTTCAAAAGCATGGATGGACGGTCATCTTGAGACATCCCTGCACTGACCCAGGCAGACATTGCTGGAGTGACCCTCTCCACCACCGGTGGCCACAGCATTTATTGCATGTCCTCTGATGTGTAGGGTCACTTGTTACTTCCTACCATAGTTCGTCTCACCCTGATGGTCGAGGGGAATATGTTCCTCCCTTTCTATGTTCTAAGAACTATAAAAAAGAATTTTGCCTGCTCTGTAGAGATGCAAAGCAGAAAAGCTACCAGTGAATTTGGGAACACTTTTGGAACAACCCTAGGGTATGATATTTATGAATAGGAATGACATAGAGTCTGTTCCAGGCCTCAGGTTACAAGGTGGTTGGAAGAGAGAAGGTTGTCTTTTTGTGGCAGTCCCCTTAGTTATTATTTTAGAAGTCTACAAGGATTTGGTAGAATAAAGCCAGCTTGTCAGTTTCTCCCAAACTTATCTTTGAACACTAGTCATTTCTACATGACAGCTGCCTTCCTGACCCCTGAGCCTATAATCCCAAATGTATAGTGGATCAAAGCAAAACAATACACTGCCTAAAGCTCAGAACGGTCAATGCTTCCAGACAAGGCTTTAAACACTATTTTACTCACAGAGTTGTATGGAGTGGGAACAAGCAACATTTTTATTCTAAATGTTATTGTTTTCTCTTAACATCACAAAAATCAATTAAGGAGGAAAAAATAGAATACCGCAGTGTAGTTTGTATTCCAGAGCCTTTGGTCAGGAAGCATCCACAGATTAAATAATTGGAGGAGAGCTAAAGTATTTATTTATTTGTCATATGTAGAAACCTCCCATTTCTCTCATAGAGTTCAAAGTAGAAAGAAAATATTCTAGGATCAACCAGAATAATCCAACCGAGAGCTTCAAAATTCTCAGTAATAATGTAACTGTTTTACGTCATGACACAGAACCAGAAGTTGGGACATGGGGATTCTCAGGGTTTTCTTCCAGTTCCATATCTTTGCCGTGCATTGAATAATGCCAAAGAAATTCCCAGTTAAAACCTCACTTTGGTACCATCCATATGCAAAGCCCTCATAGATTTTTTTTTTTAATTTGATTTATATGCCGCTCTTCTCCGGAGACTCAGGGCAGCTTACAATGCGTTAAGCAATATGGAATAAAGCCTACTGTATATAGTTGTTATAAAGTTTGCTAAAGTGAAGTCTGAATGCTTCACTTACTTGGTACGCACCACATAAAGTGATGTCTCTGTGTGTGAATGTTTGGGTGGCACCTCCTGCTCCAACCTGTTTGCAGATGAAAGATCCATGCCAGATTAGTTCCTTTCTCTAAAAGTTCTCTAAAGTGGCACAAAATGGAATGAATGATATACTAATCTAATTGCTAAGACAGTTTCAGCCATACTTAAATATAATGCACTGTTATGGTAAAACCTTGGAAAATGTTGTCTGCTAAGCAGCTGGGTTATCTGAGAAGATAATGGGTGTTATCTGGTATTTGCCGACTTTTATTGATAAAAAGTGCTCATGAAAGAGACCTAAAACAAGATGGGTTGACGACATCAGCAAGTATTGCAGCCCAATTGAGCCATGGTGGTGCAGTGGTTAGATTGCATTACTGGAGGCTACTTCTGCTGATCACCGGCTGCCAGCAGTTTGGCAGATCGAATCTCACCAGGCTCAAGGTTGACTCAGCCTTCCATCCTTCCAAGTGGGTAAAATGAGGACCCAGATTGTTAGGGACAATATGCTGACTCTGTAAACCACTTAGAGAGGGCTGTAAAGCACTATGAAGCGGTATATAAGTCTAAGTGCTATTGCTAATTGGCAAAAGAAAGCTCAGGACCATCTAGGTTGGAAACATACGGAAGAGGTCTTCATCCTGCAGTGGATAGACAATGGCTAAAATGACAAAGTTGGATATTCTGCAACCTCACCTGGGTTGTCAGTTTGGGAGACAAGAGATCAGGACTCTTCTGTTGTAGACTTTGGAAAGTCTCACATTTCACATCCTTATTGCTTCAGCAGTAATAGTCCACTGCTGGACTACGAGACATTGCTAATACTCTGACTGCACACTGTGCTATACTCTGTTCCTCAGAAAGGAAGACAGAGTCCTACCAGAGGGTAGACAGGGTAGGAAGACAGTGGTAAAGGACATACCCTGGATGAATATAAAGAGAGCTTGCCTTAGTGGTGCTGTTTTTGTGTCATGGAGGAAACACATAGTTAGCAGAGATGGCTAAATTGACTGCTTTGATCAAAGAAAAAAAAATACAAATACTTACTTATTTACTTACCAGTGTAAAACTACCTCTTTGGTTACAGAGGATATAGAGTAAACAGAAGGAAAAAAATCTTACAAAGTGAAATCTATGATAGCTATGCAGGTAGTCCTCCATTTACAACCACAAGTACGCTAGAATTTCTGTTGCTAAGCTAGGCAATTGTTCAATGAGTTGTGACTGATTTTATGACCATTTTAGCCATGGTTGTTAAGTGAACCACTACAGTTGTTAAATGAATCATGTGGTTGTTAAGTGAATCCAGGGTCCCCCATTGACTTTGCTTATTAGTAGTTGGCTGGGAAGGTTGCAGATGATGACCGCATGACTCAGGACACTGCAACCATCATAAATACATGTTGTTTGCCAAGCACCTGAATTTCAATCAGACAACCATGGGGATACTGTGATGGTCGTAAATGCAAGGACCAATCATAATAAGTCACTTTTTTCAGTGCTGTTGTAACTTCAAACAGTTGGTACCTGTATTTTCAAAAGAGACATACACCCAATAGAAATCATGTTGTCTTGCCTCCTAATCTTGAAGAGTAAGAAATCAATTTTATGAATCTCTTTTCTGCACATCTGTATGCATATAGCTACTGTCAGTGCTACAGTAGTAGGAATACAGGAGCTTATGCTATTTTGACAAATCTGAGCCTAAAATAAAAACTGTTGATTCTAGAAGGATAATTTTATAACTACTTTCAATTAGCAACTGATTCATCCCAAGAAAGTAAGCTTCCTGGTGACTTCCTGATTGTGGTGTAGGTTCTTAATTTAACAGAAGCACTATGTTGGCTTTTTTAATGGGAAGACAAGTTGCTTCTTTTGCACCAAAAAAAAGGGGGGTAATATTATGCTTACCGTAGATATTTTCCGGCCTGGTAACAAAGCAAAATAAATTTGTTTTCTTCTGGAAACAATCAAAGATTATTCTTGTCACTAATTTCAAATGACTCTTCCTGTGGCTCTTGTCATCTGATTCATTCATTCATTCATTCATTCTCTTGTCGTCACTGCCAACACATTATTCCACATGTTCATTTCTCAGGCAGATATAGGCAGATGGTGTGGTAGAACAAGCCAGGCAATGGTACGGCAGGAGGAGACCCTAGGCCAGTGATGGTTAACCTTTTCGGCACCGAGTGCTGAAACTGGAGCACGCGTGAGCATGCTGGAGCACCAGAACCCGGAACAGAGCAGCTGGCCGGTGTGCATGAGCGTGGCAGCCAGCTGCTCTTCTGGGTTCCATTGCGTGCATGCACTGGACACCTGGCCCACTGCACATGCACACCGGCCAGCTGCCCTCTTCCAGGTTCCGGTGCACACATGTGCGCTGGCCAGTATGCCGGAACCTGGAAAAAAGCAGCTGTCCAGTGAGCATGTGCGCGACAGAACCCGGAAGAGTAGCTGGCGATGGTGTGCGTGCCCACAGAGAGAGCTCTGTGTTCCACCTCTGGCATGCGTGTCATAGGTTCGCCATCACTGCCCTAGGCCTTCTCACAATTTAAATGATGGTTTTCTTCTCTAATTACAAGAAAACATTTGATATGGACTCTTTCTCACATTTATGGTGTCATACAATACTGTATCAACACTGTTTCTCACTCACGTGAATGGATTGTGCAGTTTCCTTCAAAAATTAGTATGTTTTGAAGAGAATATGCCAGGGTGACAATCCCGGGCTGTTTCCACCACACAAAATCAGGGGTCAGTTTTAAGAGTGCCGGCCCTCTGTCTACTACTCTTAAATATTTCCTTTTTAAGATATCATGCTAAGAAAATATAAATAGATTGCTTCTGTACCAATAATGACTCAAGGTAGGAACTAAACTCTTCTATGAGAATAACAAAACTGGAAAACCAGTTTAGAAGAAAAAACAATCCTGGTAGGTTGTAAATGTTTGTCAGGGAACTGGCATGATGGAAAGGGAACCTAGCAGTAGCATCCCAATAAATGCAGCTATAGGCACATAAATTCTGAAGAAAACAAACCTACTCCAGTCTGGGCTGTTTTCTTTGGTACATGCTTAAGAAAACAACGTATTAATTCAGAGTTCTGACCTGTTCATCAGGGCATTGTTTTTAAAGCTGTGTTGTACCTGGCAAGACAATGAAACTAGGGACGCTATGCATTGGATAGGAATGGTTCCAGTTGCTATTCAGTACACCAATGTGTTCCCTACTGCCACCTGTTGATTCTTAGGCAGCTATTTCCCAGTAACTCCTCGGTTTTCATTTCCTGTCTCTTATCAAATCTTTGCAGGCAATATCATTCACCCACATTGATTAAAGATTAAGATCAAAGATTAAAACCTTTTTAAAAAACTTTTTAAAGCACCTATTTAAATAATAATTTCAGTTTGTTTACTTTTTTCAGGCGATCAGTAAACCCTTTTCTCCAAATTCTCATCCAAGTTCTATTCCCATAGTGAAATTCAGAAGTTGAAAGGGAAGCTGGCACACAGTGAAGTGACCAAGATTGGGGCAAAAGATTATTTCCTCATTTGAGGAAATGTTGATTGATTATGAAGAGAAACTTCAGGAAATTATGTTCGACCCATTCAATCCAGGGGTGAAATTCATCCGGTTCTATCTGGCTCGGGAGAACTGGTAGCGGCGGCTGCGGGAGACTCCGCCCATCCACGCAGACATCATGACGTCGCTTTTTTTGCGATGATTTTAAGTCTCTGTGCATGCGCAGCACGCACACATTTGCGAACCGGTAGGGAAGGTAAGTGAATTTCACCCCTGATTCAATCCCATATTTATTTCCCAGATTAATCACCACACAAAGACCTATGATGAGATAAAGTTATCCGGTTTGGTTTCATGTGGCTGAAGACAGCCATTTTCCCTGATGATGAAGTACCATTTGGCATTTGTTTTTATGGTACCTTAAAGGAGGAGAGTTCCTCAAGCATTTTTTTACCTGTGCAAGGCCAAGCAGGCTGAGCATTATGGATATTGTAGTTGAACACAACTGGATGGCACTAGACTGGAGAAGGCTGTGGCTGACAATCAAATTTCTGCCATGTGGTTGACATCTATATAGCTGTTTTCTGTGGATTAGCCCTCCTTTTTTGCTAGCTCTTGATTGACAGTATTCTGAGAGCACCCTATAGTGTTTCTGTTTTTCATACCATGGAAAATCTTATTTTTAGAGAAAGATTAGAAAAGATACTCTTCTCTTTTTCCAGTGCTTTCAGACAAAAAGTTACTGCACTTATATTATTCTGTATTATTCTCCTTATTTGGGGGTGGGGGCAGGATAAGAAATAAGAATGAAGAGCTGATATAAAAATGCTCCAAAGCATGATTATGATATTCATGCTCTCTGAAAATTTTTTTCAAATGAGGCAAGGCAACCATAGAACAAATGTTTCATCCACAAACATCTTCTTGGTTGTTGTTTAAAGATTTTGGCATTGACTAGATGGGTGAACATGCTGCTATGTATTTATAATAAGGCTTACAGTATGTTCACTACTGGCACCATTTTAGTACATTTTTTTTCCTAATCCAATTCTAGAACTAGATTTATTTAGTGCAACTTTTGATGCTAGCACAGCTTTGGCTGTAAATGCTGGAAGAGTTGGGATACCTGGATTCTGCATGCATTTTTCATCATTATTTTACAGATTCTTGTGATATGGAGTACAATAATTATACCCTTCTCTGCATAAAACCTTGATTTCTAGGCATTGCATAGAAGAACTCATGTTCCTTCCCAAAGGGCAGTTGGGGACTTGAGGACTGATGACACATTTCCAATCTCCATGGCTTTTTTGGCACCTGGAAGCAGTGCCAGGGAGGGAAGTAGAACAATGGCCCAGAGCAAAACAGAAGGTCTTCATTTGACCTATTATTTTGGTGCAGTGGCATCTGAAGTCAATAGCATCAGAAGAGCTGGGAATCAGCAAGACAGGCCAAGACCTAATTGACGATCTGAAGGGAGCATTGTTTTCACTGTCAGCTGAACACTGAGAATGTGAGTGGTAGAGAAAAAAAAAGAACAAGCAGCATGCCTCCTAATATCAGTTGCTGGGGAGCATGATCAGAGAGGCAGTTTTTGCCTGATGTCCTACTACCCAGAGATGTCTGGTGGGCTTCCTTAGAGTCAGGATGCTGATCTAGAGAGGCTATTGGCCTGACTGGACACAACTCTTCTGTTCTCATCTACGCAGTCCAATACATACTACTTTTGCATTTTTACAAACTAATGATTGTACAATCACTATAGTATGCCTTCATTTCAGCACATATTGGAAGTTCATGGTGAAAAGTTTAGCAGAGGCACACTGCCTCTTTAATTTTAGCAATGTCAATTACATTTCAGGCTTTTCTTTTCCAGTCTTCTACTTCAGGGAAATGTAGGCAATTGGCAGTCTTCTGATATACTGTATTATATTGTTCATTCAGAGTCAGCATGCCATAATCCTAACCAATAAAGCCCTGACAACAGCTTCACATATACTGTATGTGCGCCTTGTATTTGATCTGCTCCAAACCATCCTCTCAGGTTGCTTCCTCTTTTACAACCCCACTCTATCAATATCTAAATGAAGTATTTGAGTTTCTGAACAAACATTTTGAAAGTTGGGGAAGGGGCAGGATGGGGGGCAGAGATCACTCAGTGAAGAATGGGTTAAGCACTCTCTCCTTCTGTTACTGTTTGCTGTGTTATCTCCTCTTGAATCATATCCAGATACTTATGCATGAATTGTGTTATTCATCCTGGAAAATGGAGATCTGAGAAGATGCATGTTTTCTTTCTTCATACTTCTCAGTGGCTGCAAGCTGAGATTAATCATTATGGCCACAGCAGGCTAAGTGACCTCTGCTTTGAAATCAGGTGGATGCCCTTAAGTTTGTCAATTATGGACTGAATAAATCAAGGAAGCAAGAAACATTGCCTTAATAATATATCTATTTCAGAGTAGGTTCATGCACTGGAGGCTCTTTCCTGACTCTCACCTGATTTTTCATGAAAAATCTTTAAAAAGCGCCACGTTTCCTTTTTTTCCTGTGTTTTTTGTCTTGTTGCCTGTTACCATCCAGTAATGTTTGATGAGCAGTTAAGAAGCAAAACCCTTGTTCCCAAGATCATGTTAACTTGTAACACAGTAAAGAATAGTATACATCAAAGGTGTTGCAGGCCAAGTTAGGAAACTGTACAAAAATTAAAATAATTTAATAATTTGAAATAATGTATTTAATTAGGATGTGAAAAACTTCCTTGCTCAATGGCTGCATTAAGAACTTCTCATTTTCATGTTTTTCTAACAAAGGCATATTTTTGTATGAAAGACTAACTAATGAGAGAATGTGTTTGTTCAAACCGTATCTCCAAGAATTAGTTCGGAGATGAGCAAATTGTGGCACCCCAGGTGTGGCTGGGCTTTCAATCCCAGAAGACTTAGCCAGCATGTGGCATGATCAAAGAAAGATCAATACTACCTGTAGAGCAGAAATTTATTTATTATTTATTGCCAAATATTTGTATGGCGTGGATTGATATAGAACCGTGATGGTGAACCTATGGCACAGGTGCCACAGGTGGCACACGGAGCCATATCAGTGGACACGCAAGCATTGCCGTAGCTCAGCTCCAGCTCGTATCTGTGTGCCAGCCCATTTTTGGGCCTTTCGGTCCCACTGGAAGTTGGGAAATGGGCTGTTTCTGGCCTCCAGGGGGGTGGGGAAGGCCATTTTCACCTTCCCCAGGCTCCTAGAAAGACTCTGGCGCCTGGGGAGGGTGAAAAACAGACCTACCGGGCCCACCGGGCCATCACGTGCTAAAAATGGGTGGGGACGCGCACGCAGGGGCAGGGTGCATTGAATTATGGGTGTGGGCATACACGTGGGTGACCTCCCCGCGCTCCCCCCCACTTTTGTCACGTGACGGCAAAAAGGTTAGCCATCACTGATATAGAACAATATTTAAAACATGGCTTAGATTTTGGGACGCAGAAGGTTCCACCTACATCTATGAAAATATGTTGCTCATCTTCTATATTGAGAATAGGGGTGTTAGCTCATATAAGAATGAGAGACAATTGGGAATGCAATGGAACAGGTACTGCTGAGGGATAAATGTTTAAGATAAACATTAAAATTCGGAGGATTTTTATTCCCTATATTTTAGCCTCCTTTTATTGGAAGAGGGAGTATCGCTCCCAGAATATCAGTCAGTGATGTGATTCAGCCACCTGGCTCTTTTGTCTACTTTATTACACACAGTTCCGGCTTAACATTCTGCAGTGATAAAATTATTAGAGGGTGCAGAAAGCAGAAAGTAAGTCAGGAAAGCAAGTGAATATTGCAATGGAGAGGCTTTTGGCTATGGCAAATCAGTTGGGAAGATTCAAGGAATCAGGCTATATGGCCACACACTACATTGAATATAGCCAAAATAACCTCCTGATGCATTATGGCATAAGACTAGAGACAAGATTCCACATCAGGTTTTTTAGTGTACAAGAGCCCCATTAGTTTTATGGGAACTAAAACATACAGTAAGAGTCTTCCATTCATGAATCTCTTGTATTTCCTTATGTCTCTTTTTGCCTCTTTCATAGAAAATCCATTAAGAGGGGAGAGACAAGGTAACTGTCCAATATCTTTTGACCACAAGTGCTAAAAGTTATCTGAAAGCACACAAAGATGACTAAAGTGTAACAGAAGATGTAGGAATGAAGTTGGGTTTCATGGGTTGATTGGAGGAAAATCTTCAGTTAGCTGCTCAGGGCAGACATTTGGGCAAATTCTCTCTGTCTTTTTAAATGAACTGCATTTCGAGCACAGGAGGAGAGGATGGCAAGGCAGTGTCTTCTCTTCCCACAGAGAAAATGTTTATGTTATCCTAGCAATATTTTCTAATGGAGTTTAAATTCCATTGAAGTGTCTGAGTAAATACAACACTTTGGGCGAGGATAAGAAATCTCCACAACGGATTATCTAAATACTGTAGCTTTCCATTGTTTTATGTTATGAAGCCAGCTACCTGGAGTTGGGAATGACATAAGAAAAGAAGAAGAAAAAAGATTTCCACTGGATGAAAATGGTTTCTGAAGCACCAAGGGGACAAGGGGGGGGGAGGGGCGGACAGATTTGAAAGAGTGTC
Organism: Pituophis catenifer annectens; assembly: GCF_029215685.1. Classification (NCBI taxonomy): domain Eukaryota; kingdom Metazoa; phylum Chordata; class Lepidosauria; order Squamata; family Colubridae; genus Pituophis; species Pituophis catenifer. The sequence continues at coordinate 86,756,707 of NW_027256882.1, forward strand.
TGGCCTAAGCAGAACGCTGGGTTACAGCATTGGGAGGGGTAAATTTAAACTGAGACTCCAGTGTGAGATTGATACATCTCTTGACTTCATCTACTCATCAGCACAAAGGGAATATTGCTAGTCTCTGCCTTTCAGCACTGTTTATTTTGTGCACTGCAACAGAATCTTGCAACCTCAGCATTATGGGCACTCTGCCCTACTTGTAGATGTATTTGTTTCTTTACATTACTGGAGTAGCATGGCTGAGCCAATAAGGCAAAATGCTGGAGGTTTCAAAGTTGCTACTCCAGAGACCCACTGAGATTCACTCAGCCTGGTCCTCTTGTTGGAGCTGTATGGTGGTTACTGTGCTACCTCCTATCCCCAGGGGGATAGTTTTATCAGGCAATTTCTTCTCAACTGCACTCTATGAAAGATAGAAGGCTCCCATGACACATGCTGCCCTCCTGGCAAATGAAGGGTAGACATGGGGGGGGGGAATAATTATTGCAACCTTAGCCTTGTAGCATAAAGAAGTGTGATTAACAGGTTCAGCCCTTCCTCCCCACTGTGAAGATCTCAGTCTTTCAAGATATAAATAAAACATAGTGTTATTTTCAAAGCAGTACTGTAACTTGAAAGATGGGGTTTTTGCACCCCCAATTTAAAAAAAAAACATGCAATGCTCTCAGCAGACCACAGGATGGTGTTGGACTGGTGTAATAATTAGTATCTCAGACTGGAGGCATCCCAAGAAATTAACAAAGAGAAAGTAAACCTTCAACTCAGTCTGAAATTACTTCGTTGAGAGAAATAAGAGCAACAGGGAATAAGGTTAAGTGAAAACTAATGCAACATCTAAGGACAGTTATTCCTTAGATATAACCTGAGTTCTGAATTGTGCAACTTTTGGGGAAACTTCAGCCATTCATTTTTGCTGTTGGAAAGATACCAAACTGCATTTTTTCCCAATCCAGGCAGGGAAATTTATTTTTCCATGGCCTCTAGAGCTCTGATTGTTGCCTTTAAGAAGAACCACACCTTTTCAGAAGAGAAGAGGTGGAAAGAATCTCCTCAGCAGAAGTGCTGAAACCCATGCCTGCAAGAAGATGTGTATTCAAACTCAACCGTGGGCTAGCATTTAGACTGGCAAGGAGGCTGCAGTATTTTGGGCGCTGGTTGGCTCTTCACAATAATTATCCAGATATTCAATTTCCAATAATCAGAAGGAGATTAAAAAAAATCAGAAGAAGGCATTGAAGCCCACAGTCTAATACTAACAGCAATCCCTAGTGTAACTGCTATGGGACCTTGAACTTTTGAGGTAACAAGTAGAGGAATGGAAGAGAAAGTCTGCCAAGACTAGAAAAGTAAGTTTTAAAGAGTACAAAGCCAAGGTTTTCCACAAGAATAACCCAAACATAGCGATAATTCTCACCAAGGCATTATTAGATAATTTTTAAAGATGCCACCTACTTTGATGCTCCTATGCAACCTTTCTGGAAGAAATGAGAAAGTAAATCTCTCTGAAAGAGTGAGTTGTTAGGTTTTAACTCAAGAAATGTGTTAGCGGTTTAAATTTCCTGATGCCTCAGCAGAAGAGGTGGCTCTGCTTCTCCCCCTTTCTCCAGGCCTCCTGCCATTCACTGATTATCTGTCTTTACAAGTAGATGGATGATTTTGAGCATGTCTTTAGCCTAGCTGAAACTGGGCAACTTTAAAACTTCAATTCCCAGAACGCTGGCTGGGGAGCTCTAGGAATAAAGCCTATTCATCTTAAAGTTGCCAAGTTTGAAAAATGTATAAGTTTTGTTAATAAACAATGAATAATAAATACATCATATTTATCATTCATTATTTTGCTCTGACACTTGGATAAGCCTCAGAAGCTGGAGTTCAAAGGAGAGTTTGAATCAAATATCTAGTAGGCAGCTACGGTATATTAGAATATTTTTCTTCCTGTATATGGCTCCCCAAATAGTCTTGATGCGGCCCAAAGTAGAGCTGAAAGTCTTCCTTGCAATAAGGTTGGCAAGCTATAAATTATAGTACAGAATCTCCAGATATCTGGCTCTCCAAAAGGGCAGGATCAAACAGGTAAAGCTCTAAAACTGGTGTCCTCCTTAGGCTTTTCAAGGAAGTTAAAAGTTCCTCTCCTCCCACCCAGTTTCCTTTCCTTTCCATTCTTCCATACTATTATTCCTTTCATCTGGTTCTTCCAATGTTCTGTGGCTTCTTGTCTTTCCCTCACACATTTCTTCATGCCTCCTTATCACCGTCCCTGGATTTCTTCTTCTTCTTCTTCTTCTTCTTCTTCTTCTTCTTCTTCTTCTTCTTCTTCTTCTTCTTCTTCTTCTTCTTCTTCTTCTTCTTCTTCTTCTTCTTCTTCTTCTTCTTCTTCTTCTTCTTCTTCTTCCTCTTCCTCTTCCTCTTCTTCTTCTTCTTCCCCAAGAAAAGCAAAGAAGACAATCCTTTTCTGAAAGTTGTCAGTCTCCTAAAAACCTCTTGTGCCTTCTCCAGCATCTTCAGCTTTCAGCAGTCCTATTTCCCTCATGCCTCTCCCATTGTCTACTTGACACAACCCTATAGGAAAGAAAGCAAATCTATCTGTCAATCGTCTGGTCAATGCAGGCTGCTTAAATCTCTAACAAACAGACTGTTAAAACACTATGAGAGAGGCTTCCTAGACTCTTGAGAGATGCAGGCACATCAAATAGGGTAAAGGAAAGTAGATTTGTCACATGGTAGTGATTTCTTTGTGTGTGAAGAAATCAGCCCAAAAAAACCTGATTGTGTGAGTTGATCACACAGCAGGTGTCAAGCCCAGAAACATCACAGTAAAAGTCTGGAGTGTTGTGTTTTTATTCCAAGATTATTAGGTTCATGTTAATTATTTATTTCTGAAATGGTAAAAAAAAATCCTCAGGCAAATGGACACCCAAAGAGATCCCAAGGCTCTTGTTCAGCTTTTATCTCAATTATTCTCTTAATGAATGGCAGGGAGATTTCCTACACTTACTAAGCCAAAAGAACTCCACATAGGCAAGGGACAAGTGTCAGCCAGCACCTCATTTCTCTAGGATATATAGATGGCTATTGGGATGTTTGGCTATCAGCATATGGCCAGTATACCTCACTAAAGCTGATGTACCATGGCTAGCAATATTTCTTTGTGGGCTTCTGAACTGAACACTGTGTGGTGTTTTTGACAACTTGTTACCCCATTTCAAGTGCATTCATTCCTATCTGTAGCATTTGATGGAGGGTGGGAGTCAATCAAGCATGGATTTTGTTGTGCGCTTTTACAAAAGATGTAATCATCATCTTCTAGGCATTCCTTTATGTTTTTTCTCTCCCTGCATTTTCCCCCTGTTTTAGATTTCCTTCCTTCCTTCCTTCCTTCCTTCCTTCCTTCCTTCCTTCCTTCCTTCCTTCCTTCCTTCCTTCCTTCTTCTGTGGCCCAACAATGCAATTCATCCATAATGGATGTATGCCATGTAACATATTGTTCATTCATCTTTCTTTTCACTCTTTTTACTCTTTACTAACTAACCCTAAACATAACAGAAAGAATAAAGCTAAATCGGGTAGTAAAGTGTATTGTCATAACTGAATTACAGTAGCAAATAAAGAGAAGGATCTGGATGTGTTTTGGAAAGCTCCAGCCTATGGATGGCCACTCTCCAGGTGTATGGACCAGAATTCCCCAACCAGCATAACCATTTCTGAGAATCTATGAAATTGGCTGAATTGGAGGAGTCTACCCAAGGGGATCCAGTCCTTTATGGGCAGGCTTTGCAATAAATAGAGATTCTGGGCTACTGTTGTTTATTACCTTCAGATCCTGCACAATATCAAACACATTTTAAACCATTCTATTAGAGTCAAGTCTACCTTTATGATAATGGAGGACTACTGCTAGGAAATAGCAGGCTCAAGGCAGACTCTCAACTATCAGCAATTCATATCCCCTTCACTTTTTTCATATCCCCTTCACTTTTTTGTCTTGAAATTTGTCACCTTCAACCACAGGGATGAGCCGAAAAGTCCAAAGATAGTATTGGCCTGTTTCCCAAGCCACATGCGAGAGCAACTGATTATACTTTAGCACAGTGTTTCTCAACCTTGGAAGCTTGAAGATGGGTGGACTTCAACTCCCAGAATCCCCCAGGCAGCGCTACTGGCTGGGGGATTCTGGGAGTTGAAGTTCACCCATCTTCAAGCTACCAAGGTTGAGAAACACTGCCTTAGCAGAACCCCTGGGGCTTTGTTTCTTTGCAAACTTGTTTTTGCTAGACCATAATGCAGGACAGTTTGGATGTGGTCCACATGAAGTTTGTTATTTCCTTTTGTAGCTTTGAGTTCCCATTTCTATGCCAGGCCTCTGGAGAGTGAAGGGGAATAATCCACAGGGCTTCTATCTGGAACTCTTTGTGATTTCAGCTGCCGGGGGAACCCCTGGAATGAGGATTGCATGGCTGTGTAGCAGGAAATGAATTAATTTTGATTAATGAATTAATTCGTTTTGAAATAGCCATCTAGATCGTTAATAGCATATCCTGAAAGGTCAGGCAATATTTATTTCTCCTTGAAAATATTTGAACAATTCTTCTGGTCTAGTTGCTTCGTAAAATTTGAATTTTTGGTCTTGTTTAGCTAAGCCTTTTCAGTTTGAATTAAGGGACAGTTGATGTTAACTATTATATTTTAACCATTTGTGTTGATAATTGTGTGATTGTCAAAAGCAAAAGGATTTTGTTTGTTTCAAATCAAATCATTTGGTAAATAAAAATTCACTGGACAGTTCTCTGAAGAATTCTGATCATAAAATATGTGGAGGGCTGCATTTTCCCCATTCATTTCAGCTGAATAGAGATACAGAACAACTTCATTGTGTATTAGGTGTTCCCAGGCTGAGTGATTCAAAAGCACTTGTCCTCAAGCAGACAAAAAACAAGCAATCCAGCAACTGCACCACTGGAGTGTATAAATGTAATCATATTCTGACGATACCTGACTGAAGGTTAGCATTCCAAGAAGAGGTTTTACAGATATAATGGATTTCTTCCATAATATCTGTTTTCCTTCAAGAAAGTTTGGTTCTTTCTGGGAAAAAAAAAAGACATCATCTACCCAATCAGCTTTTGTAGTGGTATTACAGAACATGTGAAGCTACTTGGGCTGATGGTACCCACTCAAATATCACTGTTCCAGTTGGGAAGTTTTAATTACAAGTTTAAGAACTTTTTTTTATATAATCAACAAAAGAGTGATTAAAACTTTGGTTTTAGAAAATTACACACAAACTAACGGTACAGATAATTTTGAAATAAGATTTTGGAAAGAATTATAAAGAATACTTCCTGTGGAAAGTATTTTTTTTTTTAGAAAAAATAATAATAAAATAAGACTTAAAAATTGTACAGTAGAGGGAATTAGATGGAACTAAAATTTTTAATTAAAGGAACATTCAAATTTGACTTACAGTTACAAAATGAAGCAAATATATAAATATTAGACATAGTGAAGGATATTTTGGAACAATAAACCCAGAAGCTAATTTTAATAATGTCTATACATTATTATAATGTATAAATATAAATAGACTGCATTTAAAATATGTTATGAAAGAAGAACAAGTTCTGACAAGATTGTGAGTGATTTGAAAGTGAATTTTAAAATAATGATTACAAGAATGATATTGGAAAAGAAGTTATACTGGTCATATGAATGACTTGGCATATGTCTTCATAATATGAAGGGATATACAAATAACAAATTAAAAGAGTGACCTGGATAATTTTCCTATACTGAATTTCAAAAGAGGCTTGTTAAATTCGGGAGATGTTTCTAAGAAGGGACAAGGAAAAAGAGATAATAAAGTTCTATGACATAATTCAAAAGACCTAAAGATCAAGATTGTTAGAAATAAAAGTAAGGAATATAAAGTTGGGTTTTTTGATCAAGATTAAAATAGATATGTTGTTATCCCTGGTGGATGGACTTTTGCTGACATCAGAACTAAAGTGAGTAGGCTTTATGCATTTGTTTATAGATAAGAGATGGGAAGAAGAGTTCATTTGTATTTTAAGACAAGGTGATAAGTTCCTAAAACTGTTTATACATGCTATGAAGGGACAAATTATTTCTTTATATATTTCTGTTTTTTTCTTTTTTATATTCTTATTTTTTTCTTTTCTATTACTTTCTCTTTTTTCTTTTTAAACCTTTTTCATTTCTTTAGTTTTTTATTTATTATTTTGTTTATTTTATTTATTTATTAAATTTTTATACCGCCCCCTCTCCCGAAGGACTCGGGGCGGTGAACAGCCAAAATTAAAAACACACAATACAAATATTAAAATACATTAAAACAGAATTAAATTATCTTAGGCTTCTCCAATTTAAAACCCCATTACCCATAAAATTCACCAATTAAAAATTTTTTAACCCAGCCCGGCTTGCTGAAATAAAAACGTCTTCAGGGCCCGGCGGAAGGTCCGGAGATCCGGGATTAGTCGTATCCCTGGGGGCAGCTCATTCCAGAGGGCGGGTGCCCCCACAGAGAAGGCTCTTCCCCGGGGGGTCGCCAGCCGACATTGCCTGACAGACGGCACCCTGAGGAGACCCTCTCTGTGGGAGCGTGTTGGCCGGTGGGAGGTTATCGGAGGCAGAAGGTGGTCTCGTAAATAACTGGGTCCTAAGCCATGGAGCGCTTTGAAGATGAGAACCAACACCTTGAAGCGCACTCGGAAGACCACCGGAAGCCAATGCAGCCCGCGCAGGAGAGGTGTCACGTGGGAGCGCCATGCCGCCCCCATAAGTACCCGCGCGGCCGCATTCTGCACCAGTTGGAGCCTCCGAGTGCTCCTCAAGGGGAGCCCCATGTAGAGAGCATTACAGTAGTCAAGGCGGGAAGTAACGAGGGCATGAGTGACCGTGCATAGGGAGTCCCGATCCAGAAAGGGGCGCAACTGGCGTATCAGGCGGACCTGATAGAAAGCCCCCCTGGCCACGGCCGTCAAATGCTCTTCTAAGGACAGCCGTGCGTCCAGGAGGACACCCAAGTTACGCACCCTCTCCGTGGGGGCCAATGTCTCGCCCCCAATAGTCAGCGATGGCACCAGCTGACTATATCGGGACGCCGGCAGCCACAGCCACTCAGTCTTGGAGGGATTGAGTCGGAGCCTGTTCCGCCCCATCCAGACCCGCACCGCCTCCAGGCACCGGGACATCACTTCAAGGGCATCGTTGGGGTGGTCTGGGGTGGAGATGTACAGCTGGGTGTCATCAGCGTACAGATGGCACTGCACCCCAAAACCACGGATGATCTCGCCCAGCGGCTTCACATAAATGTTGAACAGGAGAGGCGAGAGGACCGACCCTTGTGGCACCCCACAAACCAAGTGCCTTGAGGTCGACCTCTGCCCTCCAGCCAACACAGACTGCGACCTGTCGGAGAGATAGGAGGAGAACCACCGTAAAACAGTGCCTCCCACTCCCAACCCCTCCAACCGGCGCAGCATGATACCATGGTCGATGGTATCAAAAGCCGCTGAGAGGTCTAATAGGACCAGAACAGAGGAGCAACCTCTGTCCCGAGCCCTCCAGAGATCATCAACCAACGCGACCAATGCCGTTTCCGTGCTGTACCCGGGCCTGAAGCCGGACTGGAACGGATCTAGATAGACGGTTTCCTCCAGGTACTGGGGGAGCTGTCGCGCAAGCACACTCTCAACAACCTTCGCCAGAAAGCGAAGGTTGGAAACTGGACGATAGTTTGCTAAAACAGCTGGGTCCAGAGAGGGCTTCTTGAGGAGGGGCCTCACCACCACCTCTTTCAAGGCGGGAGGCAAGAACCCCTCACTCAAGGAAGCGTTTATAATCCTCTGGAGCCAGCCTCGTGTAACCTCCCGGGTAGCCAGCACCAACCAGGAGGGACACGGGTCCAATAAACATGTGGTTGCGTTCAACCTCCCCAGCATCCTGTCCACGTCCTCGGGAGTCACAGGGTCAAACTCATCCCAGATAACCGTCTCAAGACAGACCTCGGACAACCCGCCCGTACCTACCCAGTCGGAGTCCAAGCCTTCCCGAATCTGAGCGACTTTATCGTGCAGATAATGCGCAAAATCCTCAGCACGACCTTGCAAGGGGTCTTCCCGCGCTCCCAGATGGAGAAGGGAGCGAGTCACCCTAAACAAGGCAGCTGGGCGATTTTCTGCCGACGCGATAAGAGCGGAAAAGTAATTACACTTCGCCGCCTTTATCGCCACTAAGTAGGTCTTGATATAAGACCTCACTAGTGTACGGTCAGATTCGGAGCGACTGGCCCTCCAACTACTCTCTAGGCATCTTTTCCGGCGTTTCATCCCCCTCAGCTCCTCGGAGAACCAAGGAGCTGGGCAGATTCGGCGCCGGGTCAGAGGCCGCAAAGGCACGACCCGATCTAAAGCACCAGCGGCCGCCCTATCCCAGGCGGTCACCAGGTCCTCAGTCGAGTCGCGTCGTTTTAAATTTGCATTAGTTTTTACCATTGTAATTGTAATCTTTAATATAATTTATATTTTAAAAAGGGGGGAAATGGCACTGGAGTGGTAGTTGTAGAAATTCCTATCTGTGATTCTTCATAGAAAAATTACTAAAAATTGCCACCAACATTTGGATTGGTTCATTGCAGTGTCTGGGTTCTTCTCCCTGCTGCAATCTACCAAATAGACTGAATTTTGAGGAACGTTCTCTATTTCTTACTTCACCTCTGTTTTACATACATTAATTGTCTCTTTCCTTTCTGTTTTGCTTGTGATGTCTCCCAGTGTTTATGCCATTTGTGGCAAGCTTGCACTTCATCATAAGGACTTTCCCATATTAATTTTAGTATGATGTTACAGTTATAGGAATCTTTGTCAAAAAGGAGGGTTTAGATTACAATAAATTAATAATTAGTAACTTTTTTGAACAGAATTTCATAGAAGTGTTAGGTCCAGCTGTGTCTCAATGTGTTATCTTCCCTAAAGAATGGCAATTTGTGGCCTCACTTTTTTTTTTTTAAGTGAGGTTGTGTACTCAGAATGACAATGCTGTGGCAAAGTCATGTACTACCCTGTCTTCAAATGGCATAAAAAGTAGAGGGCTGCAGCTGGTATTTTAGAATAAATGAGGCAGTTAAATATCTCTGCTCTACTTTAATTGCAGGGGTGGCTGGCCTCTGTTATTACTCATAGATCACAGATGGAGAAATAAGAATTACAGAGGTTTGTGTAGAACTGTTGAGATTTACATCTGGGTGAAACTGAAGCAAAGACCTTGACACTAATAAGAGTTTTACATTTACTGGTCAGATTTTTTTTAGTAAGTACTAAGTATAAGTATGAGTTGGGGAGGATTCTAGAATGTCTAAGTGTTTGATGTACTGTTGGAGAATAAAGTTCAGCTTTGTAGCAGTTTTCCTGAATGCCACGTGTACAAAAAACCCCACACCAAATCCCAATGCTTTTCCAAAAGCAATGTGCAAGAAAAAAAAAATGCAAAATGCAGAGAGAGTTTAAATGACCCTGGCCATCTATACTAGTGAGGTGACCTTAAAGAGGAAATTCTGGAGTTTTGCTCTAAAAGCTCTGTTCCAGGACAAAAATGTATTTGAGCTGTTTGTTAGGATTCAGCTTCTTTTTCTAATTTCACACCTTTGGTTTAAAGCCAGGTTTAGACAACTAGAACTTGGACCATACTAATTATTATTTAGTGTATGGTGATGTTACATTAACCAGGAATCTGCAGCATAATGCAATGAAGTTGTTTGGCTGCTGCCAATTGGCTATACCAATGAATGAATGTCTGTTTTCTGTGGCGTAAAATCAACTTTTCCCCCAAATGTCAATGAATCTCTACTAGACCAACCTATGTGTCTTTTCCTTTGTCTCCATTAAATATGTCCATTCCATGTGTGAGGGAGAGAGAGATGCTGGCTTGGCCTCTTATTTTCACAGTTTCTGTAATGCTAGCAGGGCTAATCTATTGCAACAAAATAGAAGAGGTATTTTAACAGAAGGCATTTTAAAAGGTAATGGATTTATTATGGCATATGATTTCATGGGTCTCAATGGCACAAAAGCTTCTGCCACATTAAATTGATTAGTCTTTAAGATGCCAGAAGATTCTTTGTTTTTGCAGTTTCCCTTTTGCTTCAAATGGTTTCAGGGAATGTGCTTCTGTTTTCGCTCTCTCTCTCTTTTGCTCTCTCTCTCTCTCTCTCTCCCTCTCTCCCTCTCTTCCCCCCCTCTCGTCTTCAGTAGCAAGAAATCTGAAAGAATCTGATAACAACTTTTCCAACAAAACTGATTTAAAAAGCGTAGGTCCTAAGACTGTTCACACTATTTTTTTAAAAGGCAATAGTTGTGTTCACACAATATATTTATCAATGATTTTCAGTTCACAGAATTAACCAAATTTCTTGACTTTACATAGCAGCCATAAACTAATCAACTGGACAAGAATTTGACAATACATCAGGCTAAAATGAGGTTGACTGATTTGTGTTTGACAATAGGGTAGCAAAATAAAGATAAGTTAAGAATCATGGTTCACTGTATTGTGTAAACACTGAATCTAAAAGTCAAGGCACAGAAGGAAAAATAAGTTATGGGAAGAAAGATGTAGAGAACTGTAAATTAGCATTTATATCCAATTTGTTCTCCATTGATCTTAACACATTGAGGTTCTTTCTTGAATAGCATTGGTGAGCCTTAATTATCTGGCTGATGATTGACATTGAAATACCTTGCTCTCCAGTCCAACTCTCTTGGATTTCATTGAAACTGTTGCAGAATGTATTTATAGTTCACGCTAATGAGGATCATATAGTAAAATTTACACTATTGTACAAACATTATTATGAAACAGTTGGGTAACTAATTCATAAACAACTACTGGCATCAGCTTGTATCTCATGAGAAGAACAGCAGAGGGGAATAGAATGAAGGCCACAACCAATTAATGTTCAGATTAATTGGGGAACTGGAATCTATTCAATAAATGTGAGGGAAGTGGGGAGGAATGTTCCGCTAGAAATAACAAATGTTCTTTTACAATAAACAGTACAACGGTAACAATCAGCAAAGGTCCTGGATGCTTGGATTAATAAGAATTTAAACAGCAGGCAATTGGGGATTACTGCCTTGCTATACATAGCAACAAATAAACATCTCATTGGAGGTAGAGGTGAAGGGGAGGAAAGAGAGAGAGAGAGAAATACCCAGGACAGCTACTGTAGATGGGCCAAGCTGGTTCCTCTGGAGTAGTTGATACAAGTCTTGGGATAAGATTTAAAAAGGTAAAGCTTCCCCTCGCACATATGTGCTAGTCGTTCCCGACTCTAGGGGACGATGCCCATCTCCATTTCAAAGCCAAAGAGCCAGCGCTGTCCGAAGATGTCTCTGTGGTCATGTGGCTGGCATGACTAAACGCCAAAGGCGCATGGAATGCTGTTACCTTCCCACCAAAGGTGGTCCCTATTTTTCTACTTGCATTTTTTACGTGCTTTCGAACGGCTAGGTTGGCAGAAGCTGGGACAAGTAAAGGGAGCTCACCCCATTAAGCGGCACTAGGGATTCGAACCGCTGAACTGCAGACCTTTCGATCAGCAAGCTCAGTGTCTTAGCCACTGAGCCACCATGTCCCTTGGGATAAGATTAGATGATTGCATATTAGAAGTTTGACTTTGCATCAGGTTTTTGTTGTTTTTTAATGCTTAAATGAGTTTAATTGTATAATTTTAATATGGTTTTGTATGTTAGTTTAACTTTTGATTGGGAGCTACCCAGAGGTGGTTATAAAATGAAAGGCTATATACTGTAAATGTTTTAAATTAAATAAGTTGAATTAGAATTTCCTGGGAGAACCAGATCCATATTCACCCTCGGAGTGAATATCGGAACTTCCCGATAACTTTGAGACAGTCACCATTTTCTCTTTTTTTATTTCTTTTTTTTTGTTCTGTAAAAAACCTTAATAAAGTTTCTATAAAAAAAAACAAAAAAAAAACCATTTTCAGACCAAGCTATCTATATGGATGTGGTAGGAAACATGAGAAAAAGTACTATATTTTCTTGTCTTGAGGAGTGTCAAGATAAAAAAGAAACAAAAAAAGTGTCATTTGTGACTTCACTTTTCTCAGTGTATTCTGAACTTCTCCCAATCCAAGTGGTTACTGTGTCTGCTTTTCTGAATAAGGATAATATTCGGTGTTTCTAAATATTCTGCACAGAGAGTGGGAAGCCCACAAGTAATAATATTCTACAAATATTAGTGCTTTGAGAGTAACCAGATGGTAACTATTGCTACAGTTTAGAGATTTGGGAGTCATATATATGCTTCCTAATGGGTGAAATTCTGTTGAACAGGGCTATATAATGTTCTGTTTCAGAAGAGATGCTTTAGAAAGCACAGGAGCACAAATCACATCTTCTGTGTCTTAAAGCAGCTGCATTTGTTTCCAGGACTGTGTCGCTGCAATGGAATTCTGTGAACAAACCTTGCAGATGTGGCTGTTTTAATTAGTTACATATACAGGTGGCCCATTTATAGTCCTCCACATTCCAAACCGCCCTCCTTTCCAAATTAGAATGAAAATGTTCCATAGCCCTGTTACTTGAATTCTAGCACATCAGAGGACTATCCTAGTGATTACTTTCTTTTTTTGCCTTGTGGGCTTTGGGAAAAGAGGACAATTAAGCTTCTTTATAACAATATATTTTCTCATAATTTAACTGAAAAAATTTACCAGATCTCCATCAAAAATATCTTGTTTTTAGTTCCCATTTATATGTACCAGAATTATGCAACTTTTTTTTCCATGTTAAGGACTGCAGTTGACCTTTGAAAGACATGTCACAGGCAATTTGTAAATCAGAAAAAAAAAACCCACTAAATTCTATTAAACTATGTTTTATACATGACTCCTTAGACTCCACACACATATTCAATTATATCTCCTACTGTCAGATGAAAAATGACAATTTGTTAATTTCTGGAGGATTTGGGGGCACGCCACACCTGGAGTTTCTGTAGATATAGGTTTCAGATGGGGAATCAATTGGTTCAGCTAATAGAAAAGAGGTCTGCAATTTAAAGGAAAAATAAGGGATGATTTTGAGTAAATGGCTTTCTTAAAATGTATAAAAAACAAGGTAGGATGATTTAAAACTGAAGTAGAGGGAAATATAAAGGAATAGAGATCTGAGCAAGAATGGGTGGAATATTAAAAAAATAAGGGAAAGATTCATACCACGTAGGTTGTCCTGCATAGTTTTCTTTAGCTTTCTTAATTTGCTATAAAAAACAACGTACAGAAAGAAATACTGCATATAACAAAGGAAAATAGAGCTTTTCTTTAATTACTAGGGAGCTGTTCTGCATTTAGAAAGGGACAAAGGATGACTGATAAAGAATCTCTGTATTTAACACCATATAGGGGTTGGCTTTCAATCAGCAATGGGGGAAAAAAAACATTGCAAGAATTTAAACTACTAAGAAGCCCGTCTGTGAAAGCATATTTATATGGGTGGGTATCCCTTGAATTTTGAATAATGGTAATTTGTATTACAAGAAATCATCTGGGGCTTCTTCTCCAAAATATACGTTTCAAGTGAGAATAAGGTTGTAAGAAGTGTGTGGATAACGATTGACCAAAACCTCCACTCTAGTGAAATTTCATATGGAACAAAAAGTCCACTGTAATCAGAGTGGAGTTGAAGCCATTTAACTTCAGGTGTTCTGACCTATCACTGTACTACAGCAGGTCAGAGAATACATTCCACACCCTCTTTGGGGTAGGCCATGCAGGAATGTACCTATCCCTTGTCCCATGCTCCCTCCCCTCCCGTAATAACAGTCTTGCTTTGAAGATTGGGGGACAGGGAAGGGTTAGGTTTTCCACAGCCAGCTTCATTGCATAGAACTGTAAGTGAATGATGGTAGTTAGCAATCATGTTATTTGGCATTGCCTGAGCAGTTAGAGCAAATAACTTCCATAATGAATCAGCTGCAGAAAATTTATTAAATATTAAGCTTAGTCAATGAAATTCAGTAATTTATTGTGATTTATAAGCTACCTGACCCCCTCCCATCTCCCCCAAAACCTCGGGGCTGGTAAAAATTTCTAAATCTGTATTTTGATTAATTGTTTTGACTTTTTTTTTTTAAAAAAAGTATTTTAAAATTGGAATTTTCTATCTTAATTTAAAATACATTAATATTCCTTGAGATATTATAAATGATCCTTGCAATTCCCAGTTCCATCTATAGTGTACTGTATGAATAGTTGAAATTACTCATTCATCAGCATTATAAGTGAGAGACACTGAGCTACTTCCTAATCAGCCAGAAGGAAGTTGCTTGTCACTTGCTGAGAATAAGCAGCTTTCAAGATTTATTTTATCTTCTGTAATTGTCCATAGTGTGTGTGTGTGTGTGTGTGTGTGTGTGTGTGTTGGCAAAGCATCCAAGACTTTTTTCCTTAGATAATCTCTATAGAGTGATTCGTGACAAAAATGTTCATATATGTGACTTCAAAATAGGTCTGCCTGCTCATTTATGAAATTGATTCACAGGAAAAAAAAAAGATGTTCAAGTGGAAAGAAAATCCAATTAGATTCACTGACTTAATTATGGTTGTCCATAAGTGGAATGCAACAGTGGTAAAAGAAGTAGGGTGATACTGACAGTTGAATTATTGGAACAGAGCCTGGCTGCCATTTGACAATTTTAGAATATATGCCTATCCTGATGATTCAAAATTAAGCTGGAAAGAATTTAAATAAATTTGAAGGGTCTTTGGTTGAAAATGTGGAAACATAGGAAGCTTCCTTCTACGATGTCAGAACGTGGATCCATTCAGCGCACACTGATTGGCAATAGCTGGATTGGATTTTAGGCAGGATTCTTTTAGGCCTAGCCGTAAATGTCAGGATTGCATTTGGAAGTTTTTTCTAGCAACGTTGGCACTTACTTCTTCAATGTCTCTTCCTTGAGGAACACTGAAGACTGAGGTGAACTCAGTGGAATTGCTGAGGAGCGAAATCTCTCTCTCTCTTCCTCCCTCCCTCCCTCCCTCCCTCCCCCCCTTTCCATGTACACATATGTGTTTTGGAGCAGGAGGGCCATTGCTGGTAGAACAGGAGTGCTACTGGCTGGATATTACAATCAGGGTGGATAAAAATCAATGATTTTTTTAAAAAAATAAAAAAAATCAGATTTTTTTTTTATTTAAATCAGATTTTTTTATTTAAATTGGATTTTTTTTATTTTTATCAAATTTATTTTAATAAAAAAATTTTGGGGTAAAAATCTATCGTAAGATAGTTTTCTATTTAAGATACATAAATAATTTAGTTTATTCAGCATGAAATGAAGCTTAGTTATGTAGCATGAGGCTGTATATTCTGCAACACTGGAACTATCGGTGAGTCAACAGTGGGTCAAAGGAGTAGCAGAGATGACAGTTGCTCTTTAAAAATTATGATTTAAATCGAGTTGATTTAAATCAAGCCTTTTTACTAGTGATTTAAATCATGATTTAAATTGTGATTTAAATCAACTCGATTTAAATCAAATCCACCCTGATTACAACCATCCACCCAGTAAGAATTTGAATCTATTCTACATATACTGTAAGCTGCTGCAGAGTTTTTATTTATCTGTTGTGGCTCAGTTTCTCCTGCCCTTTGATACATGAAAACGGCTTAGCCATAGTATATGGAATATATTGCTTGATGATTCATTTCATTCGCTGTGACACTTCCTAGGGTGGGCATGCAAAGACAATTTTAGTATGGCTCCAATAATATGTGGGTGAAAGGGAAGGAAGGGAAAAGTGTGAAGTACATTTCACATAATAACACATAATATTCACACATGCCCTTTATATGCACTGCATTCATTGCTCATAGCATGCACACGGAGAGATTTCTTTTCCTGTACTGTCATATACTTTACCTCTTAACACAAATAACTTTTTATGACGACAGATATAAACTCCAAAGTACAAGGTAAGGGCACATAGCAGTGTTTTCTCACAGAAATTCCAAGGTTAAACATCAGTGTTGATATGTTGTGCAGACTTTAAAATTCAGATGAGTGAGGATATTTGTGGGCTTACATACATGCCCCTTTTCATTAGATTTATTGGTTGTTCTGCAACATCTTACTGCACAGCAAAAGAAAGGTAAGGAAAGCGAAGGAAACCAAATCATACAGTATTAGGGAAGATTTGCTGCCCATCTTTCTATGTGTAAAACACTCCCTGTTTTCCCACTGCTGCTTTGTTAAAATAGTTTTCAAATAAGTGTTTAAAAAAATAATTAGTACTATGCATGACTCCTTCATTTCCACATTAATATTGCTAATCAGGTGCCCAACTGAACTGCATTCTGGGAAGTACGCCAGCTATGGAACAAATGCTGTTGCTGCCAGATCCTGCCAGCTGTCAGCAGAGGCCCACTCGCTCTGGGAATTTCATCGAGTCAGGCAAGGAGCCGGAAATCTTTTCTTGTACATTAAATTAACCAAAGAGCAGTGGAAATGTGGCTTAGCAATGGCACAGTATTCATTACTCAAGTAACTGAAATGTTCTGTGTTACATAGGGTTAAAAATGGGTATTTAATTATAGGGTAACAAGATTTTTGAGCAAAAAAGCTAAAAGAAGAGCTTCCTAGTCTCAGATTTTTTTAAAAAACCACACACACAGGGCTTCTTGTACTAACTGATGGGACTTGCTGTCCAAATCTTGCATGAAGCTTGGAACTGCTTTTGCTTCCCAACAGAGAAGTCATTATGCATCTGCTAAGGAGATGAAAGGTAGGAAATCAAATTCTTGATCTTACGTGTCCATGTTTCAAATGATACGTTGCAGTTATATCCAGTATTGCAAGTATTTTTGGGAGGATTTCTCCTCTCCCCCTCCTCAAATCCATATTTAAAAGAGGCAAAATCAACACTACTTAGTTTTGCTAAATAAGACTTCCTTGTCGCAACTTCCTGTGGAGTTCCATCAGAGCCTTGAGTGTTGTTGATCGAATTAAGGATCTGGGCCTTGCATCTTCCAAGCCAATTTGAAAAAAATCCTGATTTATATCTCACTGTCCTCTCCTGGTGGCGGTGGATTTTTTTTTTTTTAATTTGATTTATATGCCGCCCTTCTCCAAAGACTCAGGGCGGCTTACAATGTGCTCAGCAATAGCCTTCATCCTTTTGTATATTTATACAAAGTCAGCTTATTGCCCCCACAACTGGGTCCTCAATTTACCTACCTTAGAAAGGATGGAAGGCTGAGTCAACCTTGAGCCTTGGCGAGATTCGAACCCTGCAGTAATTGCAGGCAGCTGGTCTTAATAACCAGCTTAATAACAGGGTGCCTTAAACCCCTGTACTACCAAGGCTCTTTTCTGACTTGCTTATCCATAGATCATTAGGCTTGGCATCTCATGGCAATTTCTTTGCAGGAAAACAAATAGACACTTATCTCTCCCTGGGTGGTAAACTTGCTATTACTTGCTTTCTTAAAATGGCAAGTTTTTCATCTTTTCAAGAAAAATCTTTTGATCCACTAAGGAACTGTGGAATCAACAAATCACAATTTTTTAAATAAGAAAATATAATGGAAGTAAATTGATACCTTTTGAGTGTTACTAAATTGAAGCAGAAGGTGTTCCAGCTAATTTGGGCCTAAGCTATATAAACTTCTGTATGTAAGAGTAAAACATTAATTGAGTTTTGGAAAGCAACTGGCAAGCAGCACAGCTGTTTCCAAATTCTACCTGGACTCCTTTATTTTGGGCCAATTGCAGTACAAATACTTCTTGTTTAGCAACAGTTAGCAACTATTCACAATACAACAGTAATGAATGGTAATACAGGTTTCGTTTTCCAACCAACGTGTGCATTTATGAGCAAACTGCCTGACAATCATACATGCCAGAGTGAGGGGAATGCTGGCATAGCTGTATGTGAGAACTGTTATCACACTGAGATGGCAGCAATGGGTGATCTTTTCAACATCTCTCTTGTTCATTTAATGACCATTTTGCTTAATGACCAGATGGTTAGATTAGAACTCAGTCACTAGAGGAGGAGTGGCTGTATCTGGACTAAAAGCCACCCCCCAGAAATACAAAGGGGCAGGCAAGCCAAATATATCTGATGACTCAGGGAACTTAATCAAGGCTTAACTGTTTCCTATGTGTGTTTGAACCATACACAATTGAGTGGTATGTAGTGACCCATCATTGAATAGCTGAAATAGATTCTCAATCAATTGTTTTTATGTTTTCTCTTGTCTAATCATTTACCTAATAATTCATGTTCATGTTTGACAATTATAAGCAGACAATCTGTGATAACATCACCTTTTCTCCCACATCATAAAATATTCTTGTGACAGGCAGCTTTAAATACTCCTGAAGCAGTTAAATCCATTATTCCCCAAACCTAAAATATCTCTGTAGTAGAGATCTCTACAACTTTGCCTCATTTTCCTGGAGGCTTGCCATTTAAAAAAATACACAGTGAATTTATGACTTTAACACCTTCCATTTTATGATCCCTGCAAGCTTCAATTTCCACTTTTATCACCTGATAGAAGGTAGCACCAGAAGCCAGCTATCAGAATTTATTTATTTATTTATTTATTTATTTATTTATTTATTTATTTATTTATTTATTTATTTGTTTGTTTGTTTGTTTAAATTTCTATACCGCCCTTCTCCAATATAGGATTCAGGGCGGTGAACAGCCAAAGTAAAAACAAGACATACATACAAAACATACAAAATCTAAAAAACTGATTAAAATAATTAAATATCTTGGCCATAATTAAAACTGTTCCAATTTAAAATCAATTTAAAATTTGACTCAAGCCAGCCCAGCTAGTTGAAATAAATGGGTTTTCAGGGCCCGACGAAAAATCCGGAGGTCTGTTATTGTACGTAACTCTGGGGGGAGGTTGTTCCAGAGGGTGGGCGCCACCACAGAGAAGGCTCTCCCCCTGGGGGTCGCCAGCCGACATTGTCTGGCGGACGGCACCCTGAGGAGGCCTACTCTGTGCGAGCGTACTGGCCGGTGGGAGGCTATTGGTGGCAGAAGGCGGTCTCGTAAGTACCCCGGCCCTAAGCCATGGAGCGCTTTAAAGGTGGTCACCAACACCTTGAAGCGCACCCGGAAGACCACCGGGAGCCAGTGCAGCTCGCGCAGGAGAGGTGTCACATGGGAGCGCCTCGTCGCCCCCATAATCCCCCGCGCGGCCGCGTTCTGGACCAGCTGGAGCCTCCGGGTGCACCCCAGGGGGAGCCCCATGTAGAGAGCGTTGCAGTAGTCCAGGCGGGAAGTGACGAGTGCCTGAGTGACTGTGCGTAAGGAGTCCCGATCTAGAAAGGGGCGCAACTGGCGTATCAGGCGAACCTGATAGAAAGCCCCCCTGGCCACGGCCGCCAAATGATCTTCTAAAGACAGCCGTGCGTCCAGGAGGACGCCCAAGTTACGAGCCCTCTCCGTGGGGGCGAGTGATTCACCCCCAATAGCCAGCGATGGCATCAGCTGGCTATATTGGGACGCCGGAAGCCACAGCCACTCGGTCTTGGAGGGGTTGAGTCGGAGCCTGTTTCTCCCCATCCAGGCCCGCACGGAAGAATGTATGTTTTCCATCAGATTAGCTGTCAGTTTTCTCCCAGAAGCCCTTTCTGGATTTTAGTTAGCTGGTATTGCCAAATACTTTTTATTTGGACATTGTCTGTTATTTCATTCATGAATATTTTCATCCAAATTAAACTCTGCATGAGGTGTTTCTTCTTTACAGAATGGAACTACTGCAACTGTTGTTACCCCAACTCCCACCCTCAGCTTCTCAACTGCTCCAGAAGGATAAACTGGTCAATGATATCAAACAGTGGTGAAATCAATTTTTTTTTTACTACCGGTTCTGTGCGCGTGGCTTGGTGGGCGTGGTGTGACTTGTGGGCGTGGCTTGGTGGCATGGCAGGGGAAGGATACTGCAAAATCTCCATTCCTACCCCACTCCTGGGGGAAGGATACTGCAAAATCTCCATTCCCACCGCACTCCAGGGGAAGGATACTGCAAAATCTCCATTCCCACCCCACTCCAGGGGAAGGATACTGCAAAATCCCCATTCCCACCCCACTCTGGGGCCAGCCAGAGGTGATATTTGCCGGTTCTCTGAACTGTTCAAAATTTCCACTATCGGTTCTCCAAACTGCTTAAAATTTACGCTACAGGTTCTCCAGAGCCTGTCAGAACCTGCTGGATTTCACCCCTGGTATCAAAGGCTCTGAGCAACACAGGATATTATCTGGAGTTCCTTCCTCTTTCCCACAGGTACCCAGTGCAGATTATCCACTAGGGCAACCAAGGCCAAATCTGTGCCAACTTTGGATATGAATTTAGACTGAGAAGGACTGAAACAATCTATTTTCTCTGTTAGTTCCCATTTTGTAATGTTGTCTCTTTCTTTAAAGCATTATTAAAATCTTCTTTGGATGGACTTAACAGAATAACCGAGTTGGAAGGGACACTACAGGTCTTCTATTTCAACTCCCTGCTCAAGCAGGAGACCCTATACCCATGATAGCGAACCTATGGCACGCGTGCCACAGGTGACATGTGGAGCCATATCGGTGGGCATGCGAGCCATATTGGTGGGACTTCCAGAAGTTGGCAAACATGCCATTTTCGGCCTCCAGAGGGCCTCTGGCGGGTGGGGAAGGCCATTTTCGTCTCCCCAGGCTCATAGAGAGGCTCTGGAGCCTGGGGAGAGCAAAAAACAGGTCTACCAGGCCCACCATGCCATCGCGTGCCAAAAACGGGGGGGAGCGCGGGAAGGTCACGCACACATGTGCGGGGGGGAGGCAGGGCACATAGAATTATGGGTGTGGGCATGTGCTGCATGTGTGCCCCCCCCACGCTCCCCCCACTTTTGGCACGCGATGGCAAAAAGGTTAGCCATCACTGCCCTATTCCATTCCATACAAATGGCTGTCCAATTTCTTCTTTAAAACCTCCAGTGTTGGAGCACCCACAATTTCTGGAGTCAAGCCGTTTCACTGATAATTGTTCTTACTGTCAGGAAATTTCTCCATAGTTCTAGGTTGGATTTCTCCTTGATATTTTCCATCCGTTACTTTTTGTCCTGCCGTCAAGTGCCTTGGAAAATAGGCACTCTTCCATGTGACAACCCATCAAATATTGGAGGAGATGACCAGGTTGAGCCTGAGGGTGGGGTCAAACATGTCATCAGTTTGGTGGCCCTTCATGCCTACAAGAGATCTAAGTCCAGCCCTCCTTGAAATCCATTGACCCTATCTATTGCCAACTTGTCTTGACTGTTAATAGTTCACATTCTTGTAGGGAGCTAGCATGGAGTAAACTTGTATCTATTTCAACAATCTTGGTTCTGATTTCTTGCACTTGACAAGACTACTATCATGTCCTCTCTAGTTCTTCTCTTCATTATACTAGACATATCCAGTTCCTCACAAAGAGTCAGAAGCAAGTCTGGATGAAACTGTTCAATATTACATTACATTCAGACTTGGATTTATTGGAAGGAAGGAAGTAATACCATGCAAATGTTGTGAACTATGTAATTTGCACTATGATGCCATAGTGTGTGCAACCTCATCATGGCTTATAGCAAATGCCAAAGAACTTGATGACCTGGAGATTTAGAAGAGATAGTTAATTCAATCTTAGGTTAGCAGTAAATTTACAGCAGATGCTATATTTGTTTTTGACATATACTGTGGGTTTCTAAAGACTTGATTTTAAAAAAAGAAAGAAAATCTGTGCAAATGAGGGGGCTTAAGTTAAAGCAGTTCTGATTCAAATACAGTAAAGTCTTGGATTTCAATAAAGAACAGTTTTTAGATCTACCTAAATCCCATTCAGCTTCTGTGGTCTCACATGTGGCCACCACCCCTGAGAATGCAATTATGGTATCAGCTAAGTTATTTTAGACATTGACCCTGGATTTCAAAACTGCAATTTATGTTACTTTTATCAAATCTATTGTTGTGGGAATAAGAGAAAAAAAAAAGTTAGATACAGTTTGGAAATATTTTGGCAAACTAATAGTTTTATCCTGTTACCTCCCAAATGAAGTGAAGAAGACTTAAAGCTGTTCTCTTGGTTGAAATAAAATTAATCAAACTGTCATTTTGATCAAATCATTGGTTTTTGGTCATTTTGATTAAAAAACATTCACATATTTTTCTATTTATTTTTATTAAATTTCTACACATCTTACGTAAATGATGCTGGATGTAATATACGTAATATGTGTAGTATACTATACACTGCGTGTGATATAAACTAATTATACTATTATAATTAGTTTATATATTAGTAATTAGTATTATATATACTATTATACTATTCCCTGTTACAAAGTCACAATAAACAATGTTAAGAAAGTACAGAAAGGAGGGAGAAAAAGAAATTAAAGGCAGGCGATAACAAGAAAAAGAAAAGGAAATATTAACACAATTTGCTTAGATTTGGTTTACATTGGTATCATTACCTAATCTATACCTCTCTAAACCTATCTATCCTTGCACATCATCTTCTTTTAATTTAATTCTTCATTTCTTACTCTTCATTTGCTTAAACTGATCAACAGTCATTACTTTTTGTAGGGTAAGGGAAGTACCAATAGGCTATGTAGCTCAAGATTGAGCTGTGACATCCTTAGTGTTCTCTGATCTTATTTTCTTCTGGACATTTCATTACCTTACCAGACTAGATAACAACATCTCTTTTGGCAGGGAGTGCGATGGTTTTCTCCTTAGCAGCTCCATGATTAAGTTGCTTGAATTTTTGTCTGAGTTGGTAGTTGTTTGATTAGGGTATTTTTTACTGCTTGTTTGTTAGTGTTGCTCTTGCTGTTGATCCCTGCTTATCTGAGTATTGATTGCTGGTGAGTGGGTGTTCTAGTCTTTTTGTTTCCCTTTTAGCTTTTATATTGTCTCTTTTGAATGACGTGTAAATGTCATTTATGTGCCTGGTGATGACTGATTTGTCTGAGTGTTGTGCTTCTAGGAATTCCCTATCATTTTTGGATTTAGCTTGGTTTATTAACGCTCACAGTTCCCCAGTTGAAATTATGGTTAAGTCTTTCCATATGTTAAGGAGTTTTCATTGTGTCTTCTAATTCCTTAGTTTGTGTTTGTTGTGTTGTAGTGGGTTGAATGATCAAGCACTTTTTGATAAAGTTGTGTAGGTGTCCATTTTGCTAGAAGAGGTATATGTGGTCTGTTTCCTTTTTCTAGTCTTCTGGGTTGCTCCAGTGCTTTTGTGCTTGTCTGAATAATGTTCTTTCTTACACAGCTTCTCTTGTGGGAGGTTGAGTTGTTGTTTGATAGTGAAGCACTTGGTTAGTGCGAATGGTTTAGCGATAGATTTGTGTTTCTAATTTGCCACCATTTCCTCTGGTGATGAGAATAACTAGAAAGCATAGTGTGTTGTTGTTTTTCTTCCCTTGTGATTTTTATTCCTATGAAGATGTTGTTGATTATTTCATGTGCCTTCTCTAGTTGTTCCATTTTTGTCTACCGATGTTGTCTACATACCAGATGCAGGCTTTTGGTTGAATCCATGAAAGTGCTATAGTTTCTACATGCTAAAATCTACATTACAATCTCTGCTATGAGTCCTACGCGTTTCTTATACCCTCTTTGTTACATCCTTTGTTCTGAGAACTATAAGGAAGATGCTTTTGGGGGCAAGTGGTAAAAACTGGGTGCATGCTGAATGTCTCCAGTTGTACTTCGGGGTTTTTGAAGTGGCTTTCAGTCTGCCTCAGTACCTGGATGAATCGACTTATCTAGATCCGTTCCAGTCGGGCTTCAGGCCCGGGTACAGCACAGAGACGGCATTGGTCGCATTGGTTGATGATCTCTGGAAGGCTCGGGACAGGGGTTGCTCCTCTGTCCTGGTCCTATTAGACCTCTCAGCGGCTTTTGAAACCATCGACCATGGTATCATGCTGCACCGGTTGGAGGGGTTGGGGGTGGGGGGCACTGTTTTACAGTGGTTCTCCTACTTTCTCTCCGACCGTTTGCAGTCTGTGTTGACAGGGGGGCAGAGGTCGACCCCGAGGCCCCTTGTATGTGGGGTGCCGCAAGGATCGGTCCTCTCGCCCCTTCTGTTCAACATTTATGTGAAGCCGCTGGGTGAGATCATCCGTGGTTTTGGGGTGAAGTACCATCAGTACGCTGATGACACCCAGCTGTACATCTCCACCCCAGACCACCCCAATGATGCCCTCGAGGTGATGTCCCGGTGCCTGGAGGCCGTACGGATCTGGATGGGGAGGAACAGACTCAGGCTCAACCCATTCAAGACCGAGTGGCTGTGGTTTCCGATGTCCCAATATAGTCAGTTGGCGCCATCTCTGACTATTGGGGGCGAGTCGTTGGCCCCCAAAGATGGGGTTCGCAACTTGGGCGTCCTCCTGGACTTGCGGCTGTCTTTAGAAGAGCATATGGCGGCCGTGGCCAGGAGGACTTTTTATCAGGTTCGCCTGATTCGCCAGTCCCGATCCTTTCTGGATCGGGACTCATTACGCACGGTCACTCACACCCTTGTCACCTCATGCCTGGATTATTGCAATGCTCTCTACATGGGGCTCCCCTTGAGGAGCACCCGGAGGCTCCAATTGGTCCAGAATGCGGCCGCGTGGGTGGTGACGGGAGCGATGTGGCGCTCCCATGTGACCCCCCTCCTGCGCGAGCTGCACTGGCTCCCAGTGGTCTTCCGGGTGCGCTTCAAGGTTTTGGTTACCACCTTTAGAGCGCTCCATGGCTCAGGACCAGGGTATTTACGAGACCGCCTTCTGCCACCAGTAGCCTCTCACTGACCAGTTCGCTCCCATAGAGAGGGGCTTCTCAGGGTGCCGTCGGCCAAACAATGTCGACTGGCGGTCCCCAGGGAGAGAGCCTTCTCTGTGGGGGCATCTGCCATCTGGAACGAGTTCCCCTGGAGATACAGAGGATCCAAGACTTACGCATCTTCCGCCGCGCCCTAAAAACGTTTTTATTCCAACAGGCTGGTCTGGCCTAACTCTTCCTTTTAAATTGGCTTTTAAATTGGGTTTTAAATGTTTTTTAGATAAATTGGATGCTTTTAATCTTTTGAGCCTAAATTATTTAATCTGTTTTTAATAGTTTTTAACTTTTGTATGTCTCTGTATTTTATTTTGGCTGTTCACCGCCCTGAGTCCTTCGGGAGTAGGGCGGTATACAAATATGATAAATAAATAAATAAATAAATAAATAAATAAATAAATAAATTTGGAAAATTTTGCCAGATATCATGTAACTGGATATTTTATTGACTTGCTAAAGACAGAGCTTTTCTGAAACACTTTGATGACAATCAAAAGCACTTCTCTTGAGGCCTGAAAGCACTTGCGTAACCATAGCCACTGCCATCCTGGGCTGTTAAGAATCTATCGTTGGGAGGGGGAGGATGATTTGCCATTGGATATGTGTTATATTTCCTACTATTTGAGTTTTATTTTTAAATAATAGCAAGTTTAATAACAGGAATTTTCAAAGTGTTGTGAACATGATTTATAGGAATAGATTTGTTTATACCTGGGGCTTTTTCTTGGTGTCTTGTTAAATTAAAAATGTATGACTTCACATAAAAAAAAAGCAGCTCTCAGGTCATAGTGACTGTAAATTTATGCAGTTGAAGAGATGAAGCAACGACCGATAAGGAAAATTCACTATGAGAGAAGATGAGTTCACAAAAATGTGGACCATCTCAGGAAATTTATTTATGATAGTGACAAATACGTTCATTATAAAAAAGTGAAATTCTCATTTTGATGAAGAACAATTTTTGATTAACTCTTTGCTTCAGCTTGACAAACGGGACCTCTGCAGAGAAAACTTAGCTTATTTTTCTTAATTTGGATTAAATGCCGAAAGACAAGTAATAATAATAATAATAATAATTTTATTTCTATACCACCCTTCTCCCGAAGGACTCAGGGCGGTGTACAGCCTATTTAAAAACATAAGACAAAACAACAGTTAAAAATTAAAATGATTAAATAGAGTTAGCTCAATTTAAAACCCCAAAATTTTAAAATACCCCAATTTAAAATTATTATGTTGATAGCCCGGCCTGGCGGAACAACAGGGTCTTCAGTGCGCAGCGAAACACCCAGAGGTCGGAGATCTTACGTATTTCCAGGGGCAGTTCATTCCACAGGGCTGGGGCTCCCACAGAGAAGGCCCTCCCCCTGGGTGTCACCAGCCAACATAACTTGGCCGATGGCACCCTGAGGAGACCCTCTCTGTGGGAGCGGACTGGCCGGTGGGAGGCTATTGGTGGCAGAAGACGGTCTCGAAGGTACCCGGGTCCTATGCCATGGAGCGCTTTAAAGGTGGTAACCAACACCTTGAATCGCACCTGGAAGACCACTGGGAGCCAGTGCAGCTCACACAGGAGGGGTGTCACGTGGGCACAATGAGTTGCACCCATAACCACCCGCGCGGCCGCATTCTGGACCAGTTGGAGCGTCCGAGTGCTCTTCATGGGGAGCCCCATGTAGAGAGCATTACAATAGTCCAACCGGGAGGTAACAAGGGCATGAGTGACCGTGCGCAGGGCGTCCTGGTCCAGAAAGGGCTGCAACTGGCAGATCAGGCGAACCTGATAAAAGGCCCCCCTGGCCACGGCCGTCATATGCTCTTCTAAAGACAGCCGTGCGTCCAGGAGGACACCCAGATTGCGAGCCCTCTCTGTGGGGGGGCAAAGATTCACCCCCAATAGTCAGCGATGGCACCTGCTGACTATATCGGGGCGCCGGAAGCCACAGCCACTCGGTCTTGGAGGGGTTGAGTCTGATCCTGTTCCTCCCCATCCAGACCTGCACGGCCTCCAGGCAGCGAGACATCACATCAAGGGCATCGTTGGGGTGGTCTGGGGTGGAGATGTACAGCTGAGTATCATCAGCATACAGATGACATTTCACCCCAAAACCACGGATGATCTCGCCCAGCGGCTTCACATAAATGTTGAACAGGAGGGGCAAGAGGACCGACCCTTGTGGCACTCCCCATGTGAGACGCCTCGAGGTCGACCTCTGCCCCCCTGCCAACACAAACTGCGAGCGGTCGGAGAGGAAGGAGGAGAACCACCGCAAAACAGTGCCCCCTATTCCTAACCCCCTCAACCGCTGCAGCATGATACCATGGTCGATGGTATCAAAAGCCACTGAGAGATCTAATAGGACTAGGACAGAGGAACAACCCCTGTCCCGAGCCCTCCAGAGATCATCCACCAACGCGACCAATGCCGTTTCTGTGCTGTACCCCTGCCTGAAGCCCGATTGGCACGGGTCTAGATAGATAGCTTCATCCAGGTACCGGGGAAGTTGTTGTGCCACCACGCTTTCAACAACCTTTGCTACAAAACGAAGGTTGGAGACTGGACGATAGTTGGCTAATTCAGCCGGGTCCAGGGAAGGCTTCTTGAGGAGGGGCCTCACTACTGCCTCTTTCAAGGCGGCAGGAAAGGCACCCTCACTCAGAGAAGCAGTTATAATCCCCTGGAGCCAACCTCGTGTAACCTCCCGGGAGGCCAGTACCAACCAGGAGGAACACGGATCCAATAAACACGTGGCGGCACTAATCTTACCCAGAACCCTGTCCACATCCTCGTGAGTCACAGAATCAAACTCCTCCCAGATAACATTCTCAAGTAAGTGGCTGCAACTGGTGGATTGTTGAGAGTAGGGGCAAAACATGCCCCTTTTAACAAAAAAATGATCACTAAGCATAAAGCCTCAAGCTATGAGATACTCTGCATAAAACCTTCTGTTCTCTGCCATTCGTTTTTCATATTTTTTTCATATAAGAAAAATAATAATAAATTATGCTTGAAGAAAAATTGTAAAAATTCTTTTGCTGAGAATCACCTCACATTTGTGTGGCTGTGATATGTCTCTATGCCTTTTGTGCTGGGTCCACCTGTGTGACTCAACTTCGATCAAAATTGATAGAGTTGCAAAAAAAAAAAAAAGGTGTGCGGGTGGCATATATATCCATGAAAAACCACAAAATTGATAATGGGAAGAAAAATTTAGTTCTCATATTTTACAGAATGACCAGAGGCCTTTTTCGTAGTCATTCCCATCTTAGTCACTTAACAATTGGAATGAAGGCACACTGCACGGGGCTATCCTTGAAGAAGACCAGCCAGAAGCTGCAACTAATTTAGAACATGCTGTGGTTTGTTACTTGTTATACTGTTGTTGTTACACAAGCTCCACTGGCTTTCAGTTGCTTTCTGGGAGCGCCGGTTCAAAGTGCTGGTTTTCACTCCTCTCAAAACTCTACACACCACACAATAGGTTATTTGTTTGAGGGTATCTGTCCGTCTCACTGGGTTAGATAGGGTAAGGGCACCCCCTTTCTTCAAATTTGTTACCTATTGAGACCTGGAAGGCATTCCTTCTCAACTCTGACCTTTTGGTATAGTTTTCCACCTGAGATTTTGCTAGTTAGGTTTGCTTTGAGCCCCATAGGGACCAGTGTCTGTTTTAAGCAGCAATATGAGTTCTTTAAATAAATAAAGAAGAGTAAGAATGGTAACGCAATGGTGAGCCACAGTGCCGCAGTGGTTACAGTGCAGGACTGCAGGCTATTTCTGCTGACTGCCGGCTGCCTGCAATTTGGCAGTTCAAATCTCACCAGGCTCAAAGTTGACTCAGCCTTCCATCCTTCCGAGGTGGGTTAAAGGAGGACCCAGATTGTTGGGGGCAATAGGCTAACTCTGTAAACTACTTAGAGAGGGCTGTAAAGCGCTGTGAAGCGGTATAGAAGTCTAAGTGCTATTGCTATTGCTATGGAGAAAGGGGTTTTCCCAGGTGAGCACTGAGATGCATATAAGATATGGAGAGGAAGACTGGAAATAGAATAAATTATTGGTTCTCATCATATCAACTGCAGTTTATGGAATACTAATATATTATTTTAGAAACAACAGCACAACACACTTTCCTGAGCTAGCAGGGGAAAGACAGTCAAAAAGAGCTGGTGGCACAGAGAAGCTGGGATGTAGTCCTTCTCTTTTCTTGGGGCGCCAACTGCCTCTAAAGTTGCTCTGTTTTGGAAACCACTTTCCAACTATCCGCTAAGTAGAACCGGGAAGCCCAACAGAAGGTGCTTTGTGTCGCCTGCCAGCATGTCTGAGGCTGAGGGTTTTCCAAACCTGGCAAAGTAGCCTGCCAGAGATTTGCCTCCAGTCCCTCTGTCGCTCCTCTCAGACTTCAGTCCTTTCATAAGCTGACGGCCAGCCCCAGGTGGGCTAAACCTTTGTTCCTGTGAGAATATGAGAACTCTTGGAGCAGTATTTGTGGATGTTAAGAAGAGACACTCATTTTGCTTACTGATGAAGTGAGATTATTAATTTCCCTTCTAGTTACAGCCTTGTGGCCTTTAAAAAAAAAATACTGGCCTAGAAAAGTTCAGCAACTGAATAAATGAGAAGAACCACACTCTCCCTGCCAAGTTCCTTACCTAATTGTTTTTCCCTCAATATTTTTCTTGTCAATGCAGCACAGTTGGTATTATCAACTCTCTGCTCTTAGCAGCAGTTCAGATATTTTTCCTGGAGGTTAAGTTTTAGAATTTATGAAGAATTGGTAAACTGTAAAAAAAAAAAAAAAAGAATGCTGGGTTATTCCAGTAAGCAAAATAAAATATAGAATCTTGTCTGAACTAGCAGTGCTTAACAGTTTTCCTGCAAAAAAGTAGATGATGCCATTTTCCATCCATAATTGGAATCTTCCAAATTTGTGCCCAATAGTCTGCTTATTAGGAAAGAGAAGACGGGATTCCTTTTGTACAGATAGTCCTTGACTTACGACCACAATTGAACCCAAAATTTTTGTTGCTAAGTGAAATATTTGTTAAGTGAATTTTGCCCCATTTCACGATCTTTCTTGCCACAGTTGTTAAATGAATCACTGCAGTTGTTAAATTAGTAACACGGTTGCTTAAGTGAATCTGGTTTTCCCATTGACTTTACTTGTCAGAAGGTCGCAAAAAGTGAACACATGACCCCGGCACACTGCAAGCATCATAAATGTGAGTCTGTTGCCAGATATCTAAATTTTGATCACATGACCATGGGGGGATGCTACAACGGTCGTAAGTGTGAAAAAAGTCACTTTTTTCATTGCTGTTGTAACTTGGTCACTAAATGAACTGTTGTAAGTTGAGGACTACCCGTAATTGCTTTCCTTCCCCCCCCCCCCGATTTAGTTGCAGGCCTTCTGTGCCCCACTGCATTAAATTTAGCCCATTTCCCTAACAGACTTCTTCTCTTCCTGCTGCAGCCGCCTTTGCTGTTGCTCTTCTCACTTTCTTCTGCTCATGCACAAGAGCCGGGATACTGCCTGTACAGCATGCCAAGTACTTTTCTCAATTCTGGTCCAAATGCAACTGTGCGCTTGAAAGGGACAGAGGCAGCCCTGCTTACAGCCAGAGATTTAAAGCACTCATCCTGTTTAGCATCTAAAAAGAGACTTAAGGAATAACTTGGTTATGGTGAGCAAAGCAAAAGGGCTGTTTATGGGAAATGACAATAGCGATACCAAAGGGCTTGGAAATTAAAGCTACTCGGATGTACCTAAGAAATAAGACACATTCCTTTACTATGAGAGTAACTAAACATTAGCATAGCTTGCAAGAGACTGGGAAGTGGTTGTCTTTTAATTACTAGTGGATGTAAGCTCAAAGGCTGTCTAGATTTGGCCTGCTGTGACTTTAGATTAACCCATGGTCCAAGGTAGATGTAGTTACTTGACATTCCCAAGGCTGATGCTAATGTCATCTTCCAACTGCTGATTTCAAGCTGGAGCTTTCTCTCTTTATTCAGGAGCCTATTGTCCACTGAAGATATGCAAAGCAACATATTTACAGTCTCTCTCTCTTTCTCCCTCTCCCTCCCTCCCTCTGTGTAATTTGGGGGTGAGGTGGAGGAATGGCACATACTGAAAACGTCAGTATATAGCTAAGCAAAGCCCAGAAAATGTTGAACCTGTCCCTATTCATCAACATTGATTGTCTATGTTGGGAAGGAGGGTGCTCGAATCTCTGGAGCAGGAAATCAGTAATCCAAACAGCTAGACACTTTGTTTTATTGCCATGGTAGTGCTGCTGCCTGATAGTTAGGCACAGAAAATGTGTGAAGCACTGTTTGAATTTATAACCCTTTTCTCAAAAATAAAAAATAAAAAATGGAATTCTGTAGTAATCGGAAAAGGCTTGCCTTAGATTTCCACCTGCAAAATCTAAGATAAGATATTAATTGCTCTCCTTTCTTACAGGGATTCAAATATAGGTAATCCCCATCTTGCAACAGTTCATTTAGTGCCCATTCAAAGTTGCAATGGCACTGAAAAATGTGGCTTATGACTGTTTTTCACAGTTACAACCTTTGCAGCATCCCTGTGGTCGTGTGATCAAAAATTCAGATGCTTGGCAACTGGTTCACATTTATGACCGTTGCTGTGTCCCAGGGTCCTGCGATCCCCTTTTGCGACCTTTTGACAAGCAAAGTCAATGGGGAAGCTCAATTCACTTAATAGACAGGTTACTAACTTAACTTCAGTGATTCACTAAACAACTGTGGCAAGAACAGTTGTAAAATGGGGCAAAACTCGCTTAACAAATGTCTCACTTAACAAGAGAAATTTTGGGCTCAATTATGGTCATAAGTTGAGAACTACCTGTATATGCATGTGACTTCACAGTGAAGTTTTCATTTATTTATTTATTGGTGGGCAAATTTCCCCAGTTGTAATCTTTCCAGTGGATTCCAATCCTATGAACGTCTATTTAGAAATACTTTCAATAACATTTGTTGGAATTTACTCATCAGTAGAAGAATTGAATTGCTGCTCAAATTTTCTAAAGAAAATGTCTAAATGTGATACCGGTGTTCCATAATCATTTTCTGTGCTTGTCTGTTCCTTTTCTCTTTGCCACAGTCTTTTTTTAACCAGTGGGTCCTGTGACCTGAAATGCCATAGAAAAGGATATGCCTGGAAACAATAACTTGTCACTTTGCTGAATTTCTAAAATAGTGAACTAAATCATGAACTTGGCTTCATGAAAAATATAGAGTAGTATTTTGCTTATTGTTAGTAGCTTTTTGATGTTAAATATCAAAGGATGACATTGAGGATTGTAAGTGAACGATTGACAGTGCTGAATAAATAAATGAGGTTTATCTTCTGTTCCACTAAAAAAAAGAAAAAACATTTGGACTTCCTTTAATCTACAGTGTAGTTGAAGAGCATTGATCACATTATCTATTCATGCTATCAATCAATCATAATAGAGCTGGAAGGGACCTTGGAGGTCTTCTAATCCAACCCCTTGGTCAAGCAGGTGACCCTATACCATTTCAGATAGGT
This sequence comes from Pituophis catenifer annectens, assembly GCF_029215685.1. Lineage (NCBI taxonomy): Eukaryota > Metazoa > Chordata > Lepidosauria > Squamata > Colubridae > Pituophis > Pituophis catenifer. The sequence continues at coordinate 86,789,188 of NW_027256882.1, forward strand.
GGCTTTTCTTAAAAACCTCCAGTGATGAAGGCCCTACAACTTCTGGAGGCAAACTGTTCCACTGTTTAATTGTCCTCACTGTTAGGAAGTTTCTCCTTAATGCCAGGTTGCTTCTCTCCTTGATTAGTTTCCATCCATTGTTTCTTGCCTTGCCTCCTGGTGCTTTGGAAATTAGGTTGACCCACTCTTTTTTGTGGTATCTTTCTTTCTCGCCCTTTCTAATAATACTCTTAATGAAGTGAATAGTGATTTCTAGATGTGTTAATTAAAAAGGGTTGAATATGGGATAGAAGGAAACTACGTAAAGTAATTTTACAGAGGGAGGAAGGGTATGGCCTGTGTTTATAACTGCTACAAAGAAGATTCAAGGTCTCTTTTTGATTTTCTTTTTCTATGTATATTGCTTTCCACACTTTTTATCTTCTCCCTTTTTCTTAACTTTTCTTTATATAATACCATGTCTTATTTCTCTAAAAATCTCTAATAAAATTCATATTTAAAGAGATACACCAGCAAGTAGATGTGTGGGATACTGACTGGTACAATATACCAGAGTTGTGACAGCAAAGTCATCTGGGAATAGTTGAACATTGCTGAGTAGTTTAGGATTTATCAGATAGAAACTCATCTTGTCTCACTTCATGGTGTTCTTAATTTAGCAGAAACATTGGAGCATAGGTCCAGCAGAGGACTGTATGTGACATAGTTCTCATTATAGAATAATTGTAGTTCATATTCCTTTGGCTAAGAGACATGAAATATTATATGCAAGTCCATCATACAAAAATGTATTAACCAGTCTTATTCTATTGAATACCTTTCAGGTAGACATGTCCAACACTGGCAAGGAACTCTAGGATGATGTCCCAACAGAGTAAGGACATGCCAAAATGATAGCATAGCATAGCATAGCATAGCATAGCATAGCATAGCATAGCATAGCATAGCATAGCATAGCATAGCATAGCATAGCATAGCATAGCATAGCATAGCATATGCTAGCATATAATTTTTTATTGGCCAAGTGTGATTGGACACACAAGGAATTTGTCTTGGTGCATACGCTCTCAGTGTACATAAAAGAAAAGATACATTCATCAAGAATAATAAGGTACAACACTTAATGATAGTCATCATTAAGTGTTAATGATCATTAATGATGAGGGCTGTTGTATGGCACTATCTGTATATCTTCCCCAAACTGATCTCTCTCTCTCTCTCTTTTTTTTTTTTCCTCTCTCTTTGCTGATACAGGACCTCTCAGTAGCCCAGCATCTGCTGCCTGTTTGAAAACTGTTTGTCAGAGAAGTGAAGCTACTGACTTCAAAAGGAAGAAATGAATTCTATGGAAATCCCCATCCAGACAGAGATGATAGACATGGTGCCAAATGGAAAACATTCGGTATTAAATACCTCTTCCATGGGAAATGACAGGTGAGATGACTTGCAAGGCCTGGCTTATCTGACTGACTCAGGATTGAGTTAATGCACTTGTCCTGGATATAAGATTATCTTTTGTAGTGGACGGGATTACTATCACTTCACTCTCTGATCCACAAATGTTTGCCCATTAGCACCCACTCACTCTTGTGCTGCTGATTCCACTTCCGGTCTTTTAATCTGCTTTCTTCCCATGACTACAGAACATTGCTGGGTTGTCCTGATCAATGCTGCCACCTAATTAGTGACCTGCAGATACTCTGAACATTTATTTTTCTTCCGTTCAATCGAGTCTGATTCTTGAAGATGGCCTGAACAAGTCCCTGCCATTTTCTTGGCAAGGTTTTTCAGGGATGGCTTGCTTTCTACGGCTGAGATAAAACCCAGCTGGCTTTGTGCCTAAAGTGGGATTAGAATTGATGGTTTCTAGCCTGATGCCTTAACCATTGCCCAAATCTGGCTCTTAACCCCAAACATATGAGTAAACAAAACTCCCAAGTAAGTACAGAATTATATATTCATTATTTAATGCAAGATCAATGGAAGGTAGGGAACTGAACTAAAATGAAGTCCAGTTGATTTTAACATTTCAACCCCGTGGCCTACTTTGTACTACTAGCTTAGTATAGGTAGTTCTCGATTTACGACCACAAAGTTTCTATTGCTAACCTTTCTTCACCATTTGAGAAGACAAACCGACTCATCAGAGATAAATAAAATCAAATTTTATTAAAAGAAAAGAGAAACTATACATATGCTCTCTTTTTTTAACTTTGAAAATCCAAAATACCAGCATTCAGCAATGAAAGAGAGCAATTGCACAGCTATTCAAAATATGGGGAAGAAAAGCTTGATTAAAACATTAAAATTTACAATAGATATAATGGTGCTGGTAGACCACAAAATGTCATTTTTCTGCTACAAATGAGTATTTCTGACTAAATTTATAAAAAGATATTGGAAAATCGAGGCGAAATGGGCAGCAAACAAATCTAACAAATAAGTAAATAAAACTTTACACTGATTATTACCTATCAGACAAGATTCTGAAGAGAAGCTCTTCCTCTTGTTCAGTCTGAGGATATGTTTAAAGTACTGAAGTACACACAATGTAGTGTGTATGTTATAAAATGTGAAATATTTGTACAGTGTGCTAAATAAAGATTCAATTTAACTCAATACTCTTAGCTAAACCTTTTACCTACATTATGAGAGACAGCCATTCCACGAAACAGTTCTGTTTTGTTTTACTTGTCCTCCTCTACCCCCTCTGCCAAACAGACCAGGTACCTCTCTATGTCTATGTGACAAAAGGACTTGACTCCTCATTGGCTATGCATCTCAGTGTGCACTCTGCATGAGGGGAACATTATGGGGAATGTCTGAGTTCTGCTGACTGGCAAAGGAACATTTATAACAGCAATAAATCCTGATTTACCTAATCAATAGATGGATATAATGGAAGCTTTGGGACTTTCTATTTAGCCAGCTAATAAATGCAAATTTGTTTCTTACTGATTCTATGGTACTTTCAAATTTGCAATCAGATACACAACTGACAGGAATGCTGCAGTATCCAACACATGATATGGATTACATTGTCTTTGTGAAAATGTGATTCTCCCCCACCAGATCATACTTGTATTGCTGCTGTCTAGAACTTTCAAGAAACATAGGCTAAAGTCTATGTTTAGAGTTAACTGCTAGTTTTTGGAGCATTTATTAAGGACAAACACAATATTCTGCTGGCACTATTTTATATGGTGAAGGAAGTGATAAACTTTTTTTAAAAAAAATTAAGAAAATGAATAGGAAGTATACCTGTAAGCACAAAAAGCTGAGTTTATTATATCCAATATGTTCTTGGTAAATATAGTATTGTAAAAGTCAGCATGGAATTCTAGATCTAGCTATATTTTTTGAAAAACAAAAATGCATTTGGAAACACAGGTTTTTAAGGCTTATTCATTCTATTCTTTCATTATATTTGAAGCTATTTTCATAAATGATATTGCCGTCTGGAAAATAAGAAGGAACTTTGGGAATACATAGCAAAAGTTAGAATAGAAATGGTGTTAGGACTCTGTATGAAAAGATTCCTGAATAAGATTATTTTTTTTCAGTATGTCTAAGAAGCAGAACCTAAGGGGAAAGAAGAGATAATTCTGCAGCACTATTACCACTGATACTAATCCTTTGAGCCAGAGTTGGGAAAGGGGGAATTTCTAAGAGATGACTGCTTAAATGAAAGTTTTCCCCCACCCCCTATTATCTTGTGGCAGATTTGTTGAGAACCAGGCGAATGTAACAGAGATGGAGGAGTTTCTTCCACACGGTGCTGAAAAGAAACAGACCCATTTCACAGATGTAAGTTTTGGTATATTGTTCTGGGTTGATGGTTGCAATTTTAATATATTCATTGATAACTAAGTCATACATCTCCAGGGAAACTATTAACAGAAAAGATGGAAGACCAGTGCATATTTTGCAGGTGGTCTGGACAACAGCCATACAAATCCATCCGCCCCCCCCCCCAAAAAAAAAGGATGCAATCTTTGGTTGTGTCCTTCTAGTCTACAACAAACAGCCTCTGAACCCAAACCAGACTTTCATGGTCTTTCCTCCTTGCTCTGCCTACCCAGAAGATGTCAAGTCAGAGGCAAGCGAATCAGAATGGAAGGACATGTATCTATGATAACTCTAATATGAGAAAGATTGCTCTCAAGCCGTGGGATGAGAGAGGGAATAGGTAAAACATAGTTCACCTTTCTCAGGAACTGGTAGAAAAAAGAATTGCAGTACAATTTTAGGGGGTATAAGAAACTCACCTGGACTTTATAGTCCAGAGGGAACAGGATTTCAAAGCAGATGTTGCATAGGGATGCCCTCTTTCTAAAACTCATGATAAGAAACACAGGCAGCAAAAGATGAAAGATGGCTAGCATAGACCATGGCCTACTCCTTTTTGACGGGGGTGGGTGGGTGAGGACAATGCATAGACCCAGGGCAGAGAAGTGTTATGCTGGCATACAACTCTCTCTCAGATGCACACTCTTGTTTTTGTTTCAGTTTGAAGGGAAGACTTCTTTTGGGATGTCTGTTTTCAATCTCAGCAATGCCATCATGGGCAGTGGGATCCTTGGGCTGGCATATGCTATGGCCAACACTGGCATCCTCCTCTTTCTGTAAGTGCTGTGCTCATCATCAGAAGAGCTAGAGAGGAATCCACCCTCTCCTTTCTCAGCCAGATACTCTCCACAAATTTGGGGATTCCCAATATGGTGAAAGGTTATGCTGATTGTGGGAATTCTGGACACTCTGATCCTAAATCCCTGGAGAATCTGTACTGTTCTGGTACCTATGGTTAGCTTGTGCAGTTCTCTGTTGGTTTGATCGATATACAATACTTATTTTCCAGGGAATTTATACTGCCTGATAAAACAGATCCTCATGTTATTGTTCTGGTAGCTTTTCCTTGCCAGGGAGGACTATCAGATAGCCTTGTCATGATTACTTGGGATATAATGGATTTGTCCATTACATTGGGAAATGCCAGAATGGATTTTCCCCTGTTTTATCCAAAGTTTGTTAAATAAAAGTCTGTTAGACCAATACCTTACAGGGGTGCCAAACTCGTGTTGTCATGTCGTTGTTGTCACATGACATATCGAGACTCCCCCCCCTTTGCTAAACTGGGGTGGGCATGGCCAGCATGTGATGCATCTAGCCTGCAGGCTGTGAGTTTGACACCCCTGCTCTAATGAAATGGGATTCCGATTATTGTCCTGTTCTTGTCATAGTCTCAGAAACATAGCTACTAAACCAACACAGACAGGGTGGGATACACACAATTGCAATTGCAGACCACAGCTAAGAGAACTTATGATCCAATGGTGAATATACAAGCTGGCCATCCCAAAGGTGCTTTTTCAAGAGGCAACTGGACCTCCTTGGTTTTTCTTTGAAGATGTTTCGCTTCTCATCCAAGAAGCTTCTTCAGCTCAGAACTCCAAGAAGCTTCTTGGATGAAAAGCAAAACATCTTCAAAGAAAAACCAGAAAGTCCAGTTGCCTCTTGAAAAAGCACCTTTGGGACAACCATGAAGTGGATGACTGAGAATCTCCATAGACATGCATGCCGGCCAAATATAAATACATCATTTTGTTTCTTGCCTTTATAAGAAACTGTTTAGCTTAAGGACAGGCATGATGTTGGATCATTTATTTATACATTAATGAATGGAAAGGTTGGCAGAATTTGACCCTAAAAACGAAGGTTATTGGCAAATGGAACTCCCATTGTCAGAAAATCAGCTGGGCTGAGTGCACAGAAGGCTTGGGAAGGAAAAGACAAAGGAGGTTTGTTAGGTTCCCACGATGTGGGAAATTAAGGTGGGCTGGAGCAGGTTAGTCTGGGGACAAACAGAACTGTAGTCTATTGATGGTTTGGAGCGGGAGTTGATGCTAGAGAACACAAAGGATGCTCCTTTGCAATGAAGGGAGGGACAAAGTCAGCAAGCCTCTTGTTGGAGAACAAAGCCTCCAGGAGCTCTCTGCCTTCTATGTAACACTTAGCATGATCTTGAGTGAAATCAAAGACTTATTAGAATGGCATAAATGGGGAGGAAAAGAAGGTGCCTGTGAATTGGAGGCAGAAAAGAACAATGGGGGAGGGTGGTCATTGCAAAAGATCTTCGAGGGATGACTCTCATCTTGATACACTTTTTAGATGTGCTCTACTTCTGTTACTTCATAGAATTCCTGCAGACAGGGAAGGATTCTTCCCGAACTGCAAGGTAGCCAACAGCAACACAGCCACCTACTTTGCTTTGCCTCTACTAGTCATTTCCCTCTAGCATCTGCATGAAGTAGAGACAGAGAGTTGCTATTTTACCCTGAACAGTTAATGGGATGGAAGACAGCGCCAGCTCCTCTTGCTATGTAAATGTAACACTCGTCCTTCTGTTTTTTGGCAGTCAGCCTTAACAGATTTTTTCTGGCTTGTATCAATCCTTTCTCTACAATAATTTTAACCTGGGTTGTAACCATCCTTGTTGACCATGCAAACCAAAGTGCAGGCCAAAATGTCTGCAACCAACATGGGGGTCAGGGTCTGTGTGCAGAGCTGGTGCATCTACTCTCTGAATCATCCACTACTCAATTCAACTCAGAGCCCCGGATTCATTAATGCTTCATGCATGCTTTTTTCCCCTAAGACTTCCTATACTTCCATTTGTCTGCACCCTGTACCTGTAGACATCTGTATCATTTGCATCTTGACAGGGATGGGAATGACTATATGTTGGGAGGAATGAAATGCTTTCAGTGAAGTAATCCGTTCTCTGCTTCCGAGGCTCCCTGGGCTGATTTCTCATTTGGTTTGAGATTCTTGTTGGGAAGAGCAAAACATGGGCTCACAAGCCCTCCCAGGTTCTGGGAAGCAATTCAGCATCATGCGGCTACCCTGCAGAGAGCTTGCTTTTGTTCTTTGGTTGCGTTCAGCCACAAAGTTCAGCTAGGGATAGTGCTGGCATGCCTGTCCTCAATCTGCCAAGCCACATTTCTTTCACCAGGAAAAATTCATGTCACTTTCAAAGCAAAAATGATCAAGCCCCTTAGTTTTTCTAGGCCTTCTCCTGGAGAACAGACATATTCATTCCCTGTACTTCCTGCTACTCCTATTTTTAGTAGCCAATCATAATTTTGGACTGTGAGCATCCCATAGAGTTGACTATCCTTTCTTCAGAACATCCCTGGGGTGTATTTGTCTGGAAACCTCCTGTGTTCTCACTTGGTGGCCCACAAGAGGACCATACTGTGAATCCTGTCATGCAGATTGCTCAGCCTGCAGTTGTCCCACTTCTACCCTTTCTATATAGGCAACTCATGGAGAAATAAAAGAATTTAATATTCCTGTGTTTGGGCTGAATTATATTTCATAGGGGAATGTGACTTTTCATACCAAAGGTTGCTTATCCTTCTTCCAAGCCATTGAGACCTAGTAGGTCCATCTGTTTCTCAACTATTATACATGGACTGGTTGAGAAAGAATAGCCCCCGAGATTCAGTTAAATAAAAACTGATCCAGAAACACATTTCTCTGCCTTTGTAACATGTCAGTGTCTGGAAGGAAGGCTTTGTCATTTCAGTGGGGGCTGAAATTACAATTTTTTGCCTTGTGGCAATTCAAACTTGGGATCTTGTACTACAGTTCTCATCACTCCGGCCATCAGCAATGATGGCTGGGATAATAGACATTATACTCCAATAACACTAAAGGCCCAAGGATAGGAAACTCCAGGAACCATTTTAGTCAAGAGCTGGCAATTATGTGTCATTCCTGTCCAGTCTGGATTTGTGGCTCAGTAGGTGAAATGACACATGCAGATTGTGGAAATTCTCTGGAGCTCTTTATGTCAAGGTTTTTAGAAATGCAAATAAATTAGATTAAATCCATAGTGAAAATTGATTCAGAGATTAGGACAAAAATAAAACCAGCTGTGACTCATCATTGCCAAGATTCAGAAGAAGCACTTGGGAAACTGGGAAGGGACAGGTATTAATAGACCGTGGGGCTGTGCTGGCCCCACCTCTTTACAAAATTGGGTTGGAAAAATGAACTTTGAAAGAGGGGCAGATGGAGCTCACTCCACACCTAGTCAGGTAGTTTAGTTTGAAGTGCTTCTAGCAAGTATGTTTTACATAAGGAGTTACTGGCAGGAGGCATCAAAAATGTCCAGATGGTTCCTACGACAATGAAAAGCCCATAAAATAAGGGTGGGTGTTTGATTTCATGGATGTGGCTGCCACCTTGATTTTTCTGACCTCCACTTGTGGACTTTAACAAGTTGCACTATAATTGGAAGAATTCATTGTAGGTATGTTGAGTAATCGTACCCATCATTTCTAGCCTACTTCATGTCAGGATGGGGATGACTTGATACAAAGTTAAGGGCATATCAAGAAGTTCAAGTAGCCATGGTAGCAACATTTCTTTTTCTTTTACTGTGTTTCTAATTACTTCCAAATCTGAATGAAAATCCTGGTGTTTCAGATCTGACCTAGTGACTATTTAGCAATATATATTGTCATAAATGCATTTTTTCTTTGTCTGCCTCTTTGGGCAACAATTTCATCCCTTTCATCTTTATGTATGGTGATAGCAATATGCTGGGTGGAGAGAAAGGAAGTGAAACAGGTTATTGGAAAATTTAATACACAGTAAACAATTTCAAAGCTCATCACAGAGTTTTCAAAACAGCCTTGCTTCTTTCAATATGGTCATTTTATATTCCAATCATTTAATTACACTATAGAATCTGAATATAGCATAGGGGCATTATCTTCTGGAGTTCTTTTTAATTTTTTCTCTTTTTGATAATGACAACATGTACTTAACTAGAGTAGAATTATTTGCATGTCACTTATTCGTGGAGGTAAATAATAAATAATTAGTACAGAGGTACCTCTTGAAGTGATGGATTCAATGATTGAAACAATAGTTCAGTCTTGAATGAACAAAACCTCTATCCAGATGTAGGGTAACTAATGCTGGGAGACAATTACTTCCCAGCTGTTTGTGTATGCATATGTGGGTGTGGGTTTTGCCCTGTATTCTCCTGGCTTCCATCCCAATATATTATCCTCTGGGTAGAATTAATTCACCTTTTACAAATTAAAGGGTTACATAACACACTCGTATTAGGACAGTTCAAAATATACCACCGCTGTTGCTTTGTGTGCACATCTTCAGGGAACCCAGTACTTAATAGTTCTCATATCAAGTTAATGCTCTACGGAAACTGGAGTTTCCTCTCCATGCCCTGCCTTTCATCATCCTCAGTCTGTGAGTTTATCAAGTAGGATGGAGTAAATAAAGTAATCAGATGGTAAAGCTATACTAAATAATATTTCTGGGCAATAAGTATGCATTTGTTTCTCAATCTTTGGGTTTCTGTTTAAAGAATTGCACCATTTGCTGATCGTGGAAATAAGTACTGTATATTTTGTTTCCTTTTGGTTTTTCTCTTAAACCTTATCCAGCCTCACGTAATCCAAATGTATGGAATTTTAATGACATTGGAATTGGTTAGGGTAGTTGTGGATTGTGGAGTTGTAGTCCAGCATAGTTACAAATCCAGGACAGGAATTTGAATTTGAAGAAAGCCACTTGGGTACGTCATAGATGGTCGCTGAGAGAGTGCTTCCCTTCTGTGATGTCTAATTTAAAAGCTCCAAATATGCCTTTCAGAAATTAGAGGACTGCTTTTGGAATCAGATAAAATTTGGGAAGTAGTTCACAAAAAAGACAAAGTAATTGAGATATACTCCAATTGTGGCTTCAGAAAATTGTTAGAAGACCACACCCTTTCCTTCTGGACTTGTCCACTATGCTGTAAAAGAAATTGAGATTCCCTCTTGAATTTTTTTTGTCCAATATTATTCCAGTTCTTTAATCATATAAATATCTTCTTTTTTCCCCTAGATTCCTCTTGACTACTGTAGCTCTCTTGTCCAGCTATTCTATACACTTGCTCCTTAAATCCTCAGGGATTGTTGGTAAGTGTGATAAACCTGCTGAGAAACACACAGGAGGTTCAGTTCAGCCAGTCCTATGCTATATGATACAGCATCTGGCTATGACTAAATTAATGTACTCAGCTAGAAGATCAACTGAGACTACATTTACTCTGTCTTGAATTCTGGAATAACTGCTAAATAAATGAGTAGACTGTGGGGCAATTGCATTGGTGCCCTCTCAGCAAACTCAGATCTGAGTGTCTTTTCTATCTTCAGTCATCTGTATCTCTACATGCTGTTATCTGGTACTGTACGTCTATTTCCAAAGCTAGGGAACAAACCGCCCAGAGACACACTGTAGGGGAGATGGGTGACATAAAAAATTAATAAATTAAACTAATTAAAATAAACAAAAGGAGGTTGTTAGGGTATAATTGCCCTAATGGTAGAGCTGGTTCAACTTCCTTAAATCTGACTGTTGGTGGTTTCACTTAATCTCATCACAAAGATTACATTTAGTCTTCAGCTGAACTACTAGTACTTTTGCTAAATGCCTTGATTGTTTCTCTACTTAAGCAGTGGAGAAGAAATCTTCACCATAATAAAAACCGATCAAGACAGAGATTAAAATAAATCTCTGTCAATTTTGTGTGTTTTATTTTAGAAATGTAATTTGCGGTGCTTGCCATGTATGCAAGAATGGCTGTTGTTTTTATTCCAATTACTTCTGTTATGAGCAAAGGGCCCAGTCCAAAACATGGTTCATTATGTCTCTGAAATGGTATGGGTTCGTTCATATGTCATTTTTCTTTTATTAATTTTTTGATCTCATGCAGGAATCCGAGCCTATGAGCAACTGGGTTACAGAGCCTTTGGGACACCAGGGAAATTGGCAGCTGCCATTGCTATAACACTACAAAACATTGGAGGTAGGAAGAAACCGGTCATATTCACATCATCCTTTCTAAATATTGTAAAAGCCTTTTTTATCTAGATTTCCTAGAAAGCATTGTAGAAGAAGGAATTATGCAGGCAAAAATGCATTCCTAAATAAGTTTCCCTCTGGATCTTAAGTGTCCTCTGTCCTCTGTCTCTTTCTTCAGCGATGTCAAGCTATTTATACATTGTGAAGTCTGAACTGCCTCTAGTCATCCAGACATTCCTCGCCCTGGAAGAGAAAACAACGTAAGTGTCCCCACCTGGGTCTTCCGTTTGTCTCTTACTTTTCTACATTTTCTATATCTATATGCCATATTCACATTGTTCTGCCTAAGGAGGGTGTGATGTCAGCAATGGAGAGTGTGGTATCTGTAGTGCATTGAAAGAAAATGTAATTGGCTGGATTCATATATATTAAGCTTTGAACACACACACATGCGCGCACACACACACACACACTGTGGCTTATTGTTGCATGAATTGCACTTATTTCTGTCCCATCAGTTACATCAGGGAGAATTTTTTTTTAATATCCCTGCTCTGCCCTGGGTGCCTATTTTGTTTATGTCTCTCCAATTTAAGTGCAAATTGTCTCCATGGTGAGTGCCAATTATGTTTATTATCTGATCCTGATCCCCAGTTCTTAGTCTTTTACATGGTCAATGGAGATAAGTGGTAGCTGTAAGCTGGGTGGCCAGCCAGAGGGAAGCAGCAAAGCAAAGAGGACATCTGGTTCAGTACAAAACTCCTTTTGGATTATTAGCCCAGGCCCCAAGGAGAAATGGGGGGAGAAATGCCATTGCAGAAATGTCCTCCCTTCTGGACTCTCAGACATCCATTTCTTCTCCCCTCTTTATTCGCGAGCTCTCTGCTTTCCCCACCTTCTCTTTCCCTGTGGCTCAGCTCCATTTAACATCTCTTTAGCAGTACAGAGATTTATCTCCTCTGGACAATCTGTTACAGGGATTTCACAGCATTAAGCCACTACTATTTTCGATTGACACCAATGTCGAATAAACCCTCTGCACAGGATTAAACCAAAGTGAACTTCCAATCCATGCATGATGCTCCACTTCCTTCTACCCAGGATGTATTAGTCAGATCTGTGTTTCTGCTCATGGGCTGGCTGGGCTTCAGCACACCTTCTACCACCCTAGCAAACCCAAGGAAATCTTTCCTCCTGGTGGAAGGGTTAGCTGGGGAAATTAGTACAGCAGTAGGTAAAGAGAGATCCTCTCCCTTGGATGTATGGATCACTCCTCTTTAGGCCTATCTGAGACGTGACGAGGGAAAAGCCACCAGCGTATTTGCTTCTGTGCGAGATACATCCAAGACATTCTTATAGATGTTTTGTGTTATCAGTGGTCTTTTTATCTGGCACGAGTCCCAAGACTGGACACTCTGAAAATGTACATGGCCAGCATGACAGCAGAATAGAATATTTCATTATCGTTGGAAAATCTTATTTAAAGAAGTTAAAGAAGCACATGTTGACTGCAAAGAAAAAACTTGAAAATGGTGACAAGGTTCTTGTATTAGATATGGTCTGTTTAGTTTTGGCTTAGACCATGGTATGAACACAGCTACCATGTTTTCCCGAAAATAAGATCCTGTCTTATATGTTTTTGAACCCCGAAATAAGTGCTTGGCCTTTTTTCAGGGAGGTCTTATTATTTTGGGGCACATGGAGCAAAATGGGGCTCCTCTTGCCATCTTACTTGATTTCCAGCTCTGTGTTTAAATGTTTTCAGGGAGGGCTTATTTTTTGGGGGAGGCTTATTTTAGCGCATGCGTTCCAAAGCCCGATTGGACTTATTATCAGGGATATCTTATTTTCGGGGAAACAGGGTATTGTAGGATTGGATCGTGATTTATGAGGTAGTGCAGAGGTCTTCAAACATGGCAGCTTTAAGACTTGTGGACTTCAACTCCCAGAATTCTCCAGCCAGCTAAGTCCACAAGTCTTAAAGCTGCCAAGTTTGAAGACCTCTGAGGTAATGCAACATGTGCACTCAGTTATTGTAATGCACAATGTGTGTACCCAACAATTCTGAAAATATTTGATATTTTAGGAGTACTATTGCATAAGGGGTGTAATTCTGAAACAAGTATATCTTTGGCTGGATTTGGACTGTCCCTAGTTGCAGAGCTGAATACCACAAGATCATCTGAGGTATCGGCATGTACTTGGAGAAAAGTTGTGCCAGGTGACCTTTAATTGCAGCCAATCTAAAAAGCAGGCTAAAGATCAACCTTTTAGAATGGAAGAACAGCCAGAGTTTAACTTCTGAGGAAATGGGCAAAATAGGTGGTGATTCAGCTTTTGAGGTCTATATGATCAGTTTCTGGAACTCAACCTGAACTGGCTGTAAGAGTAAACTGGGGACAAGATCTATCTCCTTTTAGAGCCTGCCTTGGTTCCTCTTGGACTGCTTCTTGTTATGAGAGGTCTTTGCATGGCCCAAGACTGAAGGAGATGCAGTTCTGCCTTCTAACCTGCATCTTACAATGCCATTCAAGACTAAAGACCTGGGCTTATTTTCAGGGGACTTCGGAGTCTGTCATATCCTGATTCAGGGCAAGGATTTCTTTATATTCTGAAATTCTTATAACCAGTCCCCTCTCCCACTTCTTAAATATTTGTCCCTGCTTGCTTGAAATGCCTCTCATTTCTTTATGAGTTTCCACACCCACTCTTTTTAATCCCGAAGCTTTTCCCATAAAATAAAATAGTTAATATAAAATTGCCTTCCAAAAATAGTGTTCTTTGTTGGATTATGAAAATTAAGCCTGCTCATACCCAGATGTATCTGTCTTTAAATATTACATGAGTCATGCTTAATTCTAGTTTCCTGGTTTATAATTTTTCCTTTTCTTCTTAGCGTCATGGAAAAATATGTGAGGTACTGAAATGCTAAACAGCCTTTCCTCGTGTGCTTTTAGACTAGGCCTTGCTGTAGATCTCTCTTTGGAAGGAAACTTGGTAAGGTTTCCTTAGATTTGGATTAAACTTTCAAGTGCTCAGGTTAAATGGGAAGAGAGACAAAGAGAGAGAGAGAGGTGGATGGATGGAGGGATGGATAGATGGATGGACAGACAGACAGATGAACAGAACTCTCTCAAAAATATAGGAAGTGCCATGATTCAGTGGCTGAGTTCCATATAGTGTGTTAAAGATTCAAGAGTCAGTCCTGTTTCTCCAAGCTATGCTGGCAAAACTCAGCCTAAATTTAAGGAGCTGATGTTGGTAATTTTGTTCTAATTAAAAGAGTGGTCTGATTGATTAGATCCATATAGGAAGACTACTGTCTCAGAGTATTTGCAGCCATTGTCTACTAGTCACAGAGAGATTTAATCCTGTTGTATGATTCTAGAAAAGAGCCTACAGCACAAGGGGATCATGTGACCCCCCCCCAAGAACTTCAGTCTCTCCCCCCCACCAAGATATGCTACATAAGTGTTTTAATGTGACAGTGAGGATACATTCTGTGTATCCATACATATTAGTTGTGTTTAATGCATTAATAGGATTTAATAGTATTAACTGTTCTACCTGTCCGCTTTTTTGCTTTGGCTGCATTTAGTTTGGAGAGATACCTTACGGTACTCAAAGATCAAGTGGCTACAAACGATGTAACTTTGTGTCATTTCAGGGATTGGTATATGAATGGAAATTACTTAGTAATCCTGGTCAGTATCACCATTATCCTTCCTCTGGCCCTCATGAAACAACTTGGTAAGGTTTACTTAAGTTCCTTAACTCTCATTTATGAGGATGATAAACACTTTGACTGTCCCATACTTAATGACTCTGTGGCGAAAGATGGAATTAGTACAAAAAGCAGCATAGGTATTGTTGAGTATACGTGAACAAGGGCTTTTGTTTTGCCAAGTATTTCTAAAAAGCATGAGAATTACCCCAATATTACATCCACTGAAATGTTCCTCTTCATGCTATTTACTACTGAAAATTAAAGTATTACCGTACTTTTCAATCTATAAGATGCACTCCTCCCCAAAAGTGGGTGGAAATGTCTGTGCGTCTTATAGAGTGAATATTGCCAAAGCCCCGCCCACCCAATGGCCCCCACCCTTCAGCCTCTGCTTCCCAGCAATTTGCCTTCTTCCAGCAAATAGCAAACTACCTGGTCAGCTTCAGCACAGCCTGATTTAGCATGAGCAGCTGATTGGCGGTTGGATCTGCATCCCGGAATACTGCCAATCAGCTGTTCCAGGCTGCGGGGATTGCCGCTACCGCCTATCACTTCCTCCGCGCACCCCATTTTTGGCCCCATTTTCGGCCTTTGTGCATCCCGTTTTTGGCCCATTCCAGATAGCGGGGATAGGCGGCGGCAGCAATCACCGTCACCTGGTACAGGCTGAAAATGGAACATGCGGAGGCTGAAAATGGGCGCTCGGGAGGCCAAAAATGGGACATGTGGAGGCCGAAAATGGGGTGCGTGGAGGCATCAAAAGGTAACAGTGGCGATGGGTGGCGGATATCCCCACAGCCTGGAACAGCAGATAGGCAATATAGGTATTCCGGGAGGCAGATCCAACCACCAATCAATCAGGCTGTGCTGTGAAGTTGACAAGGCTGTTTGCTGTTTGCTGCAAGGAGGCAAATTGCTGGGAGGCAGAGGCAGATTTTTTTTTTCTTGTTTTCCTCCCCAAAAGTTAGGTGCGTCTTATAGTCCGGAGCGTCTTATAGTCCAAAAAATATGCTATTTAGAACTGAACAATCTTGGACTTGGCAAAGTGAAAAACCAAAGCACTCTTCCTTACTTTGAGGAGCACGTGCTTCAAAACTTTATGATAGCTAGACCTTCTTATAAACAATAATAATGAAAGAATGACAGAAAGAGAGATAGAAATTTAGCACAACAGAGAAACCTACAAATTACTTTACAGATCCCTTGCAATGTTTTGTTTTCTCTTGTTCCAGGTTATCTTGGCTATGCCAGTGGGTTTTCTCTCAGCTGCATGGTCTTCTTCCTTATTTCGGTGAGTTTGAATGATGATGGTTTATAAAGTATTTTTTTAACTCTATGTAAAATGTATTTATGATACAGAGCTGTTCATGTCTATTCAGAAGTTTGATCCATTAAGTTAATGATCTACTTGCAAAAAAATGAGCATAAAACTGAAATTTTAATTAGCAACTATAGGTAGTTCTCACTTAACAACAAGACTTGTAAGGTTATAAAGCACAACTTGTGCTGCTTAGCAACAGCAGTTCCAGCACTTCTGGTTGCTGTTATTAAGTGAATCCTTGTCATTAAGCATAATGTCATATGGTCAGCATTGGTGACCTCCAGCCAGCTTCTCCATTGACTTTGTTTGTCAAAAGCTGGTGGCGAAGTTTGCATTTGGTGATCATGTGAACATGGGATGCTGCAACATCATAATTGTGAATTGGTTGCTAAGGACCTGGATTACAATCACGTGAATATAGGGGCACTGCCACAACTATGAGATCAGTCATAAGTACTATTAGTTCAGCACTATCATAAGTTGTAATGGTTGCTGAACGAGTAGTTGTTAAGCAAGGATTACCTGTACATATATTTCTATCTTGTCCATCTTTTAAGAGTGGCAAATACATTTCCCTTTGTCCTTTATTCACATAGCAACTTGATGGGAAGGGTTAGATTAAGAGAAAGTTATTCTGAGGTTGAGAGTTCCATTGAAATTTTAATGCAAGTGTTTTCAATACAACAGTGTTGATGTTTTGGATTACAACTTTTAATCAGCCCCAACCTATGGCTAGAGATAATAAGAGCTGTAGCTAAGACATCACAAAGACTGCGGAAATTTGATAGCTCTGTTACCATGACTTGTCTAAGATACATTACCTGAAAATCTTAACGAAACATCTTTCATGGTTGGACATTTTCAAGGATTTATTTGGGGTCTTTCCTTTTTCCTAGTTTAAAAAAATATTTAATAGCTTTGCTTATTCATTTTTTTGTTTACAAAAATTCTAGTACATCTCAGCCTAATCTGTTTTACAAGGATCTCATAAAGATAAAATAGGAGAGAGTCAGGGAAGGAAAAGTATGCTTGGTGCCAATTGCATCTTGAAGAAGATCCAGATTAAATAAATGGAATCAAATTTTAAAAGAGGGTTCTTAGGAGAGGTATTTTATCCTAGCTTCTAAGGGAGCAATACTTCAGGGTATTGATTTTCTATGAAAGCATCTTTACTTGCATGTAATTATTTCTGCTAGATTCTAACTCCATCAAACCAGATGTACCGAGCCTCTGAATCTGGTCCTAAATCTTTTTCCTTTTGGGTCATCGGGGCAAGGAGGGGGAATTTTTTATTTCCTGGCATTGCTAAAATTGGACAGTGCTACTTTCTCAAGTGCGGACTGTCACAGTAAATAGCTCGCAAGCAATTTGCCTCCAGCCTTTGCAATGATGCATCGCTACATTCTCACTGCCTTGTCAGAAACACTGATCTATTTCTGGGAGAAGAAGCTTTGTATCATTGTGAGGGACAACAGGAGAAGACAGGAAGTAGTGCCAGAGCCCTCATAGGGATGTTAGCATGCATACGAATAAAATACAATTTCAAAGTGCCTACCAATCTTAGAGAAGGGAGTATGTTTTACTCTTCTTCAAGCTATCATACATTTTCAAGTGAGAAGTGGTTCTTAGTTTAAATCAGGGGTGCTTGGTGTTCTCTGAACTTGATTGTTGTTTTGCAGATGTTTCATTACCCAAATGAGGAAACATCATAATGTTGCCTAGTTTGGGTAATGAAATGTCAGGAAGAAAACAATCCAGCTCAGAAGACATTTTATTTCAACCCTGAGCTACAAATACTCTCCTTTATCAGTAGCTTAAATCAGCTAGTTACTCCTACACGAACTGCTGCATTGAAGATATTTATACCCAATCAAATCGTAAATTTTGCCCTGGATTATAATAAGGATGATCCCAAAGGGCTTGCTAGCTTGATTTTTTTTTCTAACACTCCAGTCCTATAAATAATCATAGCTGTGATCTCTGGCAAAAAATAGTGGTAGTGCAATTATCACCGGAGTATTTGTGCTACTTACTTCTTGTTTTAAAAAGTTGCAATCTGATGGCATTATGGTAAAATGTATTTAGGAAGCTATATAAGTAAATCTCTTTTATGATATACATTGGTGACATATCATGCTGCCTAAGTTTAGCATGTTTTACAAGCTTCATGCTGGTGCAGGGTATGAAGTTCCACTGTGATACCTCCTACGTGGAGACATTTAATTTACTTTTTGCCTGATGCCTCAGGCAAGCTACTCAGTGGGGTTTGGCGTGGTTAATGTTCTGTCTCCCTGATTTTAATTTGTATTATTTTACCCTGGTTTTTTTTTAATAAAAGTGAATGAATTCAGCAACTGTTTCTCAACATGGAATTTGAATAGTTTTGTTGTGTTTCATTGACTTTTCTAAGATCTGTTTTAAGTTTATTTTATAAAGAAAAACAGTATATCTTTTAAAACAATAATATTTACCAGAACATACAAGCTTAAGCTGTATATTTGTGCTGCTTTCTTTGTATTAAAGTCAAATCATTCAAATCAAATCATAAAGTGGGTTTCAAAATCACAAGTTTTGAGAGATATGAATTAGGAAAGTATGTACAATGTTTAGAACTCAGTTATTAAGTTTTACTAATACAAAGATGTGTGACTATGAATGTGGGTATTTCAGTGGAAAGTGTAGTTCTCAGGATTCTTAAATAAAGTTATAGCAACAATAGGCAAATGGATCCCTTCCAGGTTTCTTTTTAACTCCTATGAACTTTAGTTAGTAAGGCCTGTGACAAGGGAATGTGAGATTGGAATACATAAGACAGGAAGGCATCGTGTTTCTAGTATTAACATATTATCACTCTGATATGTGCACTTTTGTATTGGACTTCTCTGACTGGCCGACATGATCTACTGCAGCCACCCCCAGAATAACTAAATAGAATTGTAGGAGGTGGCCAAGAAGCTTCTTCAGGTTCTTCTTAAAGCGAAATGTTTTCAAGAATAAAAACAAGAAATGCCCAGCTGCCTTTTGGAAAAGCACCTTTGGGACAAGCATGACCTGGATGATTGAGACTCTCCATAGACATCATTTCTAGTTCTATTCCATCTCCGTTCAACCAATCAGAAATATGCTCACCTTTTTATATTAATAATAATGTAACCGGAATACAATGCTACCTAGTGCCTGTCATCTTCCTACGGTGGATTGGTTTGGACACCATTTGGGGGATTTTGCAGAAACTTGAAAACACAGAATTAAAATTGGGGTAAAAAAGTATAATAAATGTTCAGAACAGGATAAAAACAAAAATAGGACAATGGGATAACAGAAATAACAATAAGAACAAAATTAAGACCAACTCTCACATATCTCAATCAAGAACTTTAGTTTTGTATGGGTTCTTCCCATGTTCTGGGCTAAAACTCAGAGGAAGAACCAGGTTCTATAGAAGAACAAACAGGTCAGGGCCATCCAAACCTTGTTTCACAGAGTAGGTGCTGCGACAGAGAAGGCAGACTTCCTGGGTCCCACCAGAAGACACTGTTTCATAATAGGAACCCAAAGCATGCCGCTGTGCCATAACACATGGGACAAACAGAAATCATTGAAGACAGGCAGTTCTGCAGATAAACTGACCCCATGTCATGAAGTACATTGATACTTAAGGCCACCAATCAAAAACTTGTACACAGACATTAGCCATTCTTTCCTCAGAGAACCCGGAGCTATCCAACATAGCTGGTTTTTTACCTAATGTTGAGGTCATCCAGTGAAAACATAATTAAAATATGTGAAGCAGGCAAATGAAAGTCCTTGTATTGGGACCTATGAAGTTTTATTTCCTCCTCAGATGAGAATTTATGAGGTTTTATTTCCTCCTCAGGTCATTTACAAAAAGTTCCAGATTCCTTGTCCACTTCCTGACCAGATCAACAACACAGGCAACGTGAATTACACCTTGGTTAGCACAAGCAGCTATCAAAATGAACACACTACTATGCAGGCCACAGAGGAAGACATTTGCTCTTCAAGTTTGTTCACGCTCAAGTCTCAGGTCAGATGAGTGAATTTGTGAGGATACCAGCAGTAATTAATAATATATATCATTCTCCAACCTAGGTGCCATCCAAATGTGTGAATTTTCAGCAGTGGTAATGCTGATTGTGGGTAGGAGTTTTGGCCTAAATTTCAGGAAATGTCCAAATTAGAGAATAATTATCACACACTGTTAATTGTATCAGATGTTTACTGTATTGCTGGCCTTTTATTATTAAATGTTAATGGTTGTTCTAGAGCAGAGGTGTCAAACTCAATTTCATTGAGAGCTGCATCAGGGTTTGACCTCGGGGGGCGTGGCCAGCTCGACATCACTCCATCAAGGCTCCATTTTGGGCTGCGATGGCTGCCTGCAGCCCTCTGCCATGAAAACAGAGCTTGGGAGGGCCACATGTGGCCCACCCAAGCTCCGTTTTCACTGGCAGAGGGTGCAGGAGGCCGCTGTGGCCAAAAAAGGAGCCTGGGAGGGCCGTGCATGGTCCTCCTGAGCTCTGTTTTTGCTGGCAGAGACACTGCAGGCTGGTCCTTTGCTGTTTGCAGAGCAGACATGGGCCAGATCTAAGCATCCTGTGGGCCAGATTTGGCCCACCGGCTTTGAGTTTGACACCCCTGTTCTAGAGCCAACATGATACAAATAATTTAAACCAATCTTCTATAGATGACCATGCTAACTGCAGGGGGAGTGTATGTTGATCTAAACTATAGAGGAATAGTGGTAAAAGGAGAAAGAAAGAAATTAATAGATAGGTGGAAAGAGTAGGAATAAATGTAACCATGATTGTTGATGAAAGAGTGAAAAAGTGATTTTGGGACAGAAGAGTTAAAAAAGAAGAGGAAAGCAAAGAGGAAGCTTACAAAAGTAGAGAAACAGTTTTGAGGATAAAAACCAAGGTAACAATGAGGAATGAAAGAGATGGAATATAAAATAGGTAAAGATCTAAAGGGAAACCTGAAAAAAGCTCAGGACTGAAGTGGCATAATCATCCTTTAGTGCAGTGGTCTCCAACTTTTCCGGCTTTGTGGACTGGTGACAGAGGTGGGAGAGAGGTTGGTTCTACACGAGTGGTGGACAAACACACATGTGTGTGCAGCTCCATTTGCACAAGCAGCAGGCACGTGTACCCACTGTTCGTACAAGTGGATCTGTGTTGTGCACATGTATGCTCACCCACTGCTTCTGTGGCTCAGTTCTGAATGGCCACAGCCCTACAGTGGGCCACTGCTTTAGTGGTTACTCCTGTCTGATGCGATGAATGGAAGAATGGCCACAATAACACATCTAGATAGGGGTTCAGGGACCTGAGTTTCTGGGAATCACAATTCTGTTAAGAATTTGTCTCACTTTATTTATTCCCTGCTAATCTTTGTTAACACTTTTTGGGTGTACAATCTCTTTGCATGGGTATAGCTGAGAGCTTAAAACAGCATCACTCTTGCAGGCAGAAGCTTCTCTGACATTTCCCCAACATCTCTTTGCTCTTTTAACTTTGCAGACAGCCTATACCATCCCTATCATGGCATTTGCTTTTGTATGTCATCCTGAAGTCCTTCCTATCTACACTGAGTTGAAAAAGTAAGTATGTACATATGTTAATAATACCTCACTGTTGACATCACCGAAGTAGTGTTGCAAGTTGAAGAAACAGCATAGGCATCAGATGACTGAATTTAGAGGATGAATATAAAGATGATGTTTTAGGACATTCGTTCTTTTTCTTCCTCATGCACGCACACATTTACTGCACATTGCCTGTAGCAAATTCTGGACAGCTTCCTTCCATGTCAAGTACAAAAGGCCAAAGTGGCTGGTTCTGTTGAGCAAATTTTCTGCCATTCCAGAACGTTGATTCTCAGTAGGCAGGAGGACAAATATCTGTTCACAAATGCATAAAGAGACCTGATTAGTCAAGAGGGGAGCTTGTATTTTGTGGTCTGTTAGAACTGTAGAATTCCCAGTTGATTGGGAATCAGCGCTATAGTTTTCCACTAGAATTTCATAGCATAGGTTGCGCTACTGAGGTTCATTTTAATTTAAAAACCATTTAGTGTTTCTTGGGATTTTCATCAAATGTTGCCCCCCCCCTCCCAATAATAGACAGGTGATATACATGCCATCTAAACTCCTGTGACTTATCATGTAATATGAACTCACAGGAAGAATGTTCAGGGTTTTTTTAAAAAAAATACAAAATTGAGTTTCATCAATCATTTATATGTTTAAATAATAGCAAGGTGAAAAAGAAATTCAAATGATAACAGTGCACTGCTTTTAATAAATTAAAACCACTTCATGATTAGCCTAAGTTATATGCTTCTCATTGAGCTTTTGTATGTCTTTTAGCCCAACCAAGAAGAAGATGCAGTGTATCTCCAACATTTCCATCACAGTCATGTATGTTATGTACTTCCTGGCTGCCCTATTTGGTTATCTCACATTTTATGGTAAGTTCCTTTCTATTGCCCTAGGAGTTTATGTATGTCCTGAGATCACATTCAGCCGATCAGTATCCCTTTTGTGACTCCCAGAATTTGGATCTTTTTACATTTTGAGGGGAGGAGGGTTGTGAGGATATATATTAAGCCTAGTAGAGATTTCAGGCATCCATTTGATCTCTTAAATCCCTCTCTTGCCAATTTTGGAGTATGTTTTACAAAGACTTGGATGGCCTTCAAGCCAACAGAAAGTTTGCAATCTATCCCATGTTCTGTGCTTCCTAATTAAATGAAGGAAAGGCAGATACTCAGGGCAGAAAGTACTGTCTTTTTAAAGCTATAACCTTCTTCCCTCAAGAACTGAGCCGAGGTGGCGCAGTGGTTAGAGTGCACTACTGCAGCTACTTCAGCTGACTACTAGTTCAGCAGATCAGCGGATCAAATCTCACCGGCTCAAGGTTGACTCAGCCTTCCATCCTTCCGAAGTGGGTAAAATGAAGACCTAGATTGTTGGGGGCAATATGCTATT
This sequence comes from Pituophis catenifer annectens, assembly GCF_029215685.1. Classification (NCBI taxonomy): domain Eukaryota; kingdom Metazoa; phylum Chordata; class Lepidosauria; order Squamata; family Colubridae; genus Pituophis; species Pituophis catenifer. The sequence continues at coordinate 86,812,132 of NW_027256882.1, forward strand.
TAGTATACTGTCTTTGGTGTAAGCCGCCTAGAGTCCTCGGAGAGTGGGCGGCATAGAAATATGAATAATAAAATAAAAAGAAAGAAAGAACTAACCATTGGAATGCAGTTGCAGGCAGCTACATGTTATTTGGATGCTCAACTCACTAATGAACTATAAAGCACCAACAGTAGCAATCTTTTCACATTTTACAAAGCTTGTGTTCTCAGCTGTGCTTTGGACTGGCCTGTCTCATGCATTTCATTAGAGAACCTCCAAAGAAGAATGCTGAATCCTTGCATTGTATCTTGTACAAAGACATAATAGTACATCAAATTTCCCTTGTTGTGCAATATAATGACTTACATGTTCATTTGAGAAAACTGTAATTAGCATTTTACAAAGTTGCCCATGCCACCAGCCATATGATTGCAGCCTCTAGGAACAACAAACACCTCTACAGTCTTCAATTATATTTAAAAAAAAAACATTTTGGGAGTGCTGTACAAAGGAAGTCCTTGTTATATATTTAGCCTGATCAATGCTGCTATTCTGTTCTTGGCTGTCTCCTACAGGGCAGGTAGAATCAGAGCTGCTTCACACCTACAACAGAGTAGACTCACTTGATGTGCTGATCTTGTGTGTGCGAGTAGCTGTGTTGATTGCTGTGACACTAACAGTGCCCATTGTTCTCTTCCCGGTGAGTTCCGCTGTCAGAAAACTGACAAAAGGAGATTAAATGTGATTTTGTGTTGTGTGCGTCTATGTGTTTTTTAAACTGGAATCTCGATCTAAAATTTAACTCCTATCTTGCATGAATTCTTGATGTCTATTTTTTGTAACTGAAAGAAGAATAAAAATCAAGACCGCCTAGGCTGTAAACCATTAAAGTCATTGTGGTTTACAGTGGTGCCTTGGTTAATTTTAATTCGTTCCGGCAGGCGCAATGTGTACCAAAAATGAAGAGTACCAAACAAAATTTTCCCATAAGGAATAACGTAGTAAGTCACAAGGCAGCCAACACCAACAAGTTCTAGCTTGTGAGTTGAGTACCAAATAAACGATGAGTATCGGGATAAATTTTTCACATTAAAATGTGTTGGAGTACCAAATTCAATGAGTTTCAAAGCTGTTGAGTACCAAAGTACCCCTATTGTTCAAAACTATAGCACCGCTGCAATAGATACAAGCAGGGGAGAATAGTATACAAGATCTAAGCACTGGTAGATGATTAAGGTTGAGTTATAGTGATAGCTGTTATAGTCCACCAAATTAGAAATGGGAACTGAAGTAAAAAAATTAAGCCATTAGATTAGAAGTCCATTCTATTGGGCAAAAGGATAAATTCAAGTAGCTGTGATAAAATGGTACAGGAGTCAAGACAGACCTAAAATATGTGCAGTGAAGAACTCTGCCATGTTTCTAAAAGGTGAACCTAACTCAGGGGTAAAATCCAGCAGGTTCTGACAGGTTCTGGAGAACTGGTAGCGGAAATTTTGAGTGGGGTGGGAATGGAGATTTTGCAATATCCTTACCCCAGGAGTGGGGAGGGAATGGGGATTTTGCAGTATCCTTCCCCTGGAGCGGGGTGGGAATGGAGATTTTGCAGTATCCTTCCGCTGCCACGCCCACCAAGCCACGCCCTCAGAACCGGTAGTAAAAAAATTGGATATCACCACTGACCTGACTACGTTGTTTTTCTTCAGGTGCGCCGTGCAATCCAGCAGATGCTTTTTCCAGACAAGGATTTCAGCTGGATTCGACACATTATCATTGCTTTTCTTCTACTGACATCTATTAATTTGCTTGTTATTTTTGCTCCCTCCATCTTGGGAATCTTTGGCTTAATTGGTAAGTCTTGCATTCTAGGAATCTTTTTGTTCTAAATAGATACTTTTTATTAAGGATTTTAACAATAAAAGATAATACAAACTAATACCAAAAAGAAAAAAAGAAAAGAAATGCAAAAAGCAAAAGAAAGTGAGAAAGAGAATGACAGGAAATAAAATAAATAAAATAAAATAAAGAGGGAAGGGAAGGGAGGAAAGATATATAAGAAAATTACTGATGTCAAACTATTACCGCTATGTAACATGGATTCTGCATTTTGGCAAAATATCCATTATGGGTATTGTTTATGGATATGGATAAAATCATTTATATTTTGAAAAATGTTTCTGAAAAGTATTTCTAAAACACAAGGGAGAGTCAGAGTTCTTCCCTAAATAAACAAGCTCCTAATAATAGAAATTGCATTAGGTCAATAATTATTCCATACTTCTTTGAGAGCATCCATGGGACTCCTTGAGCTGGTGCCTCAGTGTTCTGTTTTTCCAGGATCAAGGCCATCTTATTAAACCTCTTTGTTTGCCATGTAATTCCAAAGGGCTCTTCTTTGTTGTTTTTACTCCTAGCCACTCATCGGTTGCTTTTTTTCCTTGCTGATTTTTAACTCAAACAGTATCCTTGGAGGAAAATCAATAGTTGTTCTGGACTCTGCCAGGGATGAGGGGCAAGGCTGAAGTTCCTGTTGTCAGAGCTTGTTATGTTTTCCCAAAAATATATTAGTGAAGAAAAGTGAAGCCCAGGATGTTTCATTTTCTGAAGATCCTAAACCTGTTCTCTGTTGGACTCTCCCAGGTGCCACCTCAGCTCCTTGCCTGATATTCATCTTCCCAGCAATATTCTACATCCGGATCATACCCAAGGATAAGGAATCTATGAAATCCCCTCCCAAGATCCTGGTATGTAATCTCTAATAGTTCACTTTGGCTACTTCAGTTATTCATGAAGAGTCCCAAGGGATGGATTATTGGATGAGAAAAAATGGTTTTCTGCTTTAAAGAATCCACCTGATAGTGAAACTTAGTATTTCCAAGCAGTGTTTTTTTGGCAGGGGGTAAGGAGAACATGCCCTGCATGTCCTGCATATTATCTATGGAAGTTATCACAGTTTTTGGATTTCAAACTGAATGCATGGTTTATAATTTATCATTATAAATATCAATGTCATCATCATTTGTGCCATATGGGGATGTGCAATATATCTTTATTCAAAAGATGCTATTAAGAAAAGAGCTGGTCTGGAGCAGAACCACAATTTTCAAGGAAGGCATGAGTCTTTCCTCCCTAGCTGCAGTGCTACTCAGCCATAAAGGTTGCGTGATTCATTTTTGGAGGGTGGGGGGAGGGAACATGTGAAGTATAGAAATATACAGTTGTATGAGCATGCTTTGTTATGAATCAGTTGCCAACCCATTTCTATTGAACTACAACTGGCACAATTTAAAGCCAGCTCTCAACTTTGGATGTCTAGATTATTCTCCTTGCTCCAGTTGTTGGGAGAGGAGAGCAGCACACATTCATGTGCTTCTGCTTCCACCATTTGGGGGTTCTTTTCCGCAAGTGACACTCTCCTTCCTTCCTATCTCTTCTCCCTGCAGGCATCCCTCTTTGCGTGCCTCGGGGTGCTCTTCATGATCATGAGCCTCAGCTTCATCATCATCGACTGGATGTCAGGTGGCCTAAAGAGTGGAGGCAGCCACTAGGCGACATTTGCAGCCCCGTGATGCACAACAAAGCCTTGGGAAACTCAACTGGCTTCGATCCATTTCCTGCCCTTGCCCTGTGTTAGTACTGTATCATTTTTTCATCCCTGGTTACATTCTGGGCCATGGGTGCTATTCCAGTATGAAATCCTCACACTCTCACTGAGCCAGAAGTGCTGCAGGCTGGACTAGACCAGAAGCCAATCTCTTACTTTCTCTGGGCATTTGATTTTCTCTCAAAGTCTGGGATCGGCCAGGCTAACAGTAGTCTAAATGAGCACATAAACTGGAAAAATAAGCCCATTTCAAGGGAAAGGGAGGGGAGGCTGCTATGATACACAGTATATCTTCAGTTCTATATGTCCAGTCCAGCTGGCCCACACTGAGGGGACTCAGAAGTCAGCAGGACCAGAAGAAAATGGAGCAACTGTGCTAAATAACTTGGATGTAGGGCTCTCACTTGATGCTCACTACTGAATGGTTGACTTGGGCCAAGCTTTATATTATATGAATATTATACTGAGGCTACAGAATGAAAAGCGAAGGCTTTTTAGAGCTTGAAGGGGTTTAAGAAAGAAAAAATATTATTTCCTTTTTTAAAAAAAATCTTATTGGTCACAATCCCAGCTCCAACTACAGATCCTTAATCCTCCTCAAATGTCATTTGGCAGGCCTGACTTTTTTCTCTCTCCCTGACATTGGTTCGGTTTCCTTGTCTGCCCTCTGCAATGAACTCCTTGCCACTTTTTAGGTAGTTGTAAGACTTAGAGTGGGAGGCAGGTTAATGGGGACATATTGGGAAACTACAGGCCCTCTGAACTACCAGTTGTGATGGGGTGAAGATTTGCACTGGTTTCCAAGGATCCATTTACATGTTCTGAATTATCCTGAGGTATTTGAAGCAGAGAAGAGATGATGGCACTGGAAATTGGGCAATGTAGCTCTCTCTTCTTATATGGAACCGAGCTTTAGTTGGTCCTATTGTTCATGTCTTCAAAACCTAACTTCTGTTTGTTTGTTCCATTGGGAAGCAATAATCACAGTTTTAAGATTCTATGTTAATTGGACTCTTACGTTAAAACATTATTTGTCCCTTGATGCTACATAAATGGACCACACTGGCTGGGGAATTCTGGGAGTTGCAATCCTAAAACTTTTAGATGACATCATATATGGGAAGGCTAGCTTTCAGGATTCATCCGTGATTTAAAACATGAAATTATAAGGTCTTGAACAGAAAAAATATGTCATCTGAACAATGAATGACATATAGCAAGCAGGATTTTATGAAGCTAAGATGATTTTAGAATGTTTAAACTCTGGAAAACTTTAATGAAAAACATGGTAATCAAAACTGATATAACATTCCAAGACTGGAAAATTCAATTTTTCCTCCCTGATATTAATACCTGTTTTACATTGTAACTAGAGCCTAGTCCTTGCAACAGGGGAACAAAAATGCAATAGGTTCTTTCTGAGAAGATTTGAATGATGATCATGAGGCTAGTTGTAGTGCTGCATCGGCAACTTGTGAAAATATTTTGAAGCTTTAGGGGTACTCTGATGGTTCCCAGGTATAAACAGTCATCTCTAGTCTGAATGTATATTATATTTAGTACTTAGCCCTAATATATAATCCTTATTATGCAACAAGAAGCTGATAATGATATTTGCAAAATTGTCCTACCCTTCTGTCATAATCCTGAAGAACATTTTTCATACCTTTCAACATTAATCAGACAAAAGTAGTTCCTCTGGTATTATAGGAAGCAATGAACTATCCATTAACAAACTAAGCAAATGAAATGGAATACATTTCTTCCCTGTTGCCCTATAGCTAGCAGTTCAAATCAAACTCTAGTCGAGGTTTTAAAGATGCACTTTCTGCCCTGGATTACAGAAACATGCTTTTTGTGTTGTACAAATCTGATTGCAGCATGCAGAACATTTCAGAACTTAGTCAGTAGCAGCACTTTTCCTCCCAATATTGATCTATATTGGATCAAGAAACTCAGCATTCCTGCATCGTATTTTCAAAATGTAAGCGCTCTCCTATAGTGTACAAATTCATGGAGAATTGTGTTTATACATGTACCACAATGATGGAATAGATATCTCAGAGCAGGTGCCTCAGCTTTCCATTCCATGTCAGATGTTCGGATATGCAGCTAAGCTTAATCAGATAGCTGTGTTTCTGGGAATACAATCTCAGACTGAAATAAGGTGCTTGAAGGAATGCCTGAGATAGAAAACACTGGACCTCTTGTGTTAGAACACTTTGGCACTGAAAGGACTGTAGCTTTCTTCTGCTATTACCTATGCACAGCAGCACTTCATGTAGGCCCTGTATGGGGTACAGTACCAAAATCCCTCACTTTCTATGCACATCCACTTTTTGCGCACTTTCAGCAATAATGTTTCTGCCATCCCTGGAGTAACTGGAACAGGATTGCAGGGTGGGGGATAACTATGTGTCACAAAACTATGTTGGACTGTAGTATTCACTCAGTTAATGTGACACATTGAAGTGGCTTGTCAGTTCTAGCGTCACAGTACATAAAAGGCACTAGTTGAAGCTTTACTGCCCTCTGCCGTAGCTTGTGACTCTTGCAGCTTCCAATAATTTACACCTTGGAAAGCTAGTGACTTTATTCTTTTAAATTTCTCAACGACTGATTCATACACAAAAATGTTCCAAAATGGGATACATTGAAAACTGAACTTGAGGAATATAACTAAGCAAGTCAAATCTTCAGAATAAATGAATGTTGCATCAGGATCAAGCTATTTTCACTCTGAAATCCTGGTCTAAGTCCAGCTGAGGACATGGACAACAATTCTTCCCTGCTCCTGCCCTCGCATTAGCAAATTCCCAAAGTCCAATTGTTCTTGGTGACATTTGAATAGTGGAGTAATTATTTCTACACTGAAGTTGGTGCAGCAAGACCTGCACTAAACACTAAACCTCTTCTGCATTATTTCCATGTAACAACAACAAAAAAAGAGCAGATGAATCACACCTGTGATCCTAAACAAATAGATTTCCTTCAAATAGCTGACACTCATTTCCAATTGACTGTCTAAGAATGTGGTCTGAAGAAAAGAACAAAAAATAATCCCCATATTCATCCAGAGTCCAGACTGTATATGGAGTTCTGAATCATTTAGTTCAATCTCAGTCATATTTTACGTTTTCCCTCTATGTTTATCATCTTCAACCTTCCGCCCAACCTTACAAAAATCATTTTTAAAAAGCCTCATTTGTTTATATATTGTATCCTATAAATTTTATGGTTGGATTGTTGTTTAAACTAATTTTTAAGTCAATCAGTAATTATTTCTAGGGATAAATAACTATAATGCAAATAATAAGAAACATGTATTTTTGTATTGGGGTGGTGGCTGGTCAATTTGCTTTTTATAAATAATGTATATAAGAGTAGATCTTTTTTAATGTATTTGTTGTTACGCTCACTAACTATGTATAGTGTACATATGTTATGTCCTCATTAAAGAGGGTTTGGAACCCAGAAATCTTGTCTGAGCTACAGAGAAAACTTACTACCAGTGTGAAACTCAGGGTAGTAGGAGCTGTTTCTAAAGCTTGGTGTCCAGTTACAAGAGCCATGATGAGAAAAGACTACATTTGCAGTTACAAACATTTGGCTTAAGTTGTTTTATATGATCTGCTTCTTAAGCCCAAACAGGATGGAAGTCAGCTTGAAACTTCTGGCTGATTTCTGATATTGATGGAGAATAACAGAAGATCGATAATTTAGCTGCATTGCCTTATGTAACTGCTGTCTCACAGAAGCATCGTGTGATGGATGCTTCTCAAACCAGAAGAGGGGGTGGAATGGGGAAACATGAGATAGTGACACAGCATAAATTCCACCTTAATTATGCTAGTTGTAAATTGAACCAGGGAATTGTTTTAGTGGGCTTTCAAGATTAATATCGAGCCCTGTGAGGTAGGAAAACTATGAAAACAACAGCTTGGGTTTCTGGAAAAATCTTTATCGTTAGTAGGATAAAGTAAAGAATCTTGAAAATCTGAAAACTGCAAGGAAGGAGCAAAAGAAATGTGGCAGCCCAATGGCTTAATTTCCAAGAGACCATTCTTGTGGCATGCTAGGTACTCCTAAAAGGTTACTAGTTACTTATTAGTCCCTGTTGCCAATTGACCATTTGTTTAACCTCTTCAGGTCATTCTCAATGTTAGGCAACATTAACTGTCTTTTATGTATTTTAATATTTATTTATTTTCTTTAACTTAGACTCGAGCTAGAGATAAGGTTCCAATGTTTGTTTGCAACGAGACAAAGATTGGTTGTTTGGGATGTCTGCACCAATTGAGGGCTAAAAGACCTACTGTTATCAGCAAAGTGACTGGGTAGAAATGGAAGAGGAAAAAATAAAATAAAGAGGTGCATTGATTGATGCAAGCAATCATGTGAAATCTCAAGGGCTCTTTCTCCTTTCTTTTCATTTCCAAACCCACAGAAGTTTCGGAAGGGGTAGCCTATATCTGCCCTTCTAGTGTGCAAACAGTAAGCAAATTGTGCTGCCTCGCTCAACGTAGGTTAAACATCAGTATCTCAGTCTCTGTGTACATTGCACAACATGCTTAAGCAGATAAATTAAGGATTTAAAGGCATAGCATAGCTTGGCTAGCATTAACCTTGGGCTTTTGGTTTTTGTGACTTGAGTGTTATGCAAACCCAGGCAACTGGTTCAGTTACGGTGCAATGTGTGCAAAACCCTGAAAACTAGTTAATGCAATAACCAGGTTCAGCATGTTGTATGAACATGACTTATGTGTCATAAGATATACAACACAGAAATGCACTTCTGAAGAAAAAGGACAAAACCTTTACCCAAAGAACACTGGATGTGTCTGCTTTCCCCCAGAGATGGCGCAGGCGTGACATCAATCCTACCTTCTCTCTGTATCTCTGTTCCTTTTGTCTCTGTGTTCCAAGTTACAAAACAATGGGAGAACTTGTCTGAAAGAGCCTATTTCTAGAACAGTTTTAAATTACATGTAGAAATTAGATCTATATTTGGAAATGAAACAAATCTTTTAAAACAATAATAAAGAAAACATGAAACCTTTTCCTGTATGTGGATCTTTGTGTCTGTGATTGAAAATCCAAGATTTGAGAGCCAGATTAGGGGTTTCCATCTAGAAAAAGAATAGGCAAAGTTAAAACCAAAGTATACATATAACAAAAGGCACATGCATCTGAAGTTACTTAATTCAGTAGGACTTTCATTTTTATTTATTTATTTATTAGTTTGATTTATATGCTGCCCTTCTCCGGAGACTCAGGGCGGCTTACAATGCATTAAGCAATAGCCTTCATACTTTTGTATATACCTGCTCAGTAGGGCTTTTGCCCCCCCCCCCCCGAGCAGTGTTCTATTTTATACAAAGTCAGCTTATTGCCCCCACAAACCGGGTCCTCATTTTACCTACCTCGAAAGGATGGAAGGCTGAGTCAACCTTGAGCCTGGTGAGAATTGAACTCGCAATAAATGCAGGCTGCTGGCAGCTAAGTGCTACTTTAACAGCAGTTTAGTCTGCTGCGCCACCAAGGCTCCTTTTTGGAAGCAAGGAACTTTTGGAAGCTGAAGATTGAAACCAAAATGTCATTTCTGGATCCTCTTTGTGCTCTGATTAATTCCTACTTTATTAAATTGCACCAGAATATATAGTACAAAGATATAGTCTACCTTGCTAGAATTCTATCCTAAAGATTCAAAATTGCTAGACATCAGTCCAAGAGCACTTTTATTTCTATTTTACTGGTCTTGAGTGCCTTAGATTCTATGATATATACAGGCACTGCGGGGTCAATATGACTTGGCATATTATTTAGCAGCAATCATTAAGTGAAGAGGATTTCTCACAAGTTTTTATGTTTTTTCCTCTTTCTGCCATAGAATGATAATAGTCAGTCAGTGTGAACAAATTTATAACTTAGATTAAATCCCCAAAGTTGAAGTATTTATTTATTTATTTATTTATTTATTTTATTGAATTTCTATACTGCCCTACTCCCGAAGGACTCAGGGCGGTGCACAGCCATGAAATAAAACACATAGATATACAAAATTTAAAATCAAATAAAATGAATTAAATAAATTTGGCTGAATTAATACCCATAATTTAAAATACCCATAATTTTAAAATACATTAAAAATTTAAAATTTACACTTAAAAGGGAGAAGATTTAGGCGAGGCCAGCTTGATGAAATAAAAGCGTCTTCAACTCGCGGCGGAAGGTGCGCAGATCCGGAATCCTCCGTATCTCTGGGGGGAGCTCATTCCAGATCGTCGGTGCCCCCACAGAGAAGGCTCTCCCCCTAGGGGCCGACAGTATTAACAAAAACTAGTAAGCTTTCCTTGATGCTTAAGAACTAGGGTCCATGTGAGATGAGTGACAGTTAGTGTGCAATTTGAAAAAAATTATACCGCCATTGGCTACTAGATGATCATAATGCTGCATCTGACAGGTGGTCCTCACATGTTGAGTAAAGGCCAGAGATAATTAACTTAAAAAAACAGATCATGAGATGACTGCTAAGACCACTGCAAAACAAAACAGAACAGAACAGAACAGAACAGAACAGAACAGAACAGAACAGAACAAAACAAAACAAAACAAAACAAAACAAAACAAAACAAAACAAAACAAAACAAAACAAAACAAAACAAAACAAAACAAAACCAAGTGTTCTGAAGTGTTATTTTACCTATATTTTTGTGTCAAGGGTGTTTGGCTCCGTAAAAGCACTTTGCAGCTTGATAGCACTTTATTCTCTTGAAGTAGCTGGTACAACTTTGAAAGTACAATGCAAATGGCTTTGTTTGCGGGTGTGTGTGTCTGTGAGTGGGTGTGTTTTGTTTTGCTCTGAACCTCTCACAATGAGGATCATCTACTAAAATGAAGAAAAATAATGATAGGGGAAGATGTGATTTAACAGAGGCTGAAAGCTGGCCAGACAAATGTAGCAGTAGGATTTGAATTAAGAACCTTTAAGCTAGTCTCATCTTTATTCTCCCCAATGAACAAAAATCAATAGGTGGAGATTGCTTAAAATTAGGAGATACCACCAAATGGTTCACTTAGCATGTGAACCCTCTATGTCAAGAGGTGGTTGGTGCTTTCACCTGAAGGTTATTATGGGAGGATGTAACAATAAACCCTGCTTTGCAGAACCAAAGCTTGATCTCTGTGAGGGCTGCATTAAAAAAAACCTTTAAAAATGCTTTACCTTCCAGTTACCATGAGCTGCCTGGAAATATGCACAAACAAAATCAAAGGAAACAATTCATCCTGGACTTTTCACAAGACACAATGAAACTCTGGTTTATAAACAGTTAACCTGTTTAACTAGAACCTGTAACTAGATTCTACAACCTCATGTTACGGTGCTGATTTACCTACATTGAAATAACCAGGTATGCTTTCTGATGCAAATGCAAATGCAAATGGATACCCCCAGCCAAGGCCACTTTTGTAAAAAGTGTGTTTGGAAGTCAAAAACATAGGAAGCTGCCTTCCCCTGAAATCAAGAGAATTTATTTCTCAGTCAAAACTGACTGGCAGAAGTTCCCCGAAAAATACAATCAGGAGTTTCTCCAGTCCTATTTTCCAACCTGGGATTGTTCTTGGATTCTGAGGCTGAGCTATGACATTCAAGTGAGAAAATATTTGTAATTTCTTCTCATCACGGCTTATGTTTCTTGCCTGTTCCAGTGTATATTCCCATCTCCAGTCCTTAGCTTGCAATTATTATGAATACACTTTCCATGTATCAAGTTTCAAGCAGTCTTTCATGACCCACTTGGCTCATGCAAAAGGTTACAGATGGAGGCAACAGCTATACTTGACCTAAGCAATATGCCTCGGATTTATAAAATGATATTTCAATGGTTAAAAGAGAATACATAAAACATCAAACAAGCAAAGAGAAATGGAGGAGGAGGAGAAAAAAAGTATCTACAGTCACAAGGATCCTTCTGTTACTCTTATGCACAGTTTCTTCAAATGAAATGAAGGGCCCAAATGTTCTATAACCATAATCTGAGCTCATGCACTACACATGCACCAAGAACTTCCATTTGGCTTTAATTTTATTTAGAGTAACTGAATAAAATTAAATAGTCATATTTACAGCAAAGTAGTGTAAAGAAGGCATCATCTGAACAGTCTTTCTTCTCCAAAATTACTTGTAAAAAGCTATGTAGGGCCCCATAAACTTCCTTAAAAAAAGCATCTGTTCTGTACCCCAATATTTTGTTAGAAAGTGGGTCAATTTCCTGAGGGAAAAAAAGAACAAAGATACATTGCGTGAGAAGGAACATTTGGTCAAGTTTAGAAGACAATGGAGTAAATGGTAAATGGGTATTTTCTGACTGGTTTTGCCTCCCATAGCAACTTTTGTGAATTAGCCCTTCTACTGCAGTTACTTCGGGGAAAATGCCCACAATCACTTCTCAAAATTGCAGAGATATGCACCTGCCTAAAGATATCTTTAGGCAAGAAACCTGCCTAAAGTAGCTCAGTTCCTGTTGTAAGCATGAAAGAAAATAAAGTTTTTCAAAAGAGGTGACAATCAGCAACTATTTGCTAACTCTATCTTTGCAGAAACAAGCTTGGTAAACTTGGCATCTTCTTCTCTTTAGAAATCTGGCCCTAAAAATAGATTGATGAAATATTCATTTATCTGACATGTAGGTGGCACCAATGCTCCATTTCAGTTCCAGCAGAAATGCTTTGTTGTCATCATTTCTTTCATTAATCACTTCACGTACAATGTTACAAGAAGTCTCTTCTGAGGAATTATTGTGTAGATTGTTATAGGAAGGTATGCTTCATCAGGCATTTTGAAGGGTTGGATTATTTTTATTTTATTTTATTTTGCGGTTGGGAGCATCCTTTAAATACTGTGCTTGATGATTCAAGAGTGAAGAAAAGCAAGGCATTAACACCTTGCAAAATCGAAATGGATAATTTTGTAGAGTTCTACCATTTTCTGAGGGAGATTGGTTTTGGATGATGATGATGATGATGTTCTGTTTTAGGTATGTTTTGACCTATTCAAAAGCTTAATGCATCCTCCCCTCATTTATGTTTCTCACCAAATTTCCAGTAGGAAATTGTGTCACCACTGATTTTTCTATGGCTTGTTGCCAAATTTCATTGACAAAAAAGGTGGTACAATGCCGAACAAGTTTTCTACCTCTGCTTTTAAGGTAAGCATCAACACTTTGAATGGGAGACAATTACAAATAAGTAACCAAATTACTTTGCTTAGAATACGGGTGTCAAACTGGCGGCCCATGGACCAGATGCATCACGCACAGGCCACCCTCACTCCAGCTCCACAAAGGCAAAAAAAGTTGTGATACGTCATGTGATGTCACGAGATGCGATCAAGTTTAGCACCCGTAGCTTAGAAAAAAAGTGAATGTAATATATCATGCAGTATTGGACTGGAAGGACCGGGTTGAAGTCATAACTGAGCCACAGATTTCATTGAACAGCAGCCCAGAAACATTTTCTCAACCTAACCTTTTTTTGACTGACCTGAGCCTGACATCGTGGGCTGAGAGAGGGACTGGTCCAAAGTCACCCAGCCAGTTTTCATGCCTAAAACAGGACTAGAACTCAAAGTCTCCTGGTTTCTAGCCTGTTGCTTTTACCACTAGACCAAACTGGCTCTCACAAGCTAACCTACTGATTACTGTGGGGAAAAAATGAAGAGAAACCCTTCTCATATACAACACCGACTGCAAAGGAAAAAGACAGAATATAATTTACCTGTTCCACGTGAATAACAGTAAAAAGGAGTTCTCCAGCGCGCTGCTTGGAGAATCCAAAAGCGAGGGTTATTCATCAGTTCAGTAGTCAGCACTGAGTGTATGTCTTTAAATTTCTGTAGACACACCTCCTTTGTATGTCAGAGGGTCAGTTTTTATTCACTCAGTCAGTTAATCAGACTTGTTTTTTTGCTTCTCTCTAGTGTCTGAACTTTTTGAATAAATTCTTCGCTTTTGGATTCTCATATTTATTTTATGATGTTTGTGTGTCTATATTTTTCTTGACTGTATACCGCCTTGAGTCCTACGGGAGAAAGGCGGTATAGAAATATAATAAATAAATAAATAAATAAATAAATATTTGAACTTGGATTGGATTTGACCTTGATTTTGGATTAGATTTGGATACCTTCGAATTATTGGGATTAATAACAAATTTTTTCCTTCTGTTCCTCATTATCAATGGCTGGGTAAGTCTTATGGCCTCTATCCTGTCTGGCCATATCTATTTGTCCCTTAATAAGAAGCTCTGCCTTGCCAGGGTACCTTCTTCTTGATTAATTTGTCCATCATGTGTGTTGGGGCAGCTAATGAGTCCCTGCCCTGCTCTCAGTGGTAAACTCCTCCAGATTGCTTGTTTCTGGTGCGAGGGCTGCTTTTGAGCAGCTACACACCTATTGCGCTGTGGGGGAAGGAGCGAATTGTCGCTAAAGCCGATGCCGGCGCTTTCGATCTAATGCTTGTGGAACGGGGCCGCCATAATGGCGGAGCACGTTTTCTCCTCTTCTGGCCAAATTCTTCCCGGCAACAGGCTTCTGCATGCGTGGTAAGCCTGTAGCTCAGTTTTTGCCCGGGAAGGAGCTGCGCAGCCGCAGATTGATTTCCGACACTAGTTTCTGCCTGGCAACAGTGTTGCAGCCACGCAGGGGCTTCCCTGCGCCTTTTTCTGTGCCCCTTAAAGCTCTACTATGGCGAGCTGGGGCTGATAAGTGTACCTGCCAGCATGGCAGCCGTGGCTGGAGGTGTCTTGTTGTTCAGTGCTGACTACTGAACTGATGACTAACCCTCGCTTTTGGATTCTCCAGCAGCGCGCTTAGAAGGGACGTTCAGCTAAGCAACATCCATTTTGTTTCTATTTCATGTTTGTGAGCATTTGGCCATTATGAAGAACAAAATGCTGGAGTAAGATGGACCTTGACTTGATATATAGTAGGGCTGGTCTTATGTTTATAAATGTAATAATAAGTAAAAGCAATATGTCATTTTATTTATAAATCAGCGCATACTTCTAATTGATAATTATAATACAGGAAACTGTTTACATGTCAACTTAACCAAACAGAGCAATCCATCCAACGGTGTGGCGTGTTTACCAGAGCATGTGTATCATAAACAGGCGTCCTTCTCAGGAAAACCATGAGTGAAAAACCAGCTCAAGTTTATAAAAGATGCTCTAAGAAGATCTAAAGGATGATCTAAGACTATCCACAGTGCCTTTGAACTTCACGATTCAATTTCACAGTATGGATTGTCTTCCAGCTTATTTCAAAGTTTAGTCAGAGGTTTGGGTGCCAAAAAGAAATAGAACTATGTGTCATTCTGATACTGAGGACATCTTTTTCAAGGCACTTAGCTAATTTCGCTCAGTAGATTTTAAAAAGGAGAAGGGTGAAAGCTTGCAGAGCTCACGTGCCACCAGGCTGAGCAGAAATAACTTGCAATACAAGCGGAACTGCTACATCACTGAATCTTCAGCTTCATCTCACAAAGAAGGTCCAGCAAGATTAACAGTATCAAAAGTTGTGAATGGTGAAATCAAACATACTACCTCCTTATTTCACCCAACAGAAATCAAGAGTTAACTCATCTTGTTTCTATGTCAGACCTTAGGCTAAATCCACAATGAATGGATCTAGATAATTTCTTTCTTCTAATGAAGCTTGGAGCTGACTCATTATCCACCATGTATAAACTGGTCTTGAGCATGGTCATAGCCTTCCTTCCTTCCTTCCTTCCTTCCTTCCTTCCTTCCTTCCTTCCTTCCTTCCTTCCTTCCTTCCTTCCTTTTTAATATAAGAAGCTAAAGAAGCTGAAGATTGCACACACAAAGTTTCCTGTTCCAATGTTTCCTCACACACAACCTACACAGTCCTGTAGGTTGGGTTGAGAATAGTGCTTGGCCAAAAGCACTTAGTGAACGTTGGCTGAAAGTATGCTTAAACCTGGGTCTTTCTTGTTCTAGTCCTGCACACCTTTATTATTACAATGGCTTGGCTTGTGCTAATAGTTCCTCAGACAATATGTAACCCAACGAGGCCACATTTTCCATGCAAATGACTCATGTCTAATTGGTGTAGGCCAATTGCCTAGATCCTCTTCCAGGAGAGAGAAAGCCAAGATTTTATCACCGACTGGAGGGAAGAACAAGACATTGCTAATTTACACCAGATTCAAAGCCAGTATGATTCTTTATAATTGCTTGATTCAATGTACCAATTAATCATTCGGAGTCATTACTTAAAACTCTTTTTAAGCGAAGACAATATTATTTCCAGAATAGAAATAAGGGAAAGAGAGAGGGAGGCAGGAGGAGGAGGCGGCGAGGTGGGGGCGGAGGCAGCTTTTGCAGTCACAGAGAGACCCTTGTGTCTTCCTGAGGAACAGAGCATCCTTCTACAGATGGCCTGGGCTGACCCTGCTCATGAGCGGAAGAAGAAGAGGCATCGAACTGCAGATAGAAGGAGCAGCAGCTGGTCTGAAAAACACAGAGCACTGGTGCGGGCCAGAGAAAGCCAACCTGGGAGGATTTCAAGCAGGGAGAAGACAAAGTCTCTCTGCTACTTTGTTCTTTCTTCTCTATCTTGCCCACCCTAGCTTGCTTTTCTGTTCTTCTGTGGCTTTGCCTCTTCTTTTCCGCTCTTCCCAGCTGCTCTAGTGTTCTTTGCTTCTTTTCTGCCAAACAAATTACTGCTTTATTTCTCATTATGTACAAACAGCTCAACCAGTCAATCAGTGTATCGGTCAACGGGCTGATTACAAGGAATTCCGCATCTTTGATTAAATCCACAACTGCCTCAGCATCTTCTCAGCAGGATTCCTCTGTTAGCCCAAGGGATCAATAGATCTACAGAACAGGAGGGACGATATTTGGATCTAACCCACTGCCAACTACTTGGCGCTTTTATCATCGCACACTCAAAAGCTTTATCCACCAAGAGCCTCAAACCAAGTTGCTAGTTAAAGCTCGGCCACGGAACAACCTGGATTCTTCTTCTGAAAGTCAGCAAATAATGCCTTTTCTTTCCCCGGATGTGTGAATGCTTGTTATTTTATCGTCAATCTGATGTTTTAGAGCAGGGCTCTCCAACCTTGCCAACTTTAAGACTTGTGGACTTCAATTCCCAGAATTCCTCAGCCAGCAAAGCTGGGAATTGAAGTCCACAAATCTTAAAGTTACTAAGGTTGGAGACCCCTGTTTTAGAGGAAAGATTTGCAAAGGGGATTTACCAGTGGGTGAAAAAAGAAGGCCAGGCATCAGCACCATGTGCAGAAATGACTCTGACTCTGCCCTTGTTCTTCCCTTCACCTGGAATGAATCTAACTTTCTCCCCCTCCAGGCTGGCTTTTCTGTCCCTCCGCTCTGTCCATCACAAAGGCTACACAGCTCTAATTCTGAACACTCTCAGCTCTCATTTGCAACTGGGAAGCTCTTTTTCAACCATTAATGAGCCCTTGTGGGTGATGTCAGTGAGGGCTTCCAGAAGACACAAATTATTAGGATTGATAGCCTGATTAAGATGCAGGCCTAATCTTTGGATTCTGCACCAGGCAAGATTTCCATCAAAGATTGCTGCCCGGTTTCATCTCTGGTCAGATGGCGCTGTGGAAAATTCAGCAGGAGAAGCTGTTCCTGTCAGGGATGGGAAGCTTCACCATTTGAATTTCCCAATGTTCACCATTTTTCCTGGTTTGTTTGTTTGTTTTTTAAATCAGGAACAATGCTAAAAAAAAAAGTGAAACGCTGCAAGAGATAAAAGGCCCTTGTTCTGGTGCATGGGAAAAAAAAGCGCTAAGACATGAATTTATCTCTAAAGCCTATCTGGGCCTGAGAAAGAAGAAGTGGTTTTTCATTATGTATCTGTTCTGGAAAAGTCAATACTGCTTTTGAAAGAATTTAGGTCACTTGCTGTTCAGTGACAATAGCTAACTGGTTGCATACATCTCCCCATCATCCAGCCTTGAGCAATGGAAAGCAGCTTGAAAAAGGGCTGAGATCAATAATCTGGGGTCAACCAGCAATTACATCTCTATTCGAGATTTGAGTTCTGGGCCAGCTGGTGGAGAATTATTCATTAGCAGAATTAAGCAGCAGGTTTTCAGAAAACTACTGGCTACAAAATGGCCTTAAGTGGCT
This sequence comes from Pituophis catenifer annectens, assembly GCF_029215685.1. Lineage (NCBI taxonomy): Eukaryota > Metazoa > Chordata > Lepidosauria > Squamata > Colubridae > Pituophis > Pituophis catenifer. The sequence continues at coordinate 86,829,905 of NW_027256882.1, forward strand.
CTTCTGTGATAGCTGCCTAGCCTAATCATCCAACTCTATGTAGCTGTTCAACACTGACAATTGGAAAAAGTGGGAGTTTCTATCACAATGTACTACTTCACACATGCTTTGTTCTTGGCATGGCAAGAGATCTTATTAACATTCACAGAGTCGTCCTCAGAATAACAGATTGGAAGGGACCTTGGAGGTCTTCTAGTCCAACTCTCTATTCAAGCAGGAAACCATATACCATTTCAGATAAATGGTTGTCCAATCTCTTCTTAAAAGCCTCCAGTAATGGAGCACCCACAACCTTTGAAGACAAGCCTTTCCACTGGTTAATTGTTCTCGTTAGGAAATTTCTCCTTAGTTCCAGGTTGCTTCTCTCCTTGATTAATTTCCATCCATTGCTTCTTGTCCTGCCTTCAGGTACTTTGGAAAATAGCTTGACTCCCTCTTCTTTGAGGCAACTCCTTAGATATTGGAACACTGCTATCATGTCACTCCTAGCCCTTCTTTTCATTAAACTAGATGTACCCAATTCCAACAACTGTTCTTTATATGTTTTAGCCTCCAGTCCCCTAATCATCTTTGTTGCTCTTCTCTGTACTCTTACTAGTCTCAACATCTTTTTTACATCGTGTTCACCAAATTGGATGCAGTATTCCAAGTGTGGTCTTACCAAGGTATTGTGGTCTTATAGAGTGGTATTAACCTTGATTGATTCTATCCCTCTCTTAAGGCAACCTAGGACTGTGTTGGCTTTTTTGGCAGCTGCAGCACACTGCTGGTTGATAGCAATAGCACTTAGCCTTATATACCGCTTCATAGTGCTTTACAGCCCTTTCTAAGCGGTTTACAAAGTCAGCATATTGCCCTCAACAATCTGGGTCCTCATTTTACCCACCTCAGAAGGATGGAAGGCTGAGTCAATCTTGAGCCGGTCAGAATCTAACTCCTGACAATGAGCAGTCAGTTAGCCTGCAATACTGCAGTCTAACAACTGCGCCACCCTGGCTCATATTTAATAATTGTCCACTAGGACACCAAGATCCCTCTTGCAATTACTATGTCCCACGTATAACAAGGCTATACATTCAGATTATGTTCAAGGTGGTCAGTGATGTCAGACTGGTGGACAAAATGGGGCAATTGAAGTCCTTCCTCATTTTGCATTTGCACAATGCATGGGATTCATGTTTAAAAAGGGGGCAGGCCCTTAAATTGCACCCACCATTTTGATGATGTTGATGTCACCAATGGAGCCCTTATATATATTGCTGCAGATTCAATTCCAAAAAGGTGCTTTGGAATTTGCAAAGGCAGCTGTAAAGTCCCAGGAAAAGATATAACTCCTTTAAAGAACTTCAGTGATGGGCTGTCTTCATAGTCCTACATGATTTGCAGTCCTTTTTTTTTTAATAACTCTTGAAGTTCTGCACATCTTCATGTATGCAGATTGTACTTCTTCAAGGATAAAAAACCATTTTTATATACCTATGGACCTACATTAGATGATATTCCTAAATTTATACAGGAGACAAGATTGTCAATAATGGTATTCTAGTAATATATTTGTATATATTTATGCATGTGTATGGACAGGCAAAACTATACATACACATAGGACTTTCCATCAACTTCTAATACTAAGGATGGCAATAATTAAGTTTTATTTTGGTTCCAGATACTAAAATATATAAACTTTCTAAAACATTAGTCCTTTTCCAATTCATTTTAAAAGTATATTTTGTTGAGGTCATAAAAACCAGAAGAATTTTGCTAGATGAGACCTAATTAGCTCTAATTCTTTTCACACAATAAGCAGTCAATAAGGACATGAAGCCAACAACATGTCCCCACCTCTAAATAAATATGTAGAAGTTTTCAGCTCCAATAAAAGTAGTCCCTTGACTTACAACGGGCCATTTAACGACCATTCAAAGTTCCAACCAACCCAAAAAGGGGATTTATGACCTGGATTTAAAATTCTGATGGTTGGGCTGTCTCCTTTGTCATATTACCAAACTTTGGGTGCTCAGCAAAGAAGGCCACCTTGGCAGCTGTTTGCAGCATCCCATGGTCATGTGGTTGCTTTTTACAATGCTTTTGTAGAAAACCAGCACTTCTACCTTTCGGCAAAACCTCACCCATAGCAAACCTTTGGTTCACTTAATGACATCAGTTGCTGCTTTATGACCACCACATTCGCTTAATGATTCCAGCAAAAAAAAAAAAAGGTTATAAAATCAGGTTGGTCATGGGCCTGACCCATTTCGTGACATATGAGTGTAATATGCAGGCTTCACATATTGTTGTATGTTGATGACTGCCTCTGTTGCATATGCACTCATCGCAACTGAGCTATGAAAGTTTAGGAAAACATGCTTATTAATGTAATTGATGAAAGAAATGCTCAGGTTGTCTTCAAGATCTGATTTTTCAGATAGGTTACTGCATGTGGCTCCTGAAGACCAACTCAAAGCTTTGAATTATTTTTTTATATTAAAAAAACAGAACAAATAGTTCAAAAACAAATGACTTTAAAAATAATTTTCAACATAGGTATTATGAGCAAAAGATTTCTTGGTTAATAGTCTTCGGAGAATAGCTATAATGTAAGAATAATAGAAGCGATTATATGCAGCATTCTACATGAATTTGCTTCTTATATTCAGAGAAGCACTTTATTTTACAGCAAGAAAATCTGAAAATAGAAACGTATTCCTTGCTTGTTATTCATTGATGCCAATGCCTCAAATTTGCAGGATTAATAGGAAAAGTTTCCAAAGTATGACAAGCTATTAAAGCTTCTTAAATTGATAATATTAATTTGGATTAGGCTCTCTGTCTTATAAAATATTTCATGCACTCAAGAAGCCCTTTGGTTTTCTTAATACATTTCAAGAATCAATGTTAAATGGCTGTGCTCAGACAGCAGACTTAAACCTGTTTACTGAATTTATCTTTTTTGACTTCACAGTGCATTGACCTATAAACTTAATTACATATGGTGGAATCACACAATGTTAAGCTAGTAAAAGCAAGTTGATCACAATTAACATTTATCAAGTTGGTCTTGGTATTGTATCATTACAGCCATTGTTGACATTCACAGCCTTTATGACTATCAATTGCAATATACAGCGAAGTATAAAATATGTAAAAGGCAACATATTAAATAATGCCTGACAAAGGATCAAACAAACAGAAAAATGTTTACTTAAACCATTTATACAACTGCCCATCCTATAACAAGAAAATTGAGGTACAGTATAATGATGACGGTTTCTTCTTCTGTTCGGTCATGACCAATTTGGAAACTGCCAGGGCAACTCCCTGAAGTTTTCTTGGTAAGGTTTTCCAGAATTAGTTTGCTATTTACCTTCTTCTAGGGCCGAGAGAAAGTGATGGCCCAAGATTACTCAGCTATATTAGTGCCTAAGGCAGGACTAGAACTCACAGTCTTCTGATTTCTAGCCTGATGCCTTCATCACCACACCAAACCGGATCTCAATAATGAAAATATCTTGGCCTATATCTAACCAGATATCATAATCATTCTAGCCATTGTCCACTGTAGAACGAAGGCCTCTTCTTCACGTTTCCAACCAATACGGTCTTGAGCTTTCTTTTGCCAGTTGGGCCTGCAATACTTGCTGATGTTGTCAATCCATCTTGTTTTAGGTCTCTTTCATGGATGCTTTTTATCAAGGGGGATCCATTCTATGACTGCCTTGGTCCACCTGCCATCAGTTCTTCTTGCTATGGGACCAGCCCATTTCCATTTCAATTCTTTTATACTCTTGATGACATTGTATATTTTCATTTGTTCTCTAATCCATATGCAGGCCTTTCTATCTTGTCTTGTGATTTCCATGGCTCTTTGCACTACTCGTAGCTTTTGTATTGATTATGAGGCTAGTGTCCATGTTTCGCTGGCTTATCTAACCAGATATAGTTAGATTCAATTTGTATCTTTTGTTGCAGAACAACATATGCATGTTTAGAGTATGATTAGCCAGATATACCATCCAGAGTATTCTTTTTACCTTGCCACTAGTGAACGGTATCTTGCAGGGATAATAAAGGGGAAAGGTTGGCTTTTTTCAAACTAACTCAAAACATAATCTACTGTCATTGGCAGCAGCTGTGCAGCCTCAAATGGGAATCTTTCTTAATTCTACCTCAAGATACTGAAGATTAAAATTGGAACTATTTACACCAGCAAGTGAGTTGCCATTGAGGCTTTCTGTTGCCAGCTTCAGCTGGATGGTCAAGCTTTTATCTACCTCTCAGCCTTTCAAAAATAATAATAATAATAAAAACCAGTTCTAAGGCAACCTCATTTCTGTGTCAATTTGGCCAACTCAAAAGCCGAGAACAGGCAGAGAAAACAAGGAGCCAATCAATCCTCCCATTAGATGCTGGATAAAAGAGTTCAAACAATGACATTCAATCAGCATCTTGCCCTAAGGTGCTCTCCATCTGGAGTCACAAAAATCCTCTCATTTCTATTCCACTCTAAAGTTGAAAGAAAAAGAAAAAAAAATCATGCTATGTATGTTTGCCTGATGGTTTGCAACAAAATCGGAGCCATTACTGAGGGAAAGCTTTCTTCATATAAACCTGGCTTTCCATACTTGCCTGCCTACTGTACTGTTCCTTTTTGGGATAAGCAAAACAGAAAAATTGTAAGTAGTAAGCCAAAAAAATAAAAATAAAAAAAATAAAAGCACTGGATGAATAAATGTCGCTAACCTTTCAGTATCTTTCCATTCTTCTCCATATCTTTCCATTGTTATAATGCATCCTTGTTTCTACCATGTCATACATTATCCACTGCTTCATACATTACCTTTTGTTCTGTAAACATTTTGCTTCTGTGAGTTTTGTTTTGTTTTTTTCATGATCACATCAAATCTGTCCAATCATGATGTTCTGGGCCCTGCACTGACTCTTGGCCCATTCCTCTTCTTTCATGTATTTGTTTTGTGATTTGAACCCTCATTCCTTCTCTCTATAATATCCAGCCACTTCAAAACACTTTTTTCATACTGGTCATACGTGTTTGATATCTATCCATATTCATTCCTCATGTGTTTATTCCAATGGTGAAATGTAAAATTTGTTGCTACTGGTTCTGTGGGTGTGGCTTGGTGGTGGGGGTCATGTGACTGGGTGGGCGTGGCCAACTTTAAAAAAAACCTTTTTAAAGCATTTTTTTACTACCAGTTTGGGTGAATAGGTAGTAAAAAAATGCTTTAAAAAAGTAAAAAAAAAAAAAGGTTCAGATGATCACAGCAGTGCCGTGCTATCGTCGGAACCTTTCTTTACCTTTTTAAAGCATTTTTTTTACTACCAGTTCGCCCAAACTGGAGTGAACCGGTAGCATTTCACCCCTGGTTTATTCCAAATGCTGTTTTTAATTGTTTACCACATACACTACTTAAGTACTCCAATCAATTTCATTCAACGGATGGCTTTACTTTTTACACTTCTACCTTGCCATTATACACAACCCTTTTTTTCCTCCTTTCTTTTCCTTTTTTGCAATAAACTCCATATTCCCCACTCTTTTTCTCTTGAATTTAAAAGCCTTTTGCAAGTTGTGCTGGTGAAACGATCACATGCTGGTAGTTTCGCAACCAAGTCCTTCCCCCAGAAGCTGTAACCATGGCTGCATCGTTCTGAAAGAGCTGGAGTGCAGGAGAGGAAAGATATGTGGCTAGGAATTGCTAGGAACAGGATGCTGAAGCTCTTCAGGGAGAGTGGGAAGCAGAATACTTTCTTTCATTCAGGACCCCTGAGGTAGGTGAGGCATAAGTTACCTCACATAGGGTAATAGGTGTTCCACAAGCAAAGCACAGCTGCCATATTGTAACAACAACAACAACAAAAGAAGATCAAAAGCAAACCCCTTCCAGCCTTGATCCAGTTGCAAATAATTTAGAGAATTATTCTGTATAGCAGGATCCTATTCTACTATACTATCTGTAGCATTCTATCCTATACATTCTGTGGAAATGGAATAATCACATCAACACAACAGGAATATTCTGCAGTTGCACAGATGCAGAGCTGGTCCTGAACTGACACAAAGCCAGATGAATGGAGATGTGGAGCCTGGTGGGCGGGGAGAGGCAGACCAAGCGCAGGCCAGTACAGGCTCTGGCTACCAACTCATACATAATAAGACAGCTGGAAAATGCTTTCAAAGCATTGGAAACTGAATAGGCTAAGAAGGTAACATGGGGAAGGCAGCTCCTTGGTTTTCTCTTAGGCATTTTATGCAACTTTCTCATCCTCTTTCGGGCCCATTTTTACAGTAGCTAATAGCTAACAGCAACTAGCAGAATTTTTGTATCTGAAGATCCAACCTGGGTTAGATCTTTTCTGTTTGACCGGCGCAGCAAACCTCAGGGTAGATTTCCAATCTCGGAACAGTCTGAGCGTAATTTAAAATCGTATTACAAAGCTTCCGACATTGCTGCTGGTAAGTAGAAATTCCTGGGGTTGGAAATATCACCATCCTTATATCCCTTGAATTCAAAATTTTGAATCTTTCTTGAATATAATAAAAACAAAAGCATGAAAGGAAAGCATCAGCCAGCCTGGGGTAACGCCAAAGGATTGCAGGGGTACTTGAAATTATTTTTTTGAAAATTCTGTTTAGGGGAGGCTGCAAAATACTACAACGATACCTCATAAGCACATAAGCACTGCTCAGTTCAGCATTAACTCTAGGGGTCTCTAAATATTCTGGTCTAAATGTGTTATTGTAAACATACTGAAAACGTTTTTATTCAAATTCAGAAGAAACAACCAGGGAAACCAGGCCAATAGGACTTGAGTCCTCCTGACGCCTGACCCCCCCCTTTTTTTTTGTTAGAAGATATATATTCCAGGGACAAAGAACACAACTCCCATTCAGCTGTGTTTTCACAGTCCCTGGAATCTAAAGCCAGTAGTTCTGCCTTCAGATGGCATTTCTCTTCTCCTCTGTGAGAACCTGCTCTCCCGCACATGATTTATGATCTCATATTTATGATATTTGCTTTAATGTGTTACTTATTCCATCTGCTTCATACTGTTTGCTAGATGACCTCCTCCTATCTTTTCGCATTTTGCTGCATGAGGTAGTCTGATTCAAGTATTTTTAAGGAAACCTATTTCACTGAAGCAGGTTAACAAAGGGCCCAGTTACTGCAAAAGACAAGCTAAATAGGAGACCTATCACAAGCTAATATCATTTCTTCTAAAGGAATTGTCTTTCTACCATGCAAGATTCATTTTCACTCCCAATAAAGCCATAATGAATTCTGAAAACAAGAGGTGTATCACAGCTCAGACCCATTGGGAATGACAATATATTAAAATGAATTTATCTAATGTTCAAGTATTAGAATTCAGATTACAAGTAATTGGGAAAAAGAGACTAGAACTGAACAGAAAAGAAAAGAAACGAACAAGTGGATGACAGATCAGTGAAGCTGATTTAGAGCTTAATATGTCACAAGGAAAATTCATTTCATACATAGCATAAAACTGCTTGATTTTATTATCTTGCATTTTGTGTGTGACAGAGACTGGATTGGGTCAGGAAAATGTATCTTGGCTAATGAAAAGGTATTGTGCAATGAATAAACATTATATAGATCAAGCAAACAGATAAATACACTGTGTCAATTTCAATCCCAGTTTGGTTATACAAGGTAGTGACCACAGAATGACGACTGAATTTAATTTCACGGAAATACTGGCATTTTAATAGCTGAAAGCAATAGAGCACTATATATCAATAAAATGCTGAAAAAGATTCTGCACTTATACCGGCTACAGTATCCCCAGTCATGTGATCAAAATTCAGACGCCTGGCAATTGATATATATATTTACAATGGTTTCAATATCCCAGGGTCATTTTCCACCTTCCCAATCAGCTTTTGATAGCAACGTCAATGGAGGTAGCTGGGTTTGCTTAACAGCCACACGATTTGCCTAACAACTGCAGTGATCTGCTTAACAACAGTGGCAAAAAAGGTTGTAACATTGCACATGACTCACTTAACAACTATCTTGCTTGTCCACATAATTTCTGCTCCTAATTGTGGTCATAAATTGAAGATTATTTGTATTTAGGTTTTGGAACACAGTACTTTCACAATGCAAAGAAACATGTGGCAAGGGGTGTGGAGACTTTTAGACAATGTTTCTAGGGAGTTTCTAAAAGCTTTTTACAAAGTTCTTCACTCTTGATGTGGTCAGTTAATTCATCAATGTGATGTCACTTGGTTGCATCTGTAAGTGATGAGGTTTCTTCTGGAATAGTTCAGCAATAGGAAGTAAAAAAAAATAATCACCATTTCCTGAAACCCAGGATGGCTAAGCAACTTTTGTTGGCTTGAGGGCCAAACCAGGCTTTGAACGGCAGGTCCAGGGCTGCACTCTAAAACCAGGAGGTACCAGCAAACTGTTTTTGAAAATAAGTTTTAAGAGAGGAATTCTTGCATTTCCTCAAGGCTCCTTAACAGCCCCAAAATCAATTCTGGGGGAAAAAAAAGGCAGGCAGCTTGAAGCAATCCTGAATGGGGCTCTGGTGACTGCAAAGGGCATGCCAGGGAGTTGTAAGAGTCCTCCAGTCTGCACTCATTGCATCTGTAAATAGTGGAATATAAACTATAAAGTCCACAAAATATCTATTCTAATTGTTCATACGGGATCTGTATCTTGTGAGCAGAGAGGAAGTCAATCTGGCAGGAAGCCACTGAATGATCAGGGTGTGAATTTTAGCACAGAAGCGAAGAATGAATGGAAAGCTTCTGGAAACATTAAGAGCATCTGCTTAACTCATCCTGTGAGCTCTATAAAATGCAAAAGGAGCCCGGATTTAAAATCCCACCTCCTCTGATGGCAGCAGAAATGTAACTCCTGCCTCCTCCAAACCTCAAACGAACAAAGAAAAAAAACGGGCATAGCAACTGGCTGGGAGAAAAATTGCCCATTGCTGGAACAAGCTTAGCTAATGGTAATTTAAATGGCAAATTAGGTTCCATGTAGACCCATACAGTAGACCAGTTCACATTTGGGCAAAAATCTTATTTTTCTACACATGGATAAGGCACGAGTTTGTAGTGGTGAAAGAGAAAAAAATCACAAGTTGTGATACAGCAAAAATGTAAATTTAGCATAAGGCTTCTCTGGAAAAGAAGACTACTTCCCTGCTAGCCATCATTAAGATGTGAAATATAAAACTAACAGCACCGTAGAACTTAGAATACTATTTACTGTTCTAATCAACATGCCTTTTAAAAGGACGGTGAAAGGCTATAAAAAAAAAGAAAGGAAGGCGGGAAAGGGCAAAGTACCAAGATGCTAAAGCAAATGCCTCCTGGAAAAATGACAATATTCAGAGCTCTTCATTTTTGAAAAAGGTCAAATAAGAAGGGATGAGCTGGATAGGCAAAACGGTATATTGGAGCATGCAGGAGCAGTAAAATTCAGATCAACTGTGCCTCTCTTCTTGGGATCATGCCGCTGCTATGCAATCTCAGGAAACAGCAATAGAGCCATTGCTTCACACCCATGCATGCTCCAAAGTGCCTTTTGGCTTTCAAATCTGAAATGCTGCATCACCCCACTGGATACATCTGAAAACAGGCCAGTCCTGAGGAGAAAAATCTTCTTTCTTATAACACCTGAATCTGAAATTAGGTTTGCTAACTAGGGATGCTCCAGATTTTTGGAGCCTGGGGATATATTAGTCCTTTGGTAGGTCAGGCAAGGAGTCTGAATGCTGAGACATTCTGGACAGATAAAGAAAAAAAAATGCTTTACATAACATCTAGAAAAACTGTGATGGCCAGAAGGACTTCAAATGATCAGCCTCCTATAGGATATAGGCTACCAATAATCAGTTGAAATGCTGGCTGAATATTATCTTCATTGTCTGAAGCCATTCATGGCTATAGAACGTGAGGGAAAAGAGGCTGGCTGCATTCTGTGGGCAACTTTGAGCCAGTCATTTTTACCTAATGGGGTTGTTGTTATGAGAAACAATGGGAGAAATCAGCATTGTGTTGGCCACTTTGATCTTCTGAATAAAAGGTGGGATCTAAGTCTAACAAGCATGCGAAATAACTTACAGCCTGAACTTACGAATGTCTCCTTGGAGGTAAATAACACTGAGTGAAAAGGGACTTGCTTTTTAAATTGCAGCTTTAGAGAGCGACTTACATTTCATCCATTTTCCTGCTGTGATGCTCAGTGGTTGATTTTACAGGGACGGCCTACCGAGTCTGCCGTAATCACTTGTAAATTGGACTGTAGACAGCTATGCACATTTTGAATAGTGCCATTTCCTGTGACAAGGGAAAAGCTTCTGATCAGGGAACTAGTTATTACCTTGGGGAAATATATAATTGCTGCTATTTCAGCTAGCAAGCATATGAATCTTAATTAATTACCCATAGGAAAAACAAAGCAGTCAAGAAAGCAAAATATATGTTTCAGTTACAGCATCTGTAAAATTGTGTATACTATAAAACACACCTGATACAAAAACGTAAAACCAGTAACAAAACTCTATATCTGGTTCCCACTTTCAGTTAATAAATGCCTTGATTTTCATAAAAACATGCTAACAAAATCTGTTTTCTTCTATCTTTATAAGTAGGAAAGCCCAGTTAATCTTAGGGAAGCATAAAGGTAGTCCTTGATTTACGACCACAATTGAGCCCAAAATTCCAGTTGTTAAGCGGGACATTTGTTAAGTGAGTTTTGCCCCATTTTACGAACTTTCTTGCCACAGTTGTTAACTGAATCACTCCAGTTGATAAGTTAGTAACTTGGTTGTTAAGTGAATCTGGCTTTCCCATTGACCTTGCTTGTCAGAAGACTGCAAAAGGGGATCACATGACCTTGGGACAGTCATAATATGAACCAGTTGCCAAGCATCTGAATTTTGATCGCATGACCACGGGGATGCTGCAAAGGTTGTAACTGTGAAAAACAGTCATAAGTCACTTTTCTCAGTGCCGTTGTAACTTTGAACAGTCACTAAATGAACTGTTGTAAATCGATGACTACCTGTACTGAAAAGGTCTTGTTGTTACTTGTTAACAGAGCCCTGGTGGTGCAGTGATTAGAAGGCAGGACTACAGGACTAATTCACTGCTCACTCCAGGAGTTCGATTCTCACCAGGCTCAAGGTTGACTCAGCCTTCCATCCTTCCAAGGTGGGTAAAATGAGGAGCCAGATTGTTGGGGGCAATACGCTGACTCTGTAAACTGCTTAGAGAGGGTTGTAAAGCATATATAAGTTTAAGTGCTATTGCTATATTGTTTATGATACCCTTAGCAGAGCTTGATTGGAATCCTTTTACAAAAAGGTATGAGTTTAAAAATCCAGGCCTTCCTGTTCTGGTATGTCTTAAATCAGCGCCCAACCTTTCTGGCTCTGTGGAGCGGCTGTAGCTGCAGCGAGGAGGGGAAGGTTTTGCGCTTGCGCCCATTACTCATGCAAATGGAGCTTTGCATGCTCACATGCCGCTTCCATGGCCTGGTTCCCAACAAGACACGGACTGGTACTGGCCCACGGACCTGGGATTTAGGGACCCCTGTCTTAAATGATTATTTCTCTTTCCTGAGTTTATTATCAGAATTTTGTTGACAAAATTGAGCTGCCAAATCTGGACTGCTAAATCCAGAGAACTACTACTAGAGGGCAGCAAAGAGAGTTCTCTTTCTTTCTTTGCTGGTTTCTAATGGTTATCTTCAGGATGGATTTTATTTATTTATTTTTATTTATTTATTTTTTATTTATTTTTGAATTTATATACCACCCTACTCCCAAAGGACTCAGGGCAGTGAACAGCCAAAAGATAAAACACACATATTACAAAATTTAAAAACAATGTAAAAGCACATTAAATAATTTGGCCCAAACAATTTAAAACACCTCTATTGTTTTAAAACAAATTTAAAATTAACAATTAAAAAGGAGGTTAGGCCAGGCCAGCCTGTTGAAATAAAAAGGTCTTGAGGGCATGGCGGAAAGTGCTCACATTTAAATCATAATTTTTAAAGAGCAACTGTCATCTCTGTCCCGCAGCAGCTCCTCCTCTGACCCGCTGTTGACTCACTGACAGTCCCATTCACTTTAATGGGATGGCTGGGGATGCGGCAGTGACACAAAAAGGTGAGGGACATGGCAGGCAGCAGGTGAGTGGATGCCTGCTAACAGGGGCTGCCATGATGGATCTGAAATGACAGGTGCTCTTTAAATGTAAGGACTCATTCTTGCTGGTAGTTAAAATCTTTAATATTATTATTTGCAAACAGAATGAAGGTTTCCTATTTAGCTTGCAGAGCTTGGATTCATTGAATGAGTTTACCGAAAATGTAAATATTGCAGAATATACAGCCTTATGCTACATAACTAAGCTCCATTTCATGCTGAATAAATTAAATTATTGATGTATCTTAAATAGAAAACTATCTTTAAATAGATTTTTACTGCATAAGCATTTTATTAAAATAAATTTGATAAAAATAAATCCAATTTAAATTTTTAAAAATCCAATTTTATTATTTTTTTAAAAAAATCATCCATTTTTAGCCACCCTGGTTATCTTTATTTTCACATTCCAGATATCGTAGAGTTAAATGAAGTGTATTCTGTCACCTGTATGTTCCATCAAGTTTCCAGAGTCTCTTCCCCTTGAAAAAGAAACAATGCTTCAGCTCTCTCAGGAGATACTATGGAATCTGGCTAAATTATCAATGAACATTGATTTTTTTTTTTGGAAACTCAGGATTCCATAGAAAATGACATGTATTTTTTTCAGTGGAACCAAAAACAAAACTCCCCAGAAAGCCTCTTTTCGAGAATGTAAGTAAAGTGCTACAAATCTAGAGACTCCTGTGTAAAGCAGATGAATTACAACTGGTCAAAAACTTCATATCATATATATGTTAACTGAGATAATGTATTTTTAATGATATTTCACTGGTTTGTCAACACGGGGTCATAGGATTATGATTGACGTTGCTTTTAAATAGCTGCTGTTAGTAGCAAAGTTCTTGATTATGGTCTGTATTTTTTATATCACTTTCCTCTGGCCTCATAATTCACAAATCCTCCTCCTATTTGAATATGCAATTAAGGATTGTGTGTTTATCCATCTGATATGCACTATAGTCCACCAAAAAAGCTTATTCTGAAATAAACACAAAAACCATAAAGGAGTTGCAAGGTTTCTCTTGTTGAGATCTCCGTCTTAAATGATTTCTCCTTTCCTGGAACTTTCATGCAGGGATTATCGACTCTGTGTCATCAGTGGGCTAAAACATGCCCATTTCTATGGGAGATTATAGCTTTTGTCTTGGCACTGCTTTGCAAAGATTGCTAATGGTGCCAAACAAGGAAAAACACAGACCTCCAAAACTTTGTGACTTAGAACTATCTACTAGACACACAGCTGGTCTTGTCCTATTTATTGCTTACATGTTTAATTGTAGTAATATTAGCAGCAGCAGCAGCAAAGATCTGGCCTTTTCTGGAACTATGACAAACAGAATTAAATTTTGGCTTCCTTCTTCCATTTGCTTATATGCAAAGGAAATGAAGAAGCTGTGTAACTTAAACATGAATCTTGAGTTACAGTCAACTTTTCCTACATCTAAATTCATCCGGCTAAGCTAAACGGTCAGTCTCACTCATTCTTCAGGAGGTGAATCTTGGATCTAAGCCTTCTGGTCAGCCAGGCTGGCTTGTCATCCAAATGTCTCATCCAAAATCTCCCCAGAATGGCAGATCAGATGAAGCAGGAGCATTATTTTCTGTACAGTAAAATTAAAAGGGAGGAATTATTTATGCCAGCTTTCAATGGGGGCCTGGAAGGACTTTGGCTCAAACAGTACATGATTCTGCCAGCAAGATGACCCTTTTATGTGTCTTCCAGCACTGTAACTCTTGTGTCAAAAGAGAATTGGAAGTGGAGGAACAAATCTAAAACTCTCCTTGGAGGGGAATACTCTCTTTCAGGCTCTAAAGGAAGAGACCAGATAGAATCATTACATCCATTGTTCAACTGAAATACAAAATTGTAGCTCAGGTTATAGGAAGGTTGAATAATTGCAATCAGTGGACGTTACTATCCATCAGATCCTGTGGTGGGATTCAAGTAATTTAACAACCGGTTCTCTGCCCTAATGATTTCTTCCAACAACCAGTTTGCCAAACTGCTCAGAAAGTTAATAACCGGTTCTCCCAAAGTGGTGCGAACTGGCTGAATCCCACCACTGATCAGATCCAATGAGTGGTTTGATTTGCACAACGAGAGGGGCATAATGTCAAAATTAGGTACGAAATCTTAGTTTAAAAATAACATATTCAGATACAGCAATGAAACATATGAACAGGGATAGAAGTGCTGAGCATTTAGTGCAAAGCAACACTTCTTGTTAGCAGATTGTTTACATGGAGGCTAATGTACTGATCAAAATAATTTTATGGAGTGGTAATTAGAAAAAAAGGTCTCCTGGGGCATACTAGCATATGATTGTTACGCAAATCCTTGTCTTTATTTAAATGAATGAGACTATACTCTTCCCTTCAGCTATGCTTTAATGAGGGATTATACTTAAATTAAATCTTGAATGATGCCGTTTCTCATCACATGCTAGCATTTCATCTGTTAACTCTGTCACCATATAAAGATCTCACATAGAGATATTGCTAGAACATCATAAAAATATTAATTGGGCAAATCAAAAAAAGTTTTGTTTTTTAAATTAAGAAACTTGGGAAGATTTCTAAACCCAGTTTTTAGGCAAAATCTTTTTTCTAAACCCATAAATCTGTAGAGATTCTCCATCATCCAGGTCATGGTTGTCCCAAAGGTGCTTTTTCTGGAGGCAACTGGACTAAAAATCAGAAGTTTAACTCTTTTCAGTAGAACCACAATAAAACTTATTACCAAGACCTAGCTGGGGCATGAAGGGGATGGTTACCGTTTCTGAAATCTGCAGGCTAAGTTTCAAGTGAGGTGTCAATCAAGACTTTGGGAGTGGCCAGGGGTTGGGTGTATTGAGATTGTCAGCAGGGAATTTCCTATGGTTTTGTGGGGCCCTGGCTGTGAACCTGTTTCTTAAGTTGGGCTCTACGGATCAGTTAGGATTCTTGCTATTGTACCAGCTTCCCTGCTGCATAACAAATTTCTTGCCTGAGCTTCTTGAGGTGAGGCTCCTTTTCTGTCTGGGCAGTGGAGTTACCCAAGCTTCTGGTTTAGGGGGACTTCGATTTCTCTCCCCTGGGAATGTGGTGGCTTGAGAGTTCATAGCTTCCAAGACAGCCAGGTCATCTACAGCCCATTCAGGATAGTTTCTGAAATTCAGATTCTGAATTTGATGCTCCTATTGGAGCAGTGGCAAATGATCTGAAACTGGGCGGAGCTCGTGTCCCCCTTATTGTGGTCATATTCAAGGGCATTAAAAGCTTTGCCATTATTGAAAGGCATTGGGGAATCTGGTAAGGAAATAACTCTGAAACAATGACTCAAGGGTCACAGGTTGTCTGGTATTATTTTAATAATGTATAAGTAGTCCTTGACTTACGACAATTGAGCCCAGAATTTATGTTGCTAAATGAGAAATTTGCTAAGTGGGTTTTGTCCCATTTTACGATTTTTCTTGCCACATTTGTTAATGAAAACACTGCAATTGTTAAATTAGTAACACGGTTGTCAAGTGAATCTGGCTTCCCCATTGATTTGGCTTCTCAGAAGGTCGCAAAAGGTGATCAAATGATCCTGGGACACTGCCACTGTCATAAATATGAGTCAGTTGCCAAGCCCCTGAATGTAAATCACATGACCATGGGGATGCTGTAATGGTCATAAGTGTGAAAAATGGTCATAAGTAACTTTTTTCAGTGCCCTTGTAACTTCGAACCAGGGGTGAAATGCTCCTGGTTCAGACCGGATCATCCGATCTGGTAGCGGTGGAGGCAGGTGGTTTGGAGAACCGTAGCAAAAATCCCTGCCCCCCCTATTGCCCAGCTGAGCCACGCAATCATCAGAGGCTATTTTTTTTATTTTTAAAAGCATTTTTTCTACAACCTCTTTGGCCGAAAAATGCTTTTAAAAGTAAAAACGCAGCCTCTGCCGATCAGGCAAGTCAGCTGGGATCGTCAGAGGCTTTAAAAGCATTTTTTAACAACCTCTTCAGCAGAAAAAATGGTTTTAAAAGTAAAAAAAAAAAAGTTGGCCACGCCCACTCAGTCATATTTCATCCCCCGCCCCCACCAAGCCATACCCACAGAACCGGTAGTAACAAATTTTATATTTCACCACTGCTTCAAACAGTCACTAAACGAACTGTTGTAAGTCGAGAACTACCTGTATAGCATTATATGGTATTTTATATATAATATTAATACATTTAATCCATATTCCTAACATTCTTTGCAGTTCTTTTTGGCTTATCATCAAATCCTCTCTGTGCAAAAGTAATGATATGCTCATGCTCCCCGGGCAACATACTTTTAATCTTTAAACAAGCAAGGGAGATCACACTTTGTTATTCTTTACTTAAAGTTGAACCATTATCTAAACATTCTATTTATTCTCATTCATGCTTTATTTCCATCTTAGGTCCTCAGGGCATTCAGCTTCAACTCAATTCCACAATCATGAAAATTGTTAGCAAATTCTATATTTGCACTAACACAATTCTATGTGTTCAGCTTTTTTTTAATTAACCAAAATACAGTAAATTTCTCTCACATTCATACAGTTTTCATTCAGCTGCTGGAGATCAAAAATCTGGTGTCCTGTGTTTTTGAAAATTTGATTGTCATTTCTCACTGCCTTTTGAGCAGAATTCTCCCATAATTCTACCACACAATTACTACGCTCAGAGACTACAGGTAGTCCTCAACGTATGACCACAACTGAGCCCAAAATTTATGTTGCTAAGTGAGAAATTTGATAGGTGAGTTTTGCCTCATTTCAGTACCCTTCTTGCCACATTTGTTAAGTGAAGTCACTGCAGTTGTTAAATTAGTAACATGGTTGTTAAGTGAATCTGACTTCCCTCATTGACTTTGCTTGTCAGACGATTGCAAAAGGGGATCATGAGACCCTTGGACACTGCAACCGTCAGAAAGATGAGTCAGTTGCCAAGCATCCGAATATAAATCATGTGACCATGGGGATGCTGCAATGGTCATAAGTGTGAAAAATGGTCAAGTCACTTTTTCCAGTGCCATTGTTACTTCGAATGATCACTAAGCGAACTGTTGTAAGTCAAGTACTACCTGTAGTCACTTAGAATAGAATAACAGATTTGGAAGGGACCTTGGAGGTCTTCTAGTCCAACCCCCTGCCCAGGCAGGAAACCCTACACCACTTCAGACAAATGGTTATCCAACATTTTTAAGATGATGTTGACATCTTCTTAAAAATTTCCAATGTTGGAGCATTCACAACTTCTGCAGGCAAGTTGTTCCACTTATTAATTGTTCTAACTGTCAGGAAATTTCTCCTTAGTTCTAAATTGCTTCTCTCGATTAGTTTCCACCTATTGCTTCTTGTCCTGCCCTAAGGTGCTTTTTTTAGTATTTTTGCATATCTTCTCATACCTTTTTATGTGTATATTTTTTCCAAGCACAGATGCAGGCTTCATCCACACATTAAACAAGTCACATAGCCACTTCGTAAGGAAACCACATCTATAGTTTAGCAGTTCTCTAATTACATCATTTATGCCTGTGGCTTCACTATTTGTCAAGATTCTTAAAGCATTTGTGACTTCCTTTTCATCATCTGACTATTAAAACATCAATAACACATAATCCCACTCTTTAATTTACTTTTATTTTTAAAATTAAAACTCTAAGGCAGAAGTAAACAAAAAAAAAAGAAGCTCTATCTATATAATTATTCAGTATTATTAAGGGATTAGGCATCACTATACTGTGTTAAGGAAAGTCAGGGCTAGAATTCAGCAATACCCAGGAAGGTATAATTCCTTTGATCCAAAAGAAGAGATTGCGTATAGAAGATATCAGAATGACTTGAGTATTTTATCAGTTAAGGGGAACTAAGACAGATTCTATCTGTAAAAATAAAATCATACAATAAAGCATAGGTAATAGATTCTATGGTTCCTGTATCACATGAAAATAGTTAAGGAGCATATGGATTTTGTTACTTTCTTTCTTTTTTGGTATCTGTCCTCCAAAATAGTTAAAGGAAGGAAGAGCACCAAATTGAGCCAATGTTAAGGGTCTTCTTAATTTAGATACTATAATGTAATTTAACTATTTCACTGGTCTAAAAATATAAGACTGACTGATTAGAAAACATTCCTGGGCAGTAGAGACTTATCTTGACATCTTTCCATGTCCAGATCATGTTGTGTCAAAGTTCTCTTGGCTTGTTAATATCCCAAAGGAAGGCGAGGGTCTTGCAGAAAGCCATAAAAATGCAATTTCTCTAGGA
Organism: Pituophis catenifer annectens; assembly: GCF_029215685.1. Lineage (NCBI taxonomy): Eukaryota > Metazoa > Chordata > Lepidosauria > Squamata > Colubridae > Pituophis > Pituophis catenifer. Next base: position 86,848,389 of record NW_027256882.1, read on the forward strand.
AATATCTCTTCTACCAAGCACTTTACAATATATCTTTCAATTCCAGTCACTGACATACCTCTATCATTCTCATGCAAATTAAAAAAAAAATCTAACATACCAGCATTTCTTCAAATTCACTTCAAATTAATCTATAGCTTTGTTGATGAATAAAGAACTTTATTCAGAACTTTCCTCCCTGCAATCAAATTCCATGAAACTTGAAATTTAAATTTGTTTAAATTGACATCCATCCAGCTGCTTATTCAAAAAACTGCCTGTTACATGTCTGCTTCAGACATAAAAGAGAGTCAGCTTGGCTAGCCCAGAGCAGAAAATTTGCATCTTTTTCTCTCTCCTCACAGTGGGAAATTTTGCGGCTCACTGACCCTAAGATGAGAGTGGAGATGCAAGAGTTTTATTTATGTTACCAAGATGCATAGATACACAGTTTTAGACTTTCCTGTTCCCTCCTTAGGAAATCACTTTGTTGCTAAGCTTTGGGGTTGAATGAAGCAATCACCCACTTCTTGTCCAAACCAAAATGTAGCCAAGTGGGTTACAGAAAATAAATGAATGCAATGTTATAGGTTGGGAGAAAATGTTATTCCTGAAGGGCCTAAACACTATAAACTCTCACAGGTTCAAGGAATGACCAGAGATTATTGAAGTATAGTTTTTCCTGGTTTTTGCACTGAGTATGAATATTCACGTAATTGGCTCTTCTCCTATAGTTTTGCTAGATATGTTGGAGAAGAATGACGAAGGCGCCAGGTTTTGGTTTTACTGTTTTTAATTATGTTTTGGGTTTTTATTATTGCTGTGAGTCACCAAGCTTTGTGTTTTAAGATGGGTGGCCATCAGAGTCTTTTAAATAAATAAACTGGTCCTGATTAATCTATAATCCCTAGTATTAGCAAATATTTTTGGTTGAATTGGGTTCAAAGATATTGCATTTGCATGGAAAAGAATTCCAGCTTGATATCCAGCACATATATCTTGCCCATGTTTGGTTCAGCCCATCCTGCTTTACCAATCCTTAAGGTATCAAGATTTACAGAAACATACTTTGGGAGACTCATGTGTTACAGTAGGAAAGATTTTCCAAGGAAACCTCACTTAACAAGCAAAGCGAAACAACAATAATCCCTGATTATCTTTGAATATCCCTTTTCTTTTCTGCTTTATTTGAAGACTTAGTTTAGATGCAAGTCTCTCAGGGTAGAGGCTGTAATTTCCTCGATAAGACTACGCAAATCACCCTTTACAGTAATAGTATTTGAAAATAGTAACAGGGATTTAAAAAAAACAAACCTTGTTCACACATTCTTTCTATGTATAAATCTTCAAAGCTGTTATATGATAGGTACAATATGAAGTCAACTATAGTTTAGACCTTCTGCTTGATTTTTATTTTAAAATTTAATTCCCTGTCCTCTCTCCTTAAACTCTAGATGGCTTACAACACAAACGAAACAACATAATGTTAATCATCAGAAAGCAATGAAAAAAACAACCACCATAATAAAATTATAGCAGTCATAAAACAAAGCAACCATCAGAGCATAAAATCACAGCAGCTAGTGCCAAACATTTCAAAGAAATATTTACTGGAATAAAGGCCCTTTCTGTTATAGCTTACAAGGTACACATACATCACAGCACATACATCGTACATCTCAGTTCTCTATTTATTACCCATGTTTATCCTAACTTTTTAAAGGTGTTCAGAGTGCACAAGAGATTTGTCTTGTGGATCAGGCTGAGAAATAGAAATATGCCTGAGATCACTCTGGCAATTGCTGTGAAGATTTTGTTCGAACCTACATTAGCTTTTCTCAGTTGTTGCGAGAACTATGAGCAGGATTTTTCAGTGGTTCTGAAACTGAACACGAGAGAACAAAACCTTAATTTAAATAGGGAGATTTTGTTTAAACTTTAGGAGGCACTTTACGATATCTGGGCAGAGTAATTCAGGTGCCACTTGGAGAATATATTAGATCATTCCAAATTATCCAGTGATAACATGGAAGTAAAAGAGAAGCAGGTTTCACTTAAAAAGAAAAAAAGAAAATAACTTTCATACCCTTCCAAGGTTGACCTAAATTTTCCTGTATCCCAGAAACAGACCCATCTTACATTCCCTTAGGGGTTTTCCTGAAGTAAAAAAGCATCAGCTATAGAAATTGATGAGGAGGTGGGGAATCCTAACTTCTTCCTCCCAAGATTAAAGCCATGACTGTGACCTTAAGGCAGAAATCCTAGAGATCTGGTTGCCCTGCTGAGGTGTCTTAGAAGCATTACAAAACTCCAGATTTTGTGACCTTTGATTCTTGCCTGTCCTCCTTTCTTGTCTCTTGTTCAACAAATTGCTCACTTTAGCATTTTAACTACAAATCTCTTGTTTGTCTAAACAGAACTTTAGAATCTACTGCATGTTCACACTGGATTCTGCACAGTCACATTACAGATTCTGAAAAGAGTAGGGAAAATATTAGGAGTTCAAAAACAGATATTGCTGAGTTTTAATGCAGTATTACTAGAGTTTCAGGAAAGAAAATCCGGTGCCCTGTTCTTACCTCATTACATCTAAATAGTAATAGAACATAACAATACTTGTAAGCATGTGTATGTGTTATGTATGCAAGCAAGCAACCATGCATACCTAGAATGAGATCTTCTTAACATGTGACTCTTAGCAATTTCTATTGCCTTCACAACTGAATGTATATAATGGGCTGTAAGAATAAATTGGGAGATAGGAGGAAGAGCCTCAGCCTAGACAATGGTCTGATAAGAGAAATGTGAGTCAAAGGAGGGCTGGGGGTGGAGAAAGGATCTCAGGAGAGACCCTCTCTAGTTTTCTGGATGTAAAGGTAGGAAGGGGGGAAATGACTTGTGAGATTCTGTCACTGTAATTTTACAATAAAAGTAGCATTATTACTCATGGTTTTGATTTCTTGTCTGGCGTACCTTGAAGGGCTGAGAATGTAATTATGGCTTAATTTATTTATACAATTAATTTGGACACACATCTGATCAGTGTGACTCTTTATCTTGCTATTGTAGATACTTTTCTTAATCTTCAAAAACAGTTAAAGGTTAAACAAAAATCAGGTTAATTTATTATTAATACATTTACAGTAAAATAATAGATTAAGTATTAGTAGAAAAGACAATTAATTATTGAAATAAATTTTAAGAAAAAGTACACAGAGGAGTGTCTAAAAATTCAGTGTTTTGTTCCATAGACTCATTTGTTAAATGTTCTAAGGGAAGCTTCCCTGAAACTCATATACAGCCATTTTATTTCCATTGTTCACCATATTAAGAAAAGTAGACAAGGCTAGGATATTGTTTGCTTAATCATAATTTGTTGATTAAGGAATAATTGGTTTGGCTCAAAAAAGATACTAAATTGTAAATTGTGGTATATAATGCACAATATCTGGCTTTACACATTTTCTATATGGGGAAGCCCTCATTCTCCCATATCTCACCTATCAGCCTTCATATTTTCTCAAGCTTTCAAGCGTGTCCACCGGCAAAACAAGTTTCCTGTTTCAGTGTCTTAGGTATGTTTGCTCCATAATAGTCCAAAAGGGTATCTTTGCAATTTTGAATATTCAGGTAGTCCTTGAATTATAACCATTCATTTAGTGACCGTTTGAAGTTATGGCACTGAAAAACATGACAACAAATCTTCGTACTTTCAATCATTGCAGCATCCCCACTGTCATGTGATCAAAATACGAGTGCTTGGCATCGTATTGGCATGTATTTATGACAAATTGCCTGGTCCTGGGGTCATGTGATTGCTATTTGTGACCTTCCTGGCTCCCAATCAGCAAATTCAATGAGGAAACATGGATTCACTTAACAACCACATGGTTTATTTTACTGCAATAAAGTGCTTAACAACCAAGACAAAAAAGACCATACAATCGGGCATGACTCTCTTAACTGCTTTGCTTAGCAACAGAAATTTTGGTCCTAGTTGTGGTCCTACATCAAGGACTACCTGGACTGGTAGAATTTTACCACTCAATTCCTCTAGGGTAGGCCAAGATTTGCAAACAAAAGGGGTTCCTGGCTGAGAAGGAATAACTCTCATTGGGGCACAAAGAATTCCCTTTTTGGAACTCCAGTTCTCTTTGCAGGAAAATAACACTCTTTTGCATTAGCTGTTTGTTCAATATTTTTTTTTCTTGTGAAAAGTTCAGGAGAAAGAATGGAACAGCTGAGGACTACTCCCAGGAGTTGCCTTCTTCTAATGCAGTTGCTAATGTGAAGTTAAGCCAAACAAGTCATTTTAAAAACTTATTTTTATTTATTGATCAAATGTCAATTATCAAGAGCCTTGGTAGTACAGTAGTCTAAGGCACCCTGTTATTAAGCTGGTTATTAAGACCAGCTGCCTGCAATTACTGCAGGCTCGAATCTCGCCAAGGCTCAAGGTTGACTCAGCCTTCCATCCTTTCTAAGGTAGGTAAATTGAGGACCCAGTTATGGGGGCAATAAGCTGACTTTGTATAAATACACAAAAGAATGAAGGCTATTACTTAGCGCATTGTAAACCGCCCTGAGTCTCCAGAGAAGGGCGGCTTCTCTAAAAAAATCAAATTTTTTTAAAAAAATGTATATGGCCAGCTATCTTGTGGAAGGTTTTGTGGGAAGGATAGCTATGTTCAAAGATACAACAGCTAAATCATATTTTTATTAAGGCCATTGTTTAAAAGGGAAACTACGATCTCTCCTAAATTCTGGCAAGTGACATTTTGATTGGATTGTCATACTCAGAACTACAGGACCGATAAAACAATATTTCTTTTGCTAAATTCCTTAATTCTGATCTGGCAGATCATCATAACTTGTAACTCAGTGCACATCACATTGTTTTTCCAGATTTTTACATGGTTGAAGAGAAGGAATTACTGTATAAATATTGCAAAAGAGGAAGATAATTGCATATAATGTTTGACCTAAACTTTGTTCAGGAAATCAAGTGATTTGGATCAGACACCCTATTTATAAACTCATGGTGGTTGAGGATTCTGTGAGTCCAAACTATCGCAAAGAAAATTAGTACACTTGATGCAGTAAATTCTTCGATAGAGAATGTCACTGATAGTAATTTTAATCCAAGAAATTTACTATACTTTATGATGGTTATTAATACTAATGGATGCCTGTCGGTTAGGAAATTCACCATGAGGACATTTAATCACCACGGTGATCATTACAACTCGGCTACCTCACCGTCAGGCTTGCCAACACGTGATACGCAGCACAACAAAGCATGGAACCACCATCGCGGTCGTGATGCTCATGCTCTCAGCATCCCGTCCTGAAACGAAGCAATATCCCCGCCGTCTACTCATCCGTGGAGGGACTCGTCTCAATATTCCCCGTTTACATTCCTGACAGATGTGCGCAATCCAATGCAGAGAAATAAAGCAATGGACGTCTCCGGCCAGCCCTTATACTTCTGACGGATAACCCTTCTCCCCCCTCTCCCCCCCCCCCCGCGAGATGAGGGAGCTGTTTTCAGCGGCAGGCCCATCTCGTCTCTTGTGTTTCGGTCACGGCTTAAGCGGAGTCTCTCCCGCAGCCGAAATCGGTCGGGTCTTTGACTTAGAATCTTACAGCGTTTGTCCGCCCCGTCCGAGACGTTCCGGCCGGTCCTCAGACGGCTCCGCAGCGCTATTTCGCTTTGCTTTAGCGCCAGGCGCCGAGCCCTCCCCCTCCCCTCAGCTTCTCCCTCCACGTCGCTAGTCTTGCAGGGCGTCCCCCTTCCTTCGCCTCTCTCTCTCTCTCCATTCACCCCCCGCCCCATCGTTGCGTATCTGGGGCCGCCTCTTCTTTCTCCTCTTGCTGACGACAAGCCCGCCCAAACTGCCCTCCGTCTTCCTCCCCCTCCTTCTTTCCTCCCTTCCTCGGAGAGAGAGAGAAGCAGAGCCTGGGCTGAGCGGAACGGTCCCGCCTCCGGGTCCCCGCCCTTCCCACATCCGAGCCAGCGGCCGCTCAGACCAGCCGCGCCGGCACCGAAGGGGACGAGGGAAGAAGCAGCCTAGCCGCCCGTGTGGGGGCAGCGACGACCCCGCCCCACCCCTTCGGTCAGCTCCGCTCGAGTGGTGGTGCCGAGGCAGCCTGTGGTCGCGTCCCTTTAGCTCGCCCTTCGGTTTCTCGGCCGGCCGGCAGGAGCCAAGCGGCGCCATGGGCTGCACGGTGAGCGCCGAAGACAAAGCGGCCGCCGAGCGTTCCAAGATGATCGATAAGAACCTGCGGGAGGACGGCGAGAAGGCGGCGCGGGAGGTGAAGCTGCTTCTCCTCGGTGAGGTCTCCTTCCCCAACCCCCACCCTACCCGCCCGCCCAGCCCCAGCGCTTGGTCTTTGGGGCTCGCCTCTCCGAGGTCCGTTTCCTCGGGGAGGAAAGGCAGGTCGGGCTTGCTGCCCAACAAACGGACCGGGAGGACAAGCGCGCCCACGCCCTGCCCGCTTGGTTTCCGTACCCGACGTCTGCTTTCCGCTACCTCCCTGACTGCGCCCCCTACCTTCCTCTGCACTCGAGGGACTTTCCGCTTCTCCGATCGGATCCGTCTCGGGCTGCTGAATCGTTGCCTCGGGCTTTTCCCCAGCCGCCATATCCCTATCCAGGGCTCGGGCGCAGCGGGTGGAAGGAAGGATCCCCGCGCCCTCCCGTTCCCCTCCCACCCCACAAGACTCCCTTAGTAAGGCAGCCGGGGCTGTTTAGTTTTATACGGCGTCCAAAGAGTTACAAGCCCGTGGGGGGGGGGGAGAGGCAAACCCGCCCTATCCGAGCATCCCATTTTGTTTTCCCAAGCTAAACAACTGGGCTCCTCATGACCACAATTTGGTTCCCCCCCCCTTTCGTCGCGGGCTCTTTTGCTTCTCAGGAGAGCTGACATGGCCATGCTCCCAAATCAGTCTGTAAAATACATCCCCACGGAGACGTTTTTTTTTTTCCTTCCCCTCTTTAGCCTACTTGGTTTCTAAATTTGGCTTGGCACGTCCAGTCCTCAGCTGCTTTTCCTTTATAGTGGGTGATCCTTCTGAAAACTTACCGAGGCCACAACCTAAAATATGCCTGAACCCTTCCCCTCCCCTACCCCGTATGTTTTTAATTCCTCCCACAGGCCTCACAGTTTTTGTTTCCGTTATCAGTGGATAACCGTTGATGGTGGCTCCGCATTTGCTACTTTCTGCCACCTGTGGTAATCTTGGGGAAGAATAATTTCAACTGCAAATAAGCCACAATTGTTCTTGAAGCAAACCCTTCTGGTCTCCAAAGGATTATTGCTGTATCATTCCCACCTATCCTACTCACCCAGTGTCTCTCTGCAAGGGATGGGAGTTGTAGTTAAAGCACAGCTAGGAGATGGCGGATTGGAAAGAAGTTTTCCCAGCAAAAAATAAACAAAAATAAACAAAAAACAACTGAATATTTTGATCGAAGGCTCCCACCCATTCTTGTGCCTATATATATACATGGATAGCACCAGGTTGCTTATTAATAACGTTAAACACATTTCTGTTTTCCCCAACACATCATATTAAGGAATATTTCTTACTGAAAGCTGTAATTCTTGCTTGTGATTTTGCTTCCCTGTATCCAATTTCAAACACGTTCTGTGTTTGGTTAAAATAATTTAAACTTTTCTGACTTTTAGCTCTCAGTAGGGTTTGGTGCTGTTGCTTTTATAAAATTGCTGTTTTATATTTCCTTCCTTTTTTTTTTTTTGAAAAAAAAAAAGAAACCTCATTGCACAAGCTAAAGGAAGTTTAGTCAAACATCTGTGCTTTCTTTGTACTTTTGAATAGTTCTTCATTTGAATAGTTTGGTGAACTTCATTTCCATGCATGAAAATAGTTGTCATTGAACAGGAGTATGTAGGTTAGAGACAGGAATTCTGGAAAAAGGACAGAAATGAATGAGTGGATTGATTTAATATGTGACACAAGACTATTTTTTTTCTGTTATGGTAACAGGGAAACATAAAAGAAAGACCTAGCTGTTTCTTGAGTAGGAAGGCATGATTGGCTCATCAGAAACTATGTGGAGTTGACATGCATAATGACAGATTTTTGTGATGTATTATCAAGTGGAATTCACATTGTTAATAATTAAACTACAAGATGTAGTGGTGATCCCCAGCTTTCAGAGGGACTAAATTAGACAAATAGATCACTGTTGCTAGTCATGGCCCAGCTATCCAAAGCAGCATGTCTTTTAATGCCAGCTCTTGGAGGGAAGGTTGACTTCTCAAAGGCATCTCTTTCCTCCCACGCTTCTACATAATCAAACTGACATTAAAAAAAGTCATGACAAGCATGAATAGTGTATCTCATTAGAGACTTGTTGATGGCAAATGCATTGTAAAATGTTAGTTTTGAAGTGAAATCATTGGAACCTAAGTATAAGGAGTCCTTGACTTATGGCGGATAATTGAGTCCGGAATTATGGTCATAAGTCATGGTTGTTAAGTGGATCACCATGTGACTGCACCTGTTTTTACAACATTTTTATGGTGGTTATTAAGCAAATGGTCTGAATGAATCCATGCTACTCAATGGGTATTTTTTGATGGAAACTGGCAAAAACCACCAAAAATTGCAGTTGCAGACGGCCTTGCTTAAAGATGAGCCGACTGCCAAGCCTCCAAAATGCGATCACATAATTGCAGGGCTATGTGCAGCCATTGTAACTTTGAAATTGTATCATAAGTACCTTGGGGGGTGGGGGTCTGCTTTAAGTTTGAACAATTGCTAAGTGACTTGTAAATCACTTACCTTTAGTAAGTGAAATAACATTCTGTTAGACAAATAATTTTCTGAATAGTGTCCTAATTCTGTGTTTATTTTAAAAATGTGGTTGGAGTGCTCAGCTTGCAAACATGGAATACAAATAAATTAGCTATTCACATTCTGAAAAGATAAATAATATAATTGATCTTGAATGATGCAGCCTATAGCAAAACCCAAGAAGTAAGTCTATACCCCAATAATACCGGTAATACAGTTCTAAAATAGGAGATATCTTGACTATAATCAGGTTCAATGCTTTATCATTATGTCTATAACTTTCATCAATAAAAGGTATGTATATTTTCAGAGATGATCATAATATACCCTCTTAAATTACAAATAGTTCAAATACTTTATAAACTATATTTTTTACTTTTGAATCCTATCTATAGAATTTGCTTTCTTCAATTAGCCATGGCAAGAGTCTCATAAAGATAATTATGTGTAATTACAATGAATTATAATTTCAGGCTAGTTTTTTTCTTAATTGGCATGAATCTATGAAAAAGAAACAGTGCTGATTTTGGTTGTTATGAGCGATATTTTTATTATTTAAACAGATTTAAAATTAAACATGCATTACAATATAGTAGTTAATTCTAGCGGTGCTATATATTAACATCCTCAAACTTTTAATGATGTATTATTTGAGCAGAATTCATAGAATCATAGGATTGAAGGAGAGGTTGGGAATCTTTTAGTTTAGTCCCTTACCCAGGGCAGGAAAACTCCCACCATTCTTGATAAATGGCTGATCAGTGGCTGTCTGCACTTTTAGTTATTAAAGGTTATCGAAAAACCTCATAAATTTAAAAACATTTCGGTACAAAGTCTGACCTTTTAAAGAAGATGTGCAATAATGTGAAAATTTCCACTTCTGTTTTGATAAGTGTAAAGAAAGTGGAAATGTGTAAGCATTAAGCCCCATATATTTCAGAGTTATCACAGCTTTTACTAAGAATTTTTTTTCAACCACACTATAAATCCCTCCCTCCCTAATACATAAACAGATGTGTGTTTTTATAGAAATTGTCTATGATGCAGGCAGAAATATTTTTGTGAACTGTTTAGTAGAATGTAGAATTCGTTTATCTTTCAAAAATCTCTGACCTTAAACTTGTAGTTTTTCCTATGGGGCTGTTGCTTTATGTCTTTTAATCTAAAGTGTCCTTTGGGAATGAATTAACAGCTTTTTAAATAATTGGTTTAGCAATTTTTGATGTACACAGATGCTTCTGTCATTGAAATGAGAATGATGAATTCCACTTAGTAGCCTCAACTTAAATAATGAAATGCTGACAATATAAAAAGGAAATGGTTTTGAATCCATTTGAGTTGAATTCATGGACTTTTTTCAGAGACTGAAAAAGGAAGAGTGTTGCAAAACATAATTTGTTTATTTTAGAATACTTATATGTTGCCCCCTCCTTAGGCTAACTGATTAGAAATATAGTTTAAAAGTGAAAATTTAACAAATCCTAAAACATTATATTATACCTTATAAAATATATATTAATATTATTTAGACATTTTAAATATTAAAAGCAGTTTACATGTGGAATTGAAATTCTATAATGACTGAAAATATAAGAACTTCTGAATTGTATGGGCTTGCTTGCAATGCAAAAATAATCTCCATCATAGTGTTGATAACATCATTTCCCAGTATATTGTCAAAAAATGTAAATATTATTCAGGTGGACTTTAACAATGCAAATAGTTAAGAAAACCAATTATTGAATTATAGGTAATTATATGTATAAATACACAAATGCACATATTCTGTTTCTTGCATGTTGTGCTTGCATATAATATAAATACATGGTTTGTTTTTCAAAGCAAAACCAGCAATATCCCTAGGCTTTTATATCCTACTTTGGCTCTCTTTAACATGGCAAGAGATGAAATGAAATAATTCTGCTGCTGGTTTTGATTAATTGCATTTCAGCCTTACATCTTCACTTAACTGTAATTAATTTTATTTGTGGTTTGTTGAAGCCAGTCAGGTTTGCAAATTATATTTTGAAATTAGCTTGTTTGCCAACAGTAGTTGAGACTAGAGCTGATCTTACAACAAGTTGAGGTTAATGTAAAAGGGGAAGTCAGTTGCTTCCACGTTTTCTTTTTGAGTATAACTGATGGTGGGAACAAGTAGGCTTGAGATTGGATTATTTTCATAAAATTAAACCATGGTTTATCATTATGTGCAAATGGAACTGTATTCACAAGTCATTTGAAACCGGAACTTATTTAAACCAGAGAGCTTGATGAAATATATTTCTTTTTGAATAGATAATTTCCCTGGTTTCTGTAGAAATACTAGGATCTTAGCATCCAATCAATCTATTTAAACATTTGTCAGCTAAAAGACACTATTAGTACATAATGTAAAAAAAAAAAAATTCTTCCTGAAAAACACTTCATAGTCCATAATCTAAAACTGAAAAGTGCTTTCTCTTGGATATATGTTTTCTGATGCAAATTGAATTGAGTAAAAGATATGTTTAATCAAGTAAGATTTTCAGTGTTAAGTACTTTTCCAATGGCTTTGCAAAGGTTAATGAAATGGGGAGTTCTGTTACACAATTTTTTTAAAAAAGTTATCCAAAATACTATTAATAAGTATTTGCTTATCCTGACATATATTTATCTATATTTCAGGCATGATTAAACCCAGGTGAAAGTAACCATTAGTTACTATTTCTATGTTTGGTTGTCAATTTGTTAAACTATGAGCCATTAAGGGTTAGAACAATTGATCATTGGAATGATTTGCCTTCAGAAATTGTGGGTGCTCCAACACCGGAAGTTTTTAAGAAGAGACTGGACAACCACTTGTCTGAAATGGTATGGGGCTTCCTGCTTGAGCAGGGGGTTGAACCAGAAGATCTCCAAAGTCCCTTCCAACTCTGTTATTCTAAAGGTTTGTACAGAACTTTACTTTTTCTCATCATAAATGGCCTTGTTAACCATACAGGCCTTAACCATGAGGCCCTTGTTAACCATACAGTAAACTTTTGTGTTAAGATCTTGCTCCTCTAACTTTGCAATTCCTCCTTCAATGAGACAAAAGGCTTCAGCTCTTTTCTCAAAAACTTTTTCAGTTCTGTAGTTTTTAGGCCCTAGTCTTCCACAAATACTCGTTTGCTGCTCTTGTTCCATAAGGTCTTCATTGGTCAGTTCTTTGAACTGTATATCATTTTCACTGTTGTCTAACTGTGGTTTGGTTGATTACCAATATCAACCACAGGAAACCCCTACATGCTTGCATGAATTGGAGCACAATTTATTCCACATCCCTTTATATTTGATTGCTTCACTTCATCACAAGAATCAGCAATATTTTTTTGGTCTGCGCCAAAATGGACAGGCTGACACTAGAAATTAAAAACAAGGGTGAGACAGAATACTTTGAAATATGGCACAAATTGTATCAATGGTTGGAAAAGGAGTTGGAGAAGAAAAGATTTAGGGTTTGAAGAATAGAAAGTGGATAATATTTAGATAAAGACATAAATGAGGACAAGGGATACAGTTATAAGATCAAAATAGCAATGTATGATAAGTAGTAATTATATTTGTTGTTAAGTTAAAAATATGTATGGAAACGACAAAACCGAGAGGGTCACACCGTGTTCAAAGTTTTTAATGTTTATTTAATAAAAAACTTTATATTTATATATATATATATATATATATATTTCTCTTTAGCCAGGTTCTACCTACATAAACCAAGATCTTATGCAGCCCGCATAATGGGCTGCATAATATCTTGGTTTACATAGGTAGAACCTGGCTAAAGAGAAATACACATAAAACCTACGAAAAAGAAATATATACATACATACATACATACATACATACATACATACATACATATATATATATATATATATATATATATATATAAAATCAGCAATATTTTTGATGGCATCATACAAGTTATAATTCCTCCAGAATTCCCTTAAGCTTACCACATCATTTTGGGTACTTTGGGTCCCTTTCAACTCTTATTATTCTATAGTCTATGCTCTAGAATATACAGTACATTTAGAAACTATTCAGACCCTTTTCACTTTTGTCAATTTTGTTATGTTGCAGCCTGATTCTACAGTTGTTGAATTTGTTTTTTTGGGGCCTTCCAGGCCCAAAACGGAATGCGAGAGAGGGCTCACCTCCTCCCCACCCCGGCTCCCCATTTTGGCTTCCAGGATGGTGCAGGAGGCTTTCCAGGCCCAAAATGGGGCGCGGGGCACAAAAAAGGTTAACCATCACTGCCATAGTGTAAACATTTTATTGCATTGTGAGACTACCGCAATGAATATATATTCACAGTGTCAGTCAATTAATATACTTGGCATTTTATGTGCAAGATGAATACTCAAAGGGAATATCAGTCAAAAGTCCTTGGCAATATTTCTGCATCAACATTGCATCAACATTTAATATGGAAATCAAATGATAGTTAAAAAGTCAGCAGGATCAAATCACAGTCATTATACATCCCTGAAAGAGAGTGTAAAAATTGTTTTAAAAGACATCATAGACCTCCAGTAATATTGAGACAAAGAATTTAATATACTCTTACACCACCTATGATCCAGATAGGGAGATTTTCAATATATGTATTATTTCTTGAAGAAGAAAAGGAAGCTTGATGATTTGTTATTTTAGAAAGACCTAATTTATATAGAAATTGGTTTATTCCTCGGTTATATTTGATCCACAGTTATACTTCTGAGTATATTCCCCTTTTTCTTCCTAAAATGATTAAAATATTTATTCATCATTATCAATTTGCAAAGTAAATTGTATCACAATTATTTGATTCATAACCAAAATAAATAGTTTTAAAAAACTGGAGTTTTCTTAACACAATGGAGGCAGGAGTGGATCCACCAGAAAGAGGGATTAAGCATCTCTGGAGGGGGCAGGTCATTGAGACAGAGAGGCATTCACCCTGCCTCAATGTTGACCAGAAAAGAGACTTGATCAGGTGTAGAAGAAAGAATAGCAGGCCATGCATGAGCTTGAGACTCCCTGGAAGGCTGGTCTACACCTATGTCTCCCCTGAACAGCCTCAGAGAGGCTCATGGCAGGGAAATAGGCAGCTCAAGAATTAGGGTTATCAGGACCTGGAGGTAGGAGTCTTTACTGCTTGGAAACCCACACCAAATACATCTCAATTTATCAAGAAGTTGGTAGTGGTAGTGAGTGGTAGTGGGCTTGCCCACCACTGCTTGTTGGGTCAAGACTAGCATGCACCTCACCCTTCTGCACACAGGTCATGCAGAGTGGCCTTGCAAAAAGCCCTTCTATAATGAGTGTCCCAATGGCCTGTGGGATGACTGGCCCGGTACTGAAGCTGTGGAAGATCAACACTGGAGAGGTCCTTCAGACTTAGCTGGGCTCCTCTCACTACCAAGAGAATGTCCCCTCAGCTACCCCCATGATTGAGGGATGAAAGGAAGCCAAGGCTGCTGCTTGGAGGACACAGGAATTAGGATTAATCTGTGATTGATTGGGTTGAGAGGAAGAAATGTTATTTATGTAGATAAGAACTGTACTGTGCATTTTTTAAATACTTAGTTGGATTTATGAACAAAATAGACTTATGAGTAGCCGGGATTAACACCAGACAGACAATCAGTAATAATAATAAACAGTCGAGCTATCAACTGAGACAAATAGTAAATAACAAACCCCACCCACCAACAGTGACAGGGCAAAGTACTTTATGTAAACAGAAAGCAAATCCCACTTCCTTTTAGCACTGAAGATGTTACATATTGTGGTAGTGAATGGTCTGCAAGCAAACAACCAAGCTCAGCACCAAGGACTCCACATACCGTAATAATCTATTTGATTTCTTATTTAAAATATGCTTAGCCCATATATTGTGTTTGTCAAACCTAATTTGATTCAAAGGGTTTTTTTTTTAAATTAAAAATGTTCCTAATATAATGCATACACTTGGATGTGATACAATAGAAGCAGAGAGAAAAAACATATATCTGAATGCTCCTATTCATATTGCTGAGCTTTTAAAATATTACTTTGTTTTTTTAAATCCTAGGAAGGATTATTTCCCCCACACTGGTCAACATGATATGACAAGTGCCTCACTTCCTATTAATGATTCAGTTGCATTCATTTTGTAGAAGTGTTTTGAAGATGCTGAATAGCATCTCCTCCCAGGAAATGTAACAGAAAGTAACCTTTTTTATTTGTGTGTTGGATTTGGTGTAATTATTAGTATGAACATGTTTGTGGAGTTATTCTACTAAGTAATCTGGGTTAGGAATTATCAAATTGGGAATTGGCATAATACCTAATACATAAATGTCAAGCATGTTGGTTTCTCTGAGTTGTCACTGATGAACTAACGTTCTGTTTATCTTTTACCCAAGCAAAGACCTAAGCATAATGGTCTCTGAGGTACAAAATCTAGTGTTACTTGCCTGATGGTTTGAAAACCAGCATTTGACCGTAACAACCCCCACCCCCCAAGCTTTCTCTTGTATGAAATCACTTTGTGTTTATTGAGTTTTGAAAATTGTGTTCATTTGTAACATCTGTGAGTGTTCCAGCCTTAACTGTTTTTAAAATTCTCTGTGAATTAAAAAATATTAAAGCAACTGTTGTCCCTAATAAAGGATTCTTCGATTGGATTCATATATTTCACTAAATCCTTGTTCTTGTTTTCCAACCCAATGAAAAATGGTAAAGAAAGGGGTTCGCACTCTATCTGTCAGCAGAATAATTCTCTGAACATTGAACAGCACATGTGCAACCTTTGGTACAGCAAAAGACTAAGAGTCCAAAAATGGGCCAGAACTCTCCAGAGACTGTAGTGTGGGGGAGGACTCCCAAGAAAATTGCCCCTAGAGCATCCTTATGAAAGAGACAGATGGGCAGCTCCTTCAAATGTTCCACTCTGGTCGCATGACCCAGAGTGGAGCTATTATTGAGTTGTTGGAAAGAGTTTCAGAAGGTAAGCTCTTCATGATTTCCCACAGTTTTTTTCCTAAGCATATGGAATACTTAGCTCCACTAAGTTAGGATGTCTGCTTTTAACCATGGACTGTAAGAGTCTTCAACTTAGTGTCTTATTTAGTGTTTATCAGATTGAATCTAGGAATTTTGTCGATGGAAACTTTTCCTATAAGAGCCTCTTTATCATATATATGGCTGCTGAGGTTATTAACAGAAATCAAATTATTCATTTATTAATGTATTCAGCAGCCATTCTTGTGAAAGTATGTACTGAAGCCTTACAATAATTCTCAGGTGATATTGATCTGTCTTTTGAGTCTCCTTTTTTGTATCTTTGTCTTGCTTGATATTATTCAAAGAATTTAAAAATTATTATTGTTTCCTCTGGATGGATTTTTATCTGAATTTTTCTCTACTGCATTCAAAAGATGTGCTAGTAATGCTGTTTCATTGGGTTTCATTGTGCATTTATATGATTCAGTGGAAGATAAACTTCCTACTTCCAACTTGTGTGAATGTACATAGTAAACACTTATTGCTAGTCTTAAGCATGTGGCATAGTATTGAACATATCAGGAAGTCCTTCCTTTTTGCCTTCTGCGATATGAATTTTCAATTAATTTGGTTATTTATTTATTTGATTTAAATAGCCTCCAATTCCATAATAGCCTCCCTAGGTGACTTTCCACAGTTAAAAGCAATAAAACAACATAATATATAACAGATAACAGCCTTAGAATATTAGAATTACACTATGGATTCTAAGTAACAATTTGACCCACATGCCTGGGAACGCATTCATGTCTTAAAAGTCTTTTGAAAAGTTGGTGTGGTTAGGACCAACTTGATCTTGGATGGAACAGTTTTCCCAGAGGGCAGAGAAAGCAATAAAAAAGTACTGTTTTCTGGTTTCTACAAGATTCCATTCTTTGACCTTGGACCTACAACAACCTCTCCTGCTGGATCTAGAAGAACAGGTAGAAAGTTGAAGAGAGAAAGAGGCAGTCCTACAATTAACCTTATCGTATGCTATTAAGGGCTTTATAAATGACAACAAGCAATTTGAATTACACTTAGAAGTAAACTGAAAGCCAATCCAACTTGCAGAACAAGATGAAAACATATTTGCATCAAGGTCAGTCATAACTACTTGTGCTGCTGTATGAGCAGGTGGGGTTTATTGGGTTTTGTAGTGGGGTTTCATCCTAGTAAAGCCTCTTCAAGGAGGAGGTGAGAGTCCAGGAGGACCCCAAACATGCATAGCAATTCTGTTTTGGTATAGTACAACTTTATCCCAAAAAAGAGATGGAAACTCATTGTTTCAGAAAGCCTTAAAATCCAAAGCCATTCAACTTTGTTCTGGTTGAACTGACGCCTTTCCCATTCAGACCCTCACCATCTTGAAATACTGAGACGGAAACTCCACTACATCACTTGGTTAGTCAGGGATGAAATGTAAACCTGGATACCATCAACATCCTAATGATACCTCACCCCATGCCAGTGAATGGTTTCTTCCAACAGTTTTATGTAGTTAAATAAGAGTGGAGGGAACGTTGAGCCATATGGCACCCTGCAAAGCAGGTGCAATGGACTAGACGTTTTTCCTCCAAAAAAATGGACTATAACTGGCCCCAGAAGAAGGAGGAAAACAATGTGGCACTGTGATTCTTGCTCCTAATCCCTAAAGTTCATACAGACAAATGACAGTATGAAAAGCTGTTGAGAGATCAAGAAGAGTGATCATGAACACACTTCTGTTCCTGCCAGAAATCATCCCCGAGTACAATTGATGCAAGTTTGCTTCCTTGCCAAGGTCTGGAACCAGGCTGAAAGGTATCCAGATACCTAACCAAGTTCCTTCAGAGTTCTCTAAAATTGCAGCATTATTGCCTTCTCAGAAACTTTTACCTCCCAAAAGGAATATTGAAGATACAACAAAAATTGTCCTAAAATATTCAATCCAGCAATGGCTTCTTGAGATGGCAAACTACTACTCCTTCAAACCTGGAGGACCACTCTTCTGACTCAAAGAAGAATTTATCACCACAGGGACCTGACTGTGTGTTACTTCCTGGGAAAACCAGGAGAGAAATGGATGCAATATATGGGTGGCTAAGCATAAATTCCAAACATACTATTTCACGGCTTGTATGTGTCAGTTGTTGTTCACCATCTGGATATTCACACATTGCCTACCTCTACTTTAATTGTGCAGCAGCAAGGTTGAACCTGCTAGATTAAAAACTGTAGTTTTAAACTTTCTCTTCCTAAACCTCTCTAGGTTACCATGTCTTAGTTTTTCACCTGTTGCCTTGGTTTTTCAAGTTTGGTGATTGCTTTCACCACCTGTTTTTCAGCGGAATACTTTTACTTTACATCCTTTCATTCATATTTATTCAAAATTTATTTGTTTTTTAAATTTCTAATCTAATTTAGCTGAGTAGAAATATTCCTATAGGGATACTGAATTTTTTGATCTAATCTCTGGAGTAGTAATCAGGCCTGGTTTGTGTTAAGTCTTAGTTATAGACTTGAAGCTTCTGTTTCTTTGTTTTTTCTGTTGCTTGGTTCATTGATTCAATTTGCATGCACTATTTCTCTCTGAGCATACCTGATGCTGAGGAGAATAACATATATTGAATTCCCATGGTTCTGCAATGACTTTTAACTTTTGAAAGGAAAAAATATATACATAGAACCATGCATACATAAACCAGACTGCAAACATACAGGTATTTCTGTCAGAATATAAAACTGGTACTGGAGAGCAGAGCTCTTTTCCTAAATGTTTAGGGCATGGCTTATTGTTTCTATATATTCACTTGTACAAATCAGTTTATTGAGGCGTTCTGTGTCATTTCAGAGATTTAAAACAAAATTGTTAAATGAACCCATTCAATTTTTTTTCATAGATTTACAGTGATAAATTACTAGTTTCTCTTTGCTAGTGCTCTTTGCAGAATTAGAGCCGAGCCCATGCTGAATGCTAAGAACAGAGCTTTAAGCTATGGACAACCATACTATAGTCGATTGTACCAAATCAGTAACTAGCCAGAAAAAGTAATTAGTCCATCAAAGTGTTCAGATCCAACTGCAGTCTTGTCTGTAATACACCATTTATCTATGTAATGCTTCTAGAGATGTGAGGTTGATTTGAGTTTTTCAGCATGGACATAAGAAGCACATATAAACTTGTTTTTCATATCATGCTAAGATAGCGGCTTATTTAATAAATTGAATTGGCACAATTGGCTGTTTTCTCATGCATCATGATAAACAGATTACATTATCATGATCTGTATCATGATACAGATTACATTATCACTAAGTACAGTGTGTAAATCCAGTCAGAGTGTGTGTGTTCCAAACTAAGAAGATGCATAGGCTGGCATTATTCTCAACTTGTAGTTTTACCTATCTGGAGTAATTGCAACTTATTGTGTAGATGACCGTTGACCTACTTGCTTCTGGTAGATTGTTTGGTGTTTTGGCTCAGCTGAAATAAAGCTAGAGAAGGCTACAGATGGCAGACTGGTAACCATAGTGATGTTATCAGAACAGTGCAATTAAATAGTACTGCAGGCAATGCCTGCAGATACGAGTATTGCCATAAGCTAAAGTACTTGGTATAATTCTTGTTATTACACTGTAACATTTTTGTTTAGTAACTTCTTCTAAGTTTGCAATATATGTAAAGACTCTTCTGGTCTCCTTTTGTATCTAAAAAAAATAAATAAATCAAAGGAAGCACTGTATCTGGGAGTAAACCCCAATGCTACTTTCCTTGCAGGTAGTCCTTGGTTTACAACAGTTCAGTTAGTGATTATTTAGGCATTCAGGTGAAAATAAATTGTTAGCCAGTTGAAAGGGAATGAAAAACCCTAGACAGATTTTTAAGAAACAAAAGAATCAAATTATGTGGGGTGCTTGATGCTTTCTGAGCTTGGTTGTTTTCTTGCGAATGTGCATTACTTGAATCTGTTTTGAAAACAGAAACTCTACCATTAACTACTGTTTTTCCTAGAGGAAATGTGCAAGAGACTGAGGATGATGTTGGAGTAGTAAGAAAGAAGGAAGGATAAAGGAACGGCCTTGAAGAGGCACACTTCACTAGCATTATTCTTTAAAATCATTTTTATGGAAACTACCATTTACAACACTCATTCCAATTCAGCATATCTTTTATCACTCTTATATAAATCATTGAAACATTATTCCAATTTCACCTCATTGTAGTTTCATTCCAAACAAGTTCATCACTTTAATTTCATTCACTTTGTTGGGTCCTTTGTACATTTTCTAAATCAGTTTTTTTTTTTTGTCAATCACTTTGCATTTTCTCTGCCTTTTAAAAAATGTGTACAGTATTATCCCTTGCTATTTATATTCTTTTTTCTTTTTTATCTTTCTAAATGTTACACAGCGCCTTCTTCATATCCTCATTTCATGTAGTAAGCCTTACCTTAAAAGCATTTCCTCATCTGTAACCTTTTCCATTTTACCAAGCATCCCTTTTCATATTTCACTGCTCTGTAGCAGTTTTTTTCGTTCTGCTCCAAATGGTTTCCATATTTCCTGTTTTATATCCCATATCCCTTCATTCACTTTATTCACTTGGGAGATCAATTTGTCTTTGGAAACATTTTATACAGAGATTGTACTTTCAGTAACAGTAGCAGTAACAATTCAGTCTTAGACAGGCATGGTACTTCCAGTTTTCCTAAATAGAAAATAGAAAAAAAATATTTTTACACTTAATTACTATCACTTTTTCCCTTTTTCTTCTATGTCCAGTTCTTCCCTATGAATTATTCTTGACACTACCTAATCTGCCCCATGTTCAAATTCTCACATTACTTTGTATCGTTCATTGATCATAAACAACTAAATATTTGTTTCCTTTGCGAGGTTCACATATGAATAATACTTTTACTTCAATATTTGAAACACAGACACTCAACAGTCACTATCATTATTCATTCTTGGGTAATCCAGATGATCCAGTAATTTTTTCTGTACTCTTTTGGCTTATTCCAAATCATCCATTTATTTTCCTACAATGTTATTTTTTTTCATGGATTGCATTGATTTAGAATATAGCACATTTTCCAGAGCTTTTAATCTATTTCCTCATTACCATAATGGCAGTGTAACATAAACTTAGCAGTACCCTATGGATTCTTTCTTCAGATTCACCCCTAGCAATCTATATTATATCAGTTCATGCTTTCTTCATAAACACTTTAGCCTTTCAGTTGTATCAGTTCTGGTATTGGTTTCTTCCTCTTTCTCTCAATCTCTTGAATTTCTTTCAATCAGACATTATTTTTCTGATTTTCCTTCCTTCCTCCCTCCTTCCCTCCCTTCTTATATCCCACTTTTATTGTCTTAAATATGCTTTTCCAAAAGGCAACTGGACTTTCTTGTTTTTTATTTTTTATTTTGAAAACATTTCTCATCTAAGCAGCTTCTTCAGTTCAGAATTAAACAGAGCTGAAGAAGCTCCTTGGATAAGAAGTGAAACATTTCAAAGGAAAAAAAAAAATCAAAGTCCAGAAAGTCACACCTGTGCCATATGCAGTGTTCCTTGTAAATGATAAGACCAATATGAATCAATTTAAGTATGTTTTGTCACAACCTCAGGAAACTCAAAGCTTGTTCATTATCTTCTATACAAGTTAGGATTTCTAATTTAAAGACCACCTTTTAAACCAGCATAATGCAATGCTCTCTACATGGGGCTCCCCTTGGGGTGCACTCGGAGGCTGCAGTTGGTCCAGAACGCGGCCACGCGGGGGATTATGGGAGCGACGGGGCGCTCACATATAACACCTCTCCTGCGCGAGCTGCACTGGCTTTCTGTGGTCTTCCGGGTGCGCTTCAAGGTGTTGGTGACCACCTTTAAAGCGCTCCATGGCTTAGGGCCAGGGTATTTGCGAGACCGCCTCCTGCCGCCGATAGCCTCCCACCGACCGGTTTGCTCACACAGAGAGGGCCTCCTCAGGGTGCCGTCGGCCAGGCAGTGCCAGCTGGCGACCCCCAGGGGAAGAGCCTTCTCTGTGGCAGCACCTGCCCTCTGGAATGACCTGCCCCCTGAGATAGGCACGATATCAGACCTCCGGACTTTTCGTCGGGCCCTGAAGACACACTTGTTCCATCTAGCCGGGCTGGCTTGATCCCATCCTCTTAGTTTTTTAATCGAAATTTGGTTTTAATTGGGTTGTTTTAATTTCGGGCCAAAATTATTTAATTGTTTTTAAATGTTTTTAAATTTTATATACTATGTTTTATCCTGGCTGTACACCGCCCTGAGTCCCGCAGGAGAAGGGCGGTATAGAAATATAATAAAATAAATAAATAAATAAATAAAATGTTGCCACATTCTAATGCTAGTCTGTGGCCATAATAAAAATTATGTTGCCACATTCCATCGGATAGGAGTTGAGGAGTTACGGAACACATTCAGGATGCTCTAATTCCAAAGGTGTTCAGCAAGCAACTAGTTTGGAGAGAGATTTGTTTGAAAAGGACATATTCTGTCTGAGAGAATACATTATAATTATTTGGAAAGTTTATTTAATCTTAAATTAAGTTGTATCTTGTAAATATTACAGATTTAAAGCAGTGTAGTCTCATTGAAGGGTAGGTGTAATACAAGATGTGAGAATATTTCTAGACAGCTGGTGATGCAATTTATAGTCATTCATTCATGAAGTACTGCTAGTACTGGTAGTTAAGGTCTTGTATATTCCAAGTTATAAGAGCAGAAAAACAGCATTCCACCTCCAGTATTTATATTTTATATTGTAAGCCAACATGAAAATGTTAACTTTCTGTAGTGAATGCAGGAAATGGAGAACTATTTCAGTGGCTGCTCATAGTTATGAAACTGCTTTCCATTGGAGTTGTGCTGGATCACGAGATTTGTTTTCAGAAGCGTTGGTGGCGCAGCAGACTAAAGCACTGTTAAGTAACACCAGCTGCCTGCAATTACTGCAAGTTCAAATCTCACCAGGCTCAAGGTTGACTCAGCCTTCCATCCTTCCGAGGTAGGTAAAATGAGGACCTGGATTGTGGGGGCAATAAGCTGACTGGGTAGGAAAGCCCTACTAAGCAGGTATATACAAAAGAATGAAGGCTATTGCTTAACACATTGTAAGCCGCCCTGGGTCTCCGGAAAAGGGCGGCATATAAATCGAACCAATAAACAATCAATAAATTGTTGAAACCCATTCATTTGATTTGACTTATCTTGGAGTTAAATTCTTTTTACATATGGAATTTACTTATGCTTTGTTATAAGTCAGCTTTCTTCGTTTACAGACTCTTTCTATTAACCCCAAAGGAAGATTTAAAACTTTTGCAAACGTAGGACATTTTTGATGCAAAGTAGCAAGAAGCAGTTTATGGACTAGCAGTAGTGTGCCAACCACTATCTCTTAAGTTTTTACAGATGCCTAGTCATATTTTTGGAAAGCAGTTGTGAAGCTGCTCTGATGGTATTAGCATTGTTGAAAAAATACTTCTCCATTTTAGAGTGCTGTATTCAGAGAAAATGTGTGAAGAGCTATCGTGTTCTCTAGGATAATCACTGTATGTACTTAGTTTAACTCATATAATTTCAAGTTTTTAGGGAAAACATTTGAATATTTGTGTATGTGTGTGTATATCTCTCTCTATTGAAATCATACCATTTTCCTATGGGTCAGAAGCCCAGTTTTGAACTTAATTTGAACCAATATGCATAGAAATGGGCAATTAATCCTTCTCTTAACCTTATAAGTATAATATTATAAGAGGAAAACAGTTTTGCTTCTATTTGAGCTTCAGTTTTCCTAATTTTTAGTTGTTGGGATGATTCAAATTCATTAATATGTGATGATATATATTAGGCATTTTCACAGGCTTGCCACAAAGATGGAAGAACAACTATAGAAAAAAGCTATTAGGCATGCGTGTTTTTTCACTGATTGCACAGGAAATCATTAATGAAGGAAGGCTGAGTGGGGCCAGTCTTTTTTTTTCTCTCCCCCCCCCTTTTCAAATTAAGCTGTGCCAAGCTGAGAAAAAAACTGTAGAAGGATGATTGTAATCCTTGCAGCCTACTGTTTCATTTTGTGGTGCTATTGTTAATTAAAGTCTTTCATTTGGTTCTTTATTGAACGTGCTGCTCAGTACTGAGGATGGACAGTTCAGTCCTGCATTGCATGGTGCATTCATAAAGGGAACTCTGCTCAGTTGTGCTTATCAGACTTTTCCATTAAGAGGTCAATGCTTCTGGTAACATGCTACAGAGTTTAAGGGCCAAATTTAATACACAGTATAGCTGGGAACAGTTGAGAGCAAAAGAAGAAGGGGACAACAGAGAATGAGGTGGCTGGATGGAGTCACTGAAGCAGTTGGTGTGAGCTTAAATGGACTGGGGGGGGGGATGGTAGAGGAAGAAGTCAGGAAGTGATGAACAAAGATCTTAAATGCAAACAGGAAATCTTTTAACTGTTCTGCAAACTTAAACTTATAATTTTGCTTAGTTTCTTTTTATAATATTTGTAATTGCATACTAAATTTATCCAAAATGAAAATTTTAAAAAAACCAATTATGTATATTTAAGGAGGAGGAGGAGGAGGAATCCATTCTGTTTCACTGGGCAATAGAGGAACAAAGAAACTTAATGCTCTCTCCTGGGGTGTGGTCTAACCACAATAAAACTGCACTGTTGAAAGAGAGTTAATAGATAGAAAGTACAAATGATGAAGACAACTTGACTGTAGATTTAAGAGAGAGGAGAAAATTGCTGCAATTGGTTCAATGGGAGAGGGGTGAATATACTAATCCTGCCCTATAGGATGAGCAAATGCAGTGAAGAACCTTCTCTATCTATGAAGAATTTTCATTTGATAAAAGACTTAGAAAAATCAGGATTCTGATTGCAGCTGCTCACCTATCCATGAAAGAAAATGAGAGAAGAATGAAGTTAGTGCATGGGCTGACTACGACCACAACTTATATGTAAACATATATTTGTTACATATATATGTTAGACCTATTGATTCAATGGGATTTAATACAGAGTAAGCATGCATATGTTTCTTTGTACTTGCAGCCATTTTGTTTCTTTCTCTACAAAACAAACAATTCAGTACTTCAATAAAGTCTTTGTTTTTACTGCAGTTTATATAGAGTAAACTAACTACATAGATCCATCTACATAGAGTAATAGCTGTAGCTTATAAATGTTTATCTGAGTAAATATATTTGGGATTGCAGATATCTATGAGTTATATAGTTGAGTCAATTGATGGATGAAAAACAATGGACATTAGAATAATAATAGGGAAAGATTGGATGAGGAGACAATTTATTGAATACATCACATTGACAAAAACACAGAGTTCTGCTGTTCTCCAGCTCTACTTCGATATATAATTAGATTGATGAAGATTCTCTTATTTGTAAGCATAAATACAGAAAACCAGTATTCTATACTTGAAGAAAAGATTATTGCTTTCCATTGTTAAGTTGGCTTATAATCACTTGGTGGGAAGGATTAGATGCGTAAATATTTACTGTCTCTTTATAGAGGGCAGGTTTCTTCCGAATAAGAACAAATCAATAGAAAAGATAAAATAGATAATGATTGCTTTAAGTAATCTTTTGGATTACTTTTTTCATAATTCTCAGCTCCTAATGCAAAGGATGAAAATTAAAGAGTTATTTGTATTATTATGGAAGTCATTTTCATAGTGTAATTAGTCAAGATACTGGGTTGAAACAGATTACATAGGAAACAGCATAGATTACATCAGCTTTTATAGGAAAGAGAGAATTTCTGAAAGGGGCAGGGTTTCCTGTAGCAGAAAGGGGAAATATTTGGGACCTATTTTGTTTGCCTCTTCTTGATGGTTGAGCAATGGGTCTGTTTACTGGCTAGATCTCTGTTATGTGCTTTTAATTTCCTTTAAATTACTTGACTGTTGAATAACAGCTTGTCTTGTGCTGAATGGTTGTGCCTTAGTTTAGACTAGACATATGTCCTAGCTGTGTATATAGCTTCTATGAAAGTTTTAAGGGCAGCATTCATTTGAATATATCCTTAATCAGCATTTTGCTGTAAATAAAAGTTTAGCAAATACAAAATGCAATAAAATTGGATTATAATTTATAAAGATAATTGTCAAGCATAAGTTTCCCGAAGAGGACTGCATGACCATTGGCTATTGTACAAGTAGTGCTGCTAATATGTGGATGATCATGTGCTACTACGGTATATGTCTATGGAGATTCTCAGTCATCCATGTCATAGTTGTCCCAAAGGTGCTTTTAGAAGCTTCTTGGATTAGAAGCAAAAAGTCTTCAAAGAAAAACCAGGAAGTCCAATTGCCTCTTGAAAAAGCACTTACTATATTTCTTCTCCCACTCTGGCAATCATTATAGACTACATTTAAATTTTCTGATACTACTTCTGAATGATGACTCTAAAATTATATGCTTTGCATAGATATAGAATAACACATTTTGCCCATTAAATACTATAGATTAAGTGGTAGTCCAAATCAGCATAGATTACAAGCAATATGAGCAACATATTAAAGTAAATGTTTCCTTAGCAACCTGTGGAAGCAAAGGTTTACTATATGTCTTGATTTGAGTGATAAGTTATGTCAAATGTTATGTCTGTGGAGATTCTGAGTCATCCAGGTCATGGTTGTCCCAAACATTTGGGTCAAATGTTATGTATATTCTTCATTTATTTCAAGAATCGTGTGGACTATTATTGACTCTAGGAGCTAAATAATTTAATAGAAATGTCTTATGAAATATTTGGATTTGAAGTCAACCGAATGTTGTATATTTCCATCTTTATTCAGTTAGATTGTTGAAAATAAGAGTTACACAAATAAGGTTCCATAGCTACACAAACAGGGAACTGCAACTAGTCATGCTGATATCAAAATCACAAAATATGCATCATGATAACAGGTTGCCAACTCCACCCTTTTGTATCTCTGTTGTGACACTGCATATTCTGTAGAAGAGTTATTTATATTGCAATGTATGTTCCATCATTTGCTGCCCTCTTCAAAACTAGGGGTGCCTATAATTACATGAGAAACAAACATGTTGAGTGATATGAACAGCAATGACACTTTGGTTCAGTTAAGTGTTGTGGGTCAAAATTAAGATCCTTTTGGATTCCCTCATTTATTATGGTTCAAAAGATACTTGAAAAAAAAATCAAACAGCCAACCCTTTTTGTCAGTGCTAGGTAATGTGCTTGCATATCATTTCCTCTTTATAAACAGTATGCTGACAACATAAAAGTAATTTGAGAGTGATGATTGCTGTAATATTTTATACTCTGAATTGATTAGCTGGAGTTGCAATATAAATTGGAAGCAACTGTACTGAAGATACATTACATTACTTATTTTTATTCAGAGATCATATAACACATTTTGTATTGTGCAGGTATGTTTTTAATGTGCAATATATTTTAATCTTTTACTGTGAGCTGCATAGAATCTTTGGAGAAGGCAACTTGTAGGTGTATGTATAAATAAAATAAAGTTGAAAGTATCAAGTTAATGTGCTTTAAGCACTATAACGTATAGAATATCCATATCTGTCTGAACTTAAGAGATAGTATACAGGTACAATAACTCTAAAATTGCTATAGCACTGCAGTTCAGTTCATTAATATTTAACATGTAGCTGAATATAAATATAATATCTTGTTTTGACTCCACACACTTGTATGCCATCATATTTGACTGTCTACTGGAAAAAAATCTTCTTCAACCATCTTCACCATTTAATTATGTTACTATGCCAGGAAGAGAACAGGTAAGCTTATTAAAATAATGCCACCAGGATCATATACTAATATATGAAGCTACATGTTCTGCCCCATATATACATAGAAGTGGCTTTAGAGTTTGTAGGCCTAATGAATGTTCAAATGTGATTGAGCGCTTCTCCTATACTGAACTCTAAAAATAAAATTGGTGATGACACTTTTATTAGAAGAAAATGGGAACAAGCATTTACATACTTAAACATTCCCTCTATTTCAAGTATCTAGATATTATAAAAGTTTCTGGGACCAATGACACAGTTTTAGAATACTGTGTGTAAGAAGCGAAGATAGTGCTGTTTTACTGTGTATGCTACAGTGATGAGTTGCTGTTATTTTTACATTGGTTGTTATAATTTTAATGTTACCTTTAATATTTACTTTAAAGGATAATTGTTTTAGTTGTGACTAGATGATTTTATATATTGAAAGCTAGCTAGAGACTATGGATATACATTTTATAACACATATATAATATGTTGCTGCAGGCCTATGTGTGCAATAGAAATGGTAGGATGATAGATTAGGAATGTTTTTTTGACCTTAAAGCTTGCAGTTTGTTTTCAAGTTTCAAGTTATTTTTCCCCTTCCCCTTCCCTTCTTGTACTTGACTTTTTAGACATCAAATCATGTATCTCATTTCCCCCTGCAAATTTTCACAGGCAGAGGTGATTTATATTGTCCACTTCTGTATTTTTAAAGAAAGAGAAGTTGGGGGATCACCAAGCACGTAGGGCTTTATTGGTATGAATGTACTTGTTGAATTCCACAAGAATAAGATCAGGAGATTAAAAGGTAAGCAGCCAATAAGTACTACATGAAATAATTCCAAGGAGACAGACAGAAGAGAAGGAAAGCGGAATGTGGTTTCATTTCTTTTATTTATTCATTTATATTCCCCATTTTGAACTGTCAATTTCCCTTGCAGAGGGAATCTAGGCAGTGTACAACAAAACATTAAAATATTAAAGCAATATATAAAAATTAAAAGGAAGCAAGGATAATTGAATGCTGTTAAAATTAATTAAAAGGCAAAGGGTGGACTTTCGGGGAACCAGCCAGACCTGTGTTTATTTAGGCACCCAACATTGCTTGCATGGTTGCATTCTGCACCAGCTGAACTTTCCAATACTATTCTAGGGTAGCTCCAGGCAGAATATATGTGATAATCCACGGGAGATGACCAGGGCACAAATAACCAAATGGAGAACCTCCCTATCCAGGAAAGGGCATAACTGGTATACAAAATAACCAAAGCCCCTCGAGCCATGGCTATGCTAGCCATGCTGTTTGATCAGGACCCATGAGTCCAAGAAGACCCCCAGGTTACTCACAGACCCCATTCTCTCTGGGGTAGTGCAACTTCATCCAAGACCAAAAAAAGTTATTTCTGGGTACAGAGGAGTGCCCTTGTTCTGGTCAGAACTGTGTCTGAGTTATTTGATAAACAAATTTTCTTCTTCCATGCCCATATTTTTTTTTAACACACTGGGTTATATGAGTGCATATAATCTTGTACAAAGGGCAAAACTCTGCTGGAGAAAATAATCTAAAGCTTGTTAGCTTGTTAAATTCCAGTTTCCTTTTAAATCCAAAGAGGATGATCTTTGGTTCTCTGTTGTTTTTCTCATTTCAGTAAATGGAAACAGATGATTTAAGAAATGATGTATTTTGGTGACCCTAAAATAAAAACCTTATTAGCAATTTATGTGTGAAAGGCAGAGATATTGAAATCAGAAAGAGAGAAAATCTGATTTGAAGTTATTTGAGATCTCTAATGTGGAGATTGTGTATTACATTATAAAAATTGATTGTTGATCAAGGTATTTTTCAACTTTGTATCACAGCAATCACTGATATCTCCTTGATTAGTAGAGTGGCATCATGCCAGGGAAAACATGCCTGCAGTCTATAAGGCAGTCCAAAAAATAGTCTTTCACATCAGTTAATAGCTGTTGTGCTCCTTCTTTTATCATTATTATTTTTTGGATAATTCCTGTTACCCAAGTCAACATTGAATCCAGTACATAACAGTTATTGGCTATACTGAATGTATTTAGTGGGATGATGCTAGGGTGGTATGGGGCAGGCTGCAAAAACATTTTGTAACTCTGTAATGTATATAGTTTACTTTTTCTCAGCCAATTTTCTATAAAAAATTGCTTTGCTTGCAACCTTTTTTATTTTTATTTTTTGGGCAAATACTTTATTGCTTATTTCAGTGCTCAAATAATGTAGCCTTGATTTACATGCTCATATCTTTCATGGCTCAGCTTTTCCCAGTTCCTTTTCTACACTTGCCAGTAGCAGGGTTGCTCTTATAATTGTTTGTAAACTCTGTTTATGCCCATTTCATTTCCTCATTTTAAGCTACTTTTATTGATAGAGTTAGTGCACTGTTCTCAGTTCTCTGCCTGATAGTGTGAGTGTCCAAGAATGGGTTAACTATTGTCCTTCCGCCTATTATCTGCAGAGAAGGAGCGATTCAGGTAGGACCAATGTTCCTTCTCTTTTCAAAATGTTTTCTAATGCTTACCCTGCTTGTTGAATATGGTTGGAAGCAGAGCACTGAACAAGGGGCTTGACTGACTGATTTTCAAGGTCCTTTCCAAGTCACATGCTTGGACTGTGAAAAGCATTGTATGCAGAAGAGCAATTCAAAAATGATACTTTTGATTGCAAAGCCTTCTATCTTTAGGTTTTTAATATTATTGATACTTTTAAAAATGTACTTATATTTCAACTGTGATAGATCAATATGTTTTGAGAGAATTCATTTTTTTCCAGAACGCTGCTACTACACTCCAGCATAGGGTTAAATCCTCATTTCTGCCAGCAACTGAGAGAACTTTTATTCAAATAACTTCCTACTCTGTGCTCCAACCACGCCCCTTTTGCACTCAGTTCCCCAGTCTTTCTCTCAGTTGCTGCCAGACTGAGAGGGTTTTTCTCTGTGCTCCGAGGTAAGCGTTAGGCCTTTATTTATTTTTGATTAGCCCCTTCTTTATTTTTTCGGTTTGTAAGGTTTTTCCCCTTTTTTCTTTGCTTCTTGTGTTCTGCCGCCTCCCTGCCTGTCTGCTTTAGTCGGGTTCGTGCCTGGGCATCCAGGTCGTCCCGACCGGCGCGCTCTGGCGCAGCAGCCGCCGGTTTCTGTCCCTGCGGGGCGGATCCGGCTAATTGGCGCCCGCAGGCGAAGTAGGGCTGAGGGTTACGCTTCCCGCCCGATCCGTTCGTTGGAGGCGAAGGCAGAGCGGCAAAACTTCAGGAAAAGGCGGTTAGCGGGTGAGCTACCGCCTCAGAGCCCTTCCGACGACCGTCCCGTCAGGTTTCTGCGGGCGGCGTCTTGGCCGGCTTCCCGATCGCCTCGGAGGTTCTGTGCCGGCGAGAAACAGTGGGCGGAGGGTGCGGCGTGGCGAAACGTTGCTCGCCACCCTCCTGCGGCAAAGCAAGCGGCCAGAGTCCCCTTCCACGTGGCGGCCCAGGGAGTGGCGCCAAAGGGGTGAGGCCGAGACCATCGGAGAGCGCGTGGGATCGCTAATCTCCCCGCGCTTCTGCCGCGCGGCCGCCATCTTGGTTCTCGGGCGGCCGCCATTGTACCCGGCCACGTGGAGCGCCCAGGCCTGAATAAGGCTATTCGCCTCTAAGGGCGACCATTCTGTGGCGCCCAAAGGGGAGGCGTGCTCAATCTCTCCCTCAGGAAGGGGAGTTAGCAGACCCCACCAGCCTTTTACACCTGTTGGCTGGGGGGGGGGCGATTTAACTGGCTAAGCCCTCTGCAAAGCCGGCTTTCCTCCCTGGCCCGGGCAAGTGCCCTGAAGATACTGAGTTCTTGGTGCCTCAGTTACTGGTGGGCTATTGAGTCATTTCCCTGAGGGGAAAATTCGCCACTGACCTGTATTAATAATTAAAAAAAAAAAAAAAAAAAAAAAAAAAAAAAAAAAAAGCCACGCCCTCTTGTTACATAGGTGGGCGCCTGGCGTACATTATGGCGGACTCATCATTTTCTTCTGATGTGGAGCAGGAGGCCAGCCCAGTCAGAGCGAGCAAATCTCGTAAGAAGCAGCCGGCCAAACGGGCCACGGCGGGGGGCCACAAGTCCCGGTCTACCAAGTCTTCCTCTACGGCTGACAAGGACGAGCTCCGTCGTCATAAGGCCTTGGAAAAACTTTGTGAAAAGGCCAAGCAGGCTTCGGCTTCCTCGTCAGGCCGGGACACGGGGCTCGCACAACAAGCATCAGGTGATCCTCCTGGTCCGGAGCGGAGGGCGGCTCAACCCATTCCGTTGGCACTGCAGAAAGGCGTGTCCCAGTCGATGCCGGACGTCTCGATGGTGGGTCTGGATTCCCTGCCACCTCCACGACGCCAGCCGTCTGCCACTTTCACACCTACAGCGGCGGGGCTCCGCCCGGTGGATCATCCCCCGCCTCCTTCCCAGTATGACTTTCAATCAATGCTGTCCACTGCTTTGGCATCTATTATGGCAGCTGGGGCTCAAACAGCGGCACTGACTTCATCTGCGGGGACTGCTTCAGGTGGGGTGGGGGCTGCGGGATCTCGCAGGACCCGCTCCCCCTCACGTCTGGAATCTGATTCGTCTGAGACTTCGGACCAGGAGGAGGAGGTGCCAGAGGACCTGGAGTTTTCGGAGGATGAAGGCCTGCCTCCTGACACTCCGGCTTTCACGGGTTTGTTCCGACCTGCATTGTTCAAGTCCCTGCTTCACAAGGCCCGTCAGACAACGAATCTGGGGTCGGTGGGGGCTCAACCCCCGGCGTCCCAAACCGAGTCTGGGCCGCACGATGCCTTGTTCAAACAAGTCAAGCAGGAAAAGGACTTCATTCCGTGCCCCCAATTGTTCACGGATGTGTTGCAGGCCCCTTGGAGCCAACCTGGGTCGTCTACCGCGCCCAGTAACCTCGACAAGAAATTGTTCTGTTCTGCACCTGAGTTGGAAGCATTGTTGGACTTGCCCGCTGTGGATGCTCCCGTGGCCAGCCTCACTTCTCAATCAATGGTGTCCTCTGATCCTCTTGAGGGCCTGAAATCTGAGGACAGACGCACCGAACTGGCCTTCCGGAGGTCACATCAAGCAGTGGCTTGGACGGTTAGAACAGCCACGGCCACGTCGTTCTTTAATCGAGCATCCCTGATATGGTTGCGACAGCTCCGAGAACGACTTCCTCCAGAAGAAAGACGTATGCATCACGATATCAATAAAATCATCGCGGCCATGGAATACTCGGCAGATGCGTCGTTAAACTCAGTCAAGTTTGCATCCCGGGCGATGGCGGCTTCCATCACGTCGCGTCGACTGTTCTGGCTACGCCCGTGGAAGGCGGACGTCAAGGCCAAGTGGAAGTTGGCGGCGGCCCCGTACAAGGCCTCCAATCTGTTCGGTGCTGCTTTGGATCCGGTCCTGGTGGAGGACAAAGACAAGCGAAAAATTATGCCCTCTTCTTCTCGCAGGCAAGACAGGCGCTATACCCCGTACTCGCAGCGTCAGCCCTTTCGGACTTACTCGGGGCAGGGAGGCCCCTCCTCTTACAGACCACCCTTCCAGCAGTCAGATCGCTTCGCAGACAGGCAGCGCTTCAGAGACCGTGGCAGACCTCAACACGCTTCGAAGCGTCCATACCGTGGGTCCAACTCCAAGCCCTTTCGCAGAGGCAAATGACTCACTGACTTCCGGTCCCGTGGGCGGGCGACTTCAAGCTTTTCGTCGCCAGTGGGACCGCTCCACGTCAGACGAGTGGGTCCGCCGCACAATTTCCGAAGGCCTCTCGATAGAATTTTTGGATCGCCCGCCTCGACGTTTTCTATGCTGTCCTGTGCCCCTGTCCGTGGACCGTCGCAACCAGATGGCGGAGGAGATCTCACACCTCTTGGAGATCAGAGCGATAGAACCAGTGCCGGCGGATCAGCAAAGGACCGGGTTCTACTCGGTCCTGTTTTTGGTGCCGAAGTCTTCTGGGGGCGTCCGGGGGATTCTCAACCTCAAGGACTTGAACCGTACGGTGCGTTACCGTCGGTTCAAAATGCACTCCCTTCACTCAATACTGGCGTCGGTTCGACCAGGGGATCTGATGCAGTCGGTGGATCTGCGAGAGGCCTATCTGCATGTTCCGGTACTTCCTTCGCATCGGCAATTTCTGCGCTTCGAGTATGCGGGCAGTCATTACCAATATTGTGCGATGCCGTTCGGACTCTCTTCGGCTCCCCGTACTTTCACCAAGTTGGTGGCAGTGGTGGCGGCAACTCTCGGTGCCATTCCAGTCAGAGCGCTCTGTTACCTGGACGATGTACTGGTCCTTTCCTCATCCAGGCAGAGAGCAGTGCGAGACATGGAGCGAGTGCTCTCGGCCTTCCGGGAGCACGGTTTCACGATCAACCTGGACAAGAGCCACCTAGTGCCTGTAACCTCGATTTTGCATCTCGGGACAATAATAGACTCTGGGAGAGGGCAGGTCTTCCTGTCAGAAGACAGAGTGAGAAGCATCCTTTCACTCCTGGACCAAATCTTGACCCAGCGGTCAGTACCTCTGCTGTCGTTGTCCCGGTTGTTGGGGAAGATGGTGTCATGCTTCCGCATTGTGCCGTGGGCGCGCAGACACTCTCGCCCACTACAATGGCTTCTGCTCCCCTTTCAGCGGGAGGGCAGTTCCAATTCAGCGAGGAAGGTATTAGTCCCTCCACGAGTTCGCCTAGCACTACGTTGGTGGAAGTCGAAGGCCATTCGGAGGGGATGCAGCTTTCTGGAACCGAACCGGATCGTGATTACCACCGATGCCAGTCTCCATGGCTGGGGAGCCCACCTGGGGGCCCAAGTGGCCCAGGGGCTGTGGACGCAGGCGGAACGCACTCACAGTATCAACTTGCTGGAGCTACGAGCGATCCGCCTCGCCCTCCTACACTTCAGGTCCATGATTCAGGGCCGTCACGTTCTAATACTCACGGACAACACATCCGCCAAAGCGCACGTGAACCGCGAGGGAGGGACGAGGTCACGGGGCCTGATGCTCGAGTCGGAGCTCCTGTTCAACTGGGCGGAACGTCATCTGGCGTCGATTCGGGCGGACCACATCTCCGGGATAGCCAATACTCGAGCGGACTGACTCAGCAGGGAGGTGATCGATCCGGCCGAGTGGCAACTTCTTCCCCGCCTTTTTCGAGAAGCCTCGCTTCGCTTCGGGCGACCGGTGGTGGACCTCTTTGCCAGCACGGCCAATGCACAACTTCCAAGGTTCATCTCTCGGTTTCCGACACCGCTCGCGGAGGACACAGACGCACTGCGATGCAGTTGGCCGGCCGGCCTCCTATATGCCTTCCCGCCAGTGCCATTGATTCAGCGGGTGATCCGGAAGTTGTTGGTGGAGAAGGCGGAGGTGCTGCTGGTGGCGCCGTACTGGCCACGCAGACCGTGGTTTGCAGACCTCGTGGAGCTTTCGGTGGCAGCCCCGTGGCGGATCCCTCCTCATCGGATTGTACTACGTCAGGGGGCCATTCGACACCCCGAGCCTCAGTGGTTCCAGTTAACCGTTTGGCATTTGAACGCGTTATCCTGAGGAAAGGCCGTCTGCCGGATGAAGTGATTGGAACGATCCAGGCGGCCCGTAGACCTTCCACAACAAGAATTTATGAAGCCTCATGGAGGGCCTTTTGCCGCTGGTGCGCGGGGGCCCATGTGGACCCGACCTCCGCAACTATTCAGGATGTTTTAGGCTTTCTCCAAGCGGGGTTGGGCAAAGGCCTGGCTTCGGCGACCCTCAGACGCCAGGTGGCGGCTCTGGCCACGGTGCTTTCCTGTCCGCCGTACACGTCTCTGTCGCATCACCCGTGGGTGAGAGGGTTTCTACATGGAGCTACGAACCTGAGACCGCCTACTGTTCACCGTTATCCCTCTTGGGATTTGGCGCTGGTTTTACAGGCCCTGACAGTTTCACCGTTTGAGCCGCTTGGTTCTATTTCTTTGAAGTTTTTGTCGTTCAAAGTTGCTTTCCTGATTGCTATTACTTCGGCTCGGCGCATATCTGAGCTCTCGGCCTTGTCTGTCCGAAAGGATTTGTGTATTTTCCACGCTAACACCGTTGTTCTTCGGCTTGATCCTGCCTTTATACCCAAGGTCAACTCCTGGTTTCACCGCTCGCAGGAACTGGTTCTTCCAGACTTCTGTCCATCGCCCAGACATCACCGTGAGGTTCTTTGGCACACGCTAGATGTTCGCAGAGCTCTGAGACGCTACATCCGCAGGACTGAGTCGTTTCGCAAGACGGAGGCGCTTTTTGTTTCGTTTCATCCAGCCTCTATGGGCCAGAAGGTGTCGTCGGCCACTATAGGTCGTTGGATTAAGGCTTGCATTTCCTCGGCTTACGAAAAGCAGGCACGCCCATTGCCCGCGAGAGTTCAGTCTCATTCGACTCGGAGTGCGGCTACGTCGGCTGCCTGGGCTACCCAGGCTTCGGTGTTGGACATCTGCAGAGCTGCCACGTGGACTTCCTTGTCGCCGTTCATTCGGCACTATCGCATTGACGCTTACGCTTCTGCGGAGGCGTCTTTTGGACGGAGAGTTTTGCAGACTGTAGTTTCTGGCTCCTCGGAGGGGAGCAGTGGGTTGCCCGGCCCTGGGATTTAAGCTTGGGTATGTCCCTATGCTGGAGTGTAGTAGCAGCGTTCTGGAAAATGGACGTTGTCTTACCTGAACGTCCTTTTTCGGAACGCTGCGTATACACTCCATTTCCCTCCCATTTGGTTTATGTTGTTTGTGAGTTGGATTTCTACTTGGTTTAATAAAATGGTTTTCTGTTTCACATGTTGTGTCTTCGTTCAAGACTGGGGAACTGAGTGCAAAAGGGGCGTGGTTGGAGCACAGAGTAGGAAGTTATTTGAATAAAAGTTCTCTCAGTTGCTGGCAGAAATGAGGATTTAACCCTATGCTGGAGTGTATACGCAGCGTTCCGAAAAAGGACGTTCAGGTAAGACAACGTCCATTTTAATTGAACACGTTAAAATATATAAACAAGTGCAAGAAGAAACTTGAAAAGAGATGAAAGAATATTCAAGTAATACAAATGCATAACCCAAGGACTTTAAAATATTGTGAAAGTATAGGTTCTACGGTACCATTAGTTGTAAATAATTGAGTATATTGTATATGCTAAAAAAAACTAAGTATTGCTATTAAACTTTAACTAGAATTGACTATCAAGAGCACAATATAAATTGTAAATAAAATAATCTGTTATGATAAATTCAATGTATTTTATCAATTTCTGTTCCAATTTAAATATGAATTTGAAATAGATAATCGGGGGATAGATACGTCTAAATTTTGACTGTGGTATTATACTATGGTCTTAAAATTGTCAGTAAAACTAATACAGTTTAATTGTGTGTCAGATTTAATTTTAAGGCATGAAGTTATTTTGAACATTGTTGGCCAGCAGCAGGGTAGATGAACTCGGTTAACCCCATTGGAACACCTGAAAGACCTAGTTAGGGACAGATTGTCATGGAGAAAAACTACCTATGTGACTGCTAAGAGTAAATAACCTGATGACACATAATTTTTTAAAAGAGTAAAATATGCTCCAACTCGATAATTAATGTTGGTTACAGAGTATACTTGTACTCGGACATTCTGGTAATGGAAATTTCTGTGTTGCTTACTGTAATAGTTAAGTATTAATCTGATAACTGCTACTAAGATGTTTGTATCCACAACTGTGAAATGAGATCCCAATAATAGTGTTTCAAATACTGTTAAAATGTTTCTGCAGAATTAGATTGCCCTTTAACTCTCCAGAAATGATTTATTTTGCAAGTTCTTCTTCATTTATATTTCTACTGGATAAAAAGATACATAGTTTTTTCTTCACATAAAAACAATTTGGTAGAGGTATAAATGGCTGCGGCAAGTATAACCTGTGCTGCTGCAAGATTTGCTTGGAATACCCGCTTGCCTAATACATCAACCTGTTTTGTAATACATGTAATAATTTCATCTGCCACTTCTCAATCTATGTTAGGCATTTGATGAAAAAAGCCTTGTCACAATAGCCAGTTTGTCTCAAGGTGCTGTGATAGAAGAGCACCTTGAGAACATAAGAAAATCTCACATTAAGATTTTCTTCAATGAAATGAGGTGTCATAGCATCTTGAGTTAGTTTATTTTAACTCCTGTAGAAGATTGTGATGGAATTTTATAATATTTTTTTTAAAAAAGGAGTAAAATGTTGTTTCTTTACAGTAGTGCTTTAGGAGAATATATATATGTATTTCTCTTTAGCCATGTTCTTCCTACGTAAATTTTTATGCAGCCCTAGTTCAGTAAATCACAATCCACTAGTTTCTAGGCTTTTTTCAGGGCTGCATAAAAATCTTGGTTTATGTAGGAAGAACCTGACTAAAGAGAAATACACATAAAGGCCTACGAAAAGAAAAGAAAACAAATACTGTATCTTTACAGGGAGGATACATGGGATGAGAGTGTGGCTAACAGATGAGGACTAATAAGTCCGAAATAGATCTATCTTAGTCTCCTTAGTCTCCCAAAGGGCAGCAGGGTGCTTGCTGGCTGCCTGAAAAAAGCCTAGAAACTAGTGGATTGTGATTTCACTGAACTAGGGCTGCATAAAAATCTTGGTTTACGTAGGAAGTATCTGGCTAAAGAGAAATACACATAAAGGCCTACGAAAAGAACACACACACACACACACACACACACATATATGTATTTCTCTTACATATACAGAAAGAAAATTAATGCAATCTTACCCTCCCAACTGCTTTTAAAGACTTTTAGATTTCCCCTTTACTTTAAACTACACAAGAGAATCAAAAATCAGGAAGGGCTCTCCCTTCCGTGCTGTATGGCTAGCTTCCAGGTAATTGTTACATTAAAAGAATAGATGCTATTTATTACTTTCTGGAGATTTGGACAGTGATCAGCTAGTATTTGTAATTGCTCATACGTAGCACTGGAAAAAATGCAAAAACTTTGGGACTGTCGTACTATATTCTGTAGTTAGAAGCAATTTAGTAATGTGAAACATGGATCTGATGTTGTAGCACTCAGTAATAATTGTCCTAGAATTGGTAGGCATATTTAAATACCATAATCTAATCCAAAAAAACATTGGCAATATATTCATAACAGAATAATAATAATAATAATAATAATAATAATAATAATAATAATAATAATAATAATAATAATAATAATTTTATTTCTATACCGCCCTTCTCCCGAAGGACTCAGGGCGGTGTACAGCCTATTTAAAAACACAAAAAACACAACAACAATTTAAAATTTAAAATCATTAAATAATTAGGCTCCAATTAAAATCCCAGAAATTTAAAATACCCCAATTTAAAACATTATGTTAATAGCCCTGCCTGGCGGAACAACAGGGTCTTCAGAGCGCAGCGAAACACCCGGAGGTCGGAAATCTTTCGTATTTCGGGGGGCAGTTCATTCCACAGGGCTGGAGCTCCCACAGAGAAGGCCCTCCCCCTGGGTGTCGCCAGCCGACATAACTTGGCTGATGGCACCCGGAGGAGACCCTCTCTGTGGGAGCGGACTGGTCGGTGGGAGGCTATTGGTGGCAGAAGTCGGTCTCGAAGGTACTATATTAGTTGCTATTACTTGCTTTCTCATTCTCTCATAGAATACAGCAGTCATGTTGCTGACATACTAGGCATCAGTATAGTATTAGGACAACATACTGAATTGAATCGAATCGTGCAAAGTTAGGTTTAAATATATGTTTAGCCATTGTATTCCTGGACAGTTTTGGCTGGTCCATGACATATCCCTTATAAAGCTAAATTAATAATGAATGAATAAATAAATATCTTGCTTTGCAAGCTGCCTGTGAGGAAAACAAGCTCACCAAATATATATTGTCTCAAGCTTTTTGAAAAATGATGAAATATAGACATGAGGGATAAATAATGTCACTGTATAATACTTGGCTATTTAGAACAGAGACCTTGATTAGTTATGCTTGCTTAGATTTTTAAATGGCTAATCAAAATGCAATAAATACTGGATGTAGCTAAGAAAGCAAATAGTTGCTGCATTCTGTTACTTTAACACCTTGTGTAAGTTATGTTTGTGTCTTTCTATTTACCTTTGCATGCACCGTGAACCAATTTGTACAGTCTGCAGTGTCATTCAGCATCCTTTTGTGTAGTTCTGTGCTTGCTTTCTCATTCTCTCATTTTGTAATTGCTTCCCTAGTTTATGACTGGTTTGAGGATTCTAATAGCAGCTGTATTTCTGTTATAGATACAACATGCTTGGCAACTATATTTTAAAACTTCTTTGTAATGTTAATAGACCTAATTCAATCCACAATTGAATTTCTTCTTCACTGTTATTTGCCATTGGACCAGTTGATACCGATTTTAGATACACATTTGAAACCACGCAGCCAGTTGCTTAGAAAGAAAATTAAAATGTTAACAAACATTTGAATTCAGAAATCACAAGAAAGCTTTGTTGAACTAAATGGCAAGATATTGCTTATGTCCCATGGCCTTCAAATGGCATTTCATTGGTGATGTGTGGTCTTAGCATTTGGTGTCAGCTAAAGGAAAGAACACATGCTGCTATGGCTATAACTCTCTCCATTAACAATTAGTACACAGAGGACAATTTTAAAAGGAGAAATGGCTGAGGAAAATTTGAATCTGAGTCAAATCAGTCTTTTGAGTTCTTAATTGGAATTAAAAATGGCTTTAGAGCTACTTTTGATATCTCATGTCACCAGAACTATTTCTAATACGATACAGATTTAAGGGTGTTGCTTTTGCTAAACTATTCAGAGTGAATTCTTAGAAATCTGAGTTGTGGAACATCAGCAATCTTGAACACATGACTGTTAAGCAGTATGTGAGGAGCGCTGTCTTACAGAGGCAGTCTTCTCTGTAATTGCTTTACAAAAAAGAATGCGTTGTACTGTTTTCAGTAGCAAGATGTACCAGATACATTTTATTTTAGTCTTCATGGATGATTAGCATAGATGCTTTATCACAAAGGAAAGAAATAGACCATGCTCATTGAACACAACAAAGGGCAACTATGTGAATCTCAATCCTCATGAAATGCGCAGGAATATTCTGCTGGTGCTTTTCTAATCTGCTGATACTTGATTTTAAAAAAATCTCCCTCATCCATTTCAGATTTGTTTTTGTTTTATTTTTCTCTCAAGGGCTCCTACCCAAGCTCGATGCCCTGATTAGGATGTGACTGATTTAATGGCTTTGGAATGTTGAGCTTCCAGCTTTCGAGTTAAACTGTCTCAGTTTTTGCATCATGGTGAGGAGTACATTAGATCCAATATTGAGAGAAAACAGGCTATGGAACCTTTCTCCTTATGGAATTATTATTATTATTATTTATTGGTTAATCTTTAGTGAGATTCACAGCCTTTGAGGCTGGTTAATAGCTCAGCAGCTCGAGTCCTAACCAAGGACCTAGGAACTGTTAAGGTATTGTCGGAGGATGTAAGCTGTTCCGAGTAAGGTGGTTTTTTGTAGAGTCAAAATGTTCAAGTCCGGCAAATTTAGAATTTCTAAATAGCGGGGTAGCCCTTTGGGTATTGCTCCGAGGGCTCCAATTACAATCGGGACAACACATGATTTCTTTTTCCACAGTCGCTCAACTTCAATTTGTAAGTCCCGGTACTTTGTGATTTTTTCTTGCTGCTTATGTTCAATTCGTGCATCACCAGGTATTGCAATGTCAATGAACCATACTTTTTTCTTTTCAACTATTGTTATGTCAGGTGTGTTGTGGATCAAGTGCCTGTCAGTCTGAATCCTAAAGTCCCACAAGATCTTGAGTTTCTCATTCTCTAAAACTTTCTCAACCTGATGTTCCCAGTGGTTTTTGCTGTACTCAAATCCAAACTTCTGGTACAATTTCCAGTGAATGATCTTAGCAACACAGTCATGGTGTTGTAGGTAGTCAGTTGTTGTTGTTGTTGTTATTATTATTATTTCAATTTATATGCCGCCTTTCTCCGGAGACTCAGGGTGGCTTAAAATGCATTTAAAAAACCATTATAAAAACATTTAAAAATTAAAACATTAAAACCCATTCACACCATTCATGGCCGGATCTCACAAGATCGCAACAGTGAGATCAATGGCCCCAGGCCTGCCGGAAAAGCCAGGTCTTCATCGCTTTTCGGAAGGCCAATAGGGTGGGGGTGGTCCGGACCTCAGGAGGTAACTGGTTCCAGAGAGCTGGGGCAGCCACAGAGAAGGCCCAATGGATAAAGAACAGAGAGCTGTGTTTCAATATTGAGGAAGGCTATTTTAACAATTTTTGCTCTGATGCTAGATTTAGCAATCTTGTAATGCAGCATCCAGTTGAATTCCAAACGTTTCTGTTTAGAGTAAAATATAGGCCATTGGCATTTAATGCAATTCACTGAAAGATAAGCATTGCCCTGTAGAAAATAAAATTAATTTTTTAAACTTTGAAGTGAAGCTGGGCAGATCAGTTTACTTGTGACTCTATCAATGTTGTAGAATAAACATGAAAACTTTGGCCCAAAATTCTCTTTTTTCCCTCTCTCTAACAATAACAAACCTACATTTAACTGATTTTAATATTGCTGACTTGATTTTGTAGGGATACTTCCATGGTCCCTTTTAAATATTTCTCTCTAAGCATAAGAACTATTTTAAACAATTTAGGGTCTGCTTATAATAGATAAACTTGTGCCTGAGTCATTAGTCCCAGTGAGATCCTTTAACTTCAGGACCTCAGAGTGTGATGTGAATGCGACGCATGTATAACCCATTCCTGCTTTGCTCCAATTTCCAGACATTGATGTGGAAAGGATGAAGGGGAGCTGAGTTTCTGATAGCTTGTGAATGTAAGTACATATATCAGCACAGTCAGTAACTGTGATTTAATTGGATGAATGCCTGAAGGGCTAGTGTGTTTCAGATACATTACTTTTCTAGGACATGAATATTTGCACATACTATCTTCTTATAGCTGCCTACTAAATTAGCATTTGTTTTTATAGTTATATATTTAATGCAATAACATTTAATTGAATTTCTTTTGCGAACTTTCTTTTTATGACTCTATAAGTGCTTTAAAAAATGAAAATATAGTAACTCATCTGTATAAAAAAAACTGGATACAAATAGTTGTCTATTTTAATGACTTTTTTAATGACTATTCAAAGTTATGATGCTGTTACTGTCACATGATTTTCCACTTAGCTATTGCAGTGCTTAGTGATGGAGTTGCTGCTCTCGGTTGTGGTTACTTCTATAATTAGATGGGGTGTAAGAGATGTAAACTTGGAATCTGGATAGAACTCATTTCCTTCCTTCCTTCCTTCCTTCCTTCCTTCCTTCCTTCCTTCCTTCCTTCCTTCCTTCCTTCCTTCCTTCCCTCCCTCCCTCCCTCCCTCCCTCCCTCCCTCCCTCCCTGGTAACTTCACCTGGTTGTACTGTACTTTTCAATTCCTATGTAGCTTTCTTTAATTTCAGAAGCATAGTTTTCTGTAAGTTAGTTCTAACACACTTTTGCACCTGAAGCATGTATAGGAAACACACAGTATTTCATTTGCATAATTAAGGGTCCTATCTTCTCTATTCTTCTGTTCCATTATCTCCTCCTTCTCCATTCTTATTTCAAAACTAATCCAGGATTAGCTCCTACCATTCGGATTTTATATTTGTAAGTATTTAATAAATGTATAAATTTGCACTGATGAACTT
Organism: Pituophis catenifer annectens; assembly: GCF_029215685.1. Lineage (NCBI taxonomy): Eukaryota > Metazoa > Chordata > Lepidosauria > Squamata > Colubridae > Pituophis > Pituophis catenifer. Next base: position 86,891,798 of record NW_027256882.1, read on the forward strand.
TTTTTGTGATAGGTGAACTATCTTCACTTAATCTTTAGTCTCTGGGGAGCTCTTCCACTCTTCTTCAGAACTAGGGAGTTGTGCAAAGAAAGCTCTAACACTGACATTTGTTCACTAAGTAAGCACATGACTTAGAGTCCTTTTGCTGTTAATATTATCTCTATGAAGTGTTTTCATTACAGAGATAAGCAAGTTTAATCTGTAGAACAGTGGTGATAAGGAAACACTAGCATTTGGAAAACTTAAGTTCACATATTAATGACAAAAATAGAACCTTGTCTTCTGAAGACTGATTTTGTACGTTATCCAATAAAATATAATTAACTATCATGACAGTATAGGATAAAGTGTTCTGTAAGAGGTGCATTGATATAATAGGCTTAAAAGTTACAGTGTTGGACTATCCAGAAGAATTTCTGCAATCTGAAGGAAATGCATTAACATTATCAATACATTCTGCAACATATGGAAGAAGACTCTGTCATAATAATGTATCAATGAGATAATAGTTAAAGGTGGTATGACAATACATTCTGAAAATTACCAATATTTTAAACTCTTACCAAAACTGCATTCTGTTCTGACTGCTAAAAGAAAACAGCTTGAACTCCTTTTTAAAAATCTGAAATAGCCAGAGAACACCTTAAATATATATTCACCAGAAAGTTAATATTTATATGTGTATCTGTATAAAATACTAATCTGTTTGTGCAATTGTATCAGCTAATGATTTGTAATATATCATTGGTTAAAGAAATAATAACCTCTTTTCCTATTTACAAGAGTTTTGTAGCAGGGTGGGAACAATTCTTTGTTTGCTAATGATTAGATGAATAGTCAATGAAATGCTTATGTGTAAAAAAACAATGTCCTTTTGTATTGCGATTTTCTGATCATTCTCTATAATAATTTCAATGAGTTATTATAACTTAATTCCTTTGTTCCTGATCATCCTGCACTTTCATATGATTTTTCAGTTAATAGTATATTTAGAGTTGGTGCATATACTGATACTCTATTAATTTCCAGTTTTTAAGGATGTAAGAAGGATGTAAAAGGTTAAAAGTAGTTACAGTAAATGCTTAGAGAAATCTGTTTTTTTTTTAAAAAAAAAAATCAATATTTTAAATATAGTATATATTCAAGGCACAAAAAGGAAAGTTCTTTTCTTAAAAATCTCCAGGTCTCGAAAAGCTTTATATATAGTTTCTATTATTGTACAGATCTTGATGTCAGGGATTTCAATATTAATATAAGTAGTTCTCGACCTACAACCAGTTACTTAATGATAATGGATTTGCTTAGTTACCACTTCATTGCTTAATGGCCATTGCGAAAAAGGTAATGAAATCAGGCACGGTCATATGGTGACTTGCTTAAAGGCTGGCACAATTTATGACCATAATTCCACGATCATTATGGTCTTAAGTCAAGGACTACTTGTAAAATTATATGGTTTGCAATCCAAATATTTTGTTAGCATTGTAACTAACAGAAAATTTATTTAAACATAAGAGGTGAGAATTGACAAGGACTGCCAAAACAGCATTGTGGGAGATTGGGGTAACATTTAATTGATAACATTGCTGAAATTCGTTCCAATCTTATGTGTATTGCTACTTGGAATTGAATGTGTGCACTATCTGCTCCTTTGGAAAGCCTGATATGTGTCTGTTGATTAAATCATGGAGACTATCAATGCTTTCTTAGAGGAAGGTTAAAAACTTGTCTTAAAGAGATAGTATGCCCATTCCTGAAAAGGTGAATCAGGTTAGGAAGCCTCAGTCAATATCCAGTCTTCCATTTCTGAGAATGGTTAGGAAAAGGTGATAACTCTTCTTTGGAGGAAGCAGATTATCTGGAACGTTTTAAGCCACGGCTCCGCCTGGAAACAGATCATGTCTCGTCTGCTCATGGTCAACTACGTGAGAGTCAGGGCGGGAGTGAGCTTCGGGGGGAAAACCTTGTTTATCATGGCAAACATAAATTCCCAAATCAGCTTTGATCCCAAGATCGGAAGTTAAACTCACCTAGTACTAAGAATCTGAGTGAATTCATAATCACAACTGGCTCAAGGTTGACTCAACTTTCCAATCTTCTGAGGTCAGTAAAATTAGAACCCATATTGTTGGGGGCAATATGCTGACTCTGTAAACTGCTTAGAGAGGGCTGTAAAGCACTGAAGCGGTATATATGGAATGCGGGACCGACCAACAGGTTCCGCCCCAGGCGCCTGATGGACCCTGATAGGTTTCAGATGGAGCTTGGGACAATGCCTGCCTCCCTTTCCCATGCCCTGGCCGAGACCCTGGTGGAGGCCTGGGAAGTGGCGGCTGCTGGGGTTCTCGACCGTGTCGTGCCTTTGCGGCCTCTGACCCGGTGCAGATCCTGGTTGGCCCCTTGGTTTACTGAGGAGCTCCGGGAGTTGAAGCGCCGGAGGAGAGGCCTAGAGAGCTGTTGGAGATCCAATCATAGATCTTTTACGAGGTTTTATCTTGTGACGATGGAGGCAGCAAAGCGTTCTTACTTCTCTGCCCTCATCACGTCCATGGACAATCGTCCGGCTGCCCTGTTTAGGTGTCCCGCTCCCTCTTGAATCGGGGAGCAGGGGATGACCCTCTGCAGGGCCGGGCCGAGGAGTTTAGTCAACATCTGCTGGACAATATCGCTCAGATCCGGGCCGGTCTGGACTCTGACTGGGCAGGGTCGGATGGGGGGGAGACGACCGGTCGTGTTATTTGGGAGGAGTTCAACCCTGTTACTCTGGAAGAAGTGGACAGGATCATGAGTAAGCTGAGTGCTGCCATGTGTGTATTGGACCTGTGTCCCTCCTGGCTCGTTTATTTGGCTCAGGAGGTTACACGAGGCTGGATCCAGGCAGTGATTAATGCATCCTTGGGTGAGGGAAGCTTCCCTACCACCTTGAAAGAGGTGGTGAGGCCCCTCCTCAAGAAACCTGCTTTGGACCCAGCTATTTTAAACAACTTTTGCCTTGTCTCCGACCTTCGCTTTGTTGCAAAGGTTGTTGGCACGTCAAGTCCCGTTGGCCCTGGATGAAGCGGAGTACCTGGATCCATACCAATCGGGTTTCAGGCCTGGGTACAGTACGGAGACGGCATTGGTCGTGCTGGTGGATGATCTCTGGAGGGCCCGAGACAGGTTACTCTTCTGTCCTGGTCCTATTAGATCTCTCGGCGGCTTTCGATATCATTGACCATGGTATCTTGCTGCGATGCCTCGAGGGGTTGGGAGTGGGAGGCACTGTTTTACGGTGGTTCTCCTCCTACCTCTCAGAATGTTCGCAGGTGGTATTGGCTGGGGTATCAGTATGCTGATGATACCCAGCTTTTTATATCCACCCCAAACCAACCCAGCAATGCCCTCGACATTATGTCCCGGTGCCTGGAAGCGGTGCGGATCTGGATGTGGAGGAACAGGCTTCGGCTCAAACCTGCTAAGACCAAGTGGCTGTGGGTACCGGCGTCCGGTACCCGGAATCTCTTGGTCCGATCAAGAGATTCCATCTTTGATCATAGGGGATGAGGTGGTGCCCCCTGTAGACAGGGTACGCAACTTGGGTGTCCTCCTGGACTTGCGGCTAAACTTGGAAGATCATATAGCAGCGGTAACCAGGGGGGCATTCGCCCAGGTTCGCCTGATGTGCCAGTTGTGTCCCTATTTGGACCTAGATGCCCTATGCATGCGCTTGTCACCTCCCGTATTGACTACTGAATGCCCTCTACATGGGGCTGCCCTTGAAGACCACTCTGAGGCTTCAGCTGGTGCAGAATGCGTCCGTGCGGGTTGTGATCCCATGTTACACCTCTCCTACGTGACTTGCATTGGTTGCCGGTTGCCCTCCGGGTGAGATTCAAGGTGCTGGTGATTATCTATAAGGCCCTATATGGCTTAGGCCCGGGATATTTGCGGGGCCATCTACAGCCAGCAACAGCTGCCCATCGCCAGGTGCATTCCCACAGAGAGGGCTTCCTCAGGGTGCCGTCAGCCAGACAGTGTCGGCTGGCGACCCCCAGGGGAGAGCTTTCTCTGTGGGCGCACCTACCCTTTGGAATCAACTACCCCTGGAGCTCCGGGTGGCCCCCGACCTCCGCTCTTTCTGTCGCGACCTGAAAATGTGGCTGTTTCGTTTGGCTGGCCTGGACTGATCAGGTTTTAATTTTTAACTTGTTAGTCTTAATTGCACTTTTAACTGTTAAATTATGAGATTTGGATTTAATTTCTTTTTAACTTTTTCATTAGATGTTTTTTACTGTTTTTTTAAAGTTTTTTTTTATTTTTTAAAACATGAAACATAAAATACATCTTTTTAGAGCAAGGATTTGATCCGGTATAAAGTAAATACAATTACTCACATTCCCTCAAGCAATTTTGTTCCAAATTTTATCCATTTACCTCTTTTTTAAAAAAAAAGAAAGAAAGAAAAAAAGAAAAGAAAAAGAAATCTTATTCTAAACATTTAGATTTTAAACATTCTACTATGTCACCCTAAATTCTAAACAATTATTTCCAAATAGACATCATTCCAAATCTTTGTCATTTTAACAATCAATATTTCATATATATTCCTCATTTCTAAGACCCATTACATCGAGTTTGTACCTCTTTTAAATGACAACTAATATCCATAATCTTAACAAAGAATATTTTCCTCCTCTCTTAATTGTTTCTAAATCAATCAACATTTCCATCTAAAATTTGTCACTCCCAAAATACTTTATTTTAAAGTTTAATATTTAACTTATTCATAATTTAAATAGCTATTTCCCAACAGTGTTTTCCACCACTTTTATCTCTATTTATTTAACTGGTTCACAGTTTGGCTTAACTATTCTCCAGTATTGTCTCCTCCACTTCCTCCTGAATTTATTTTTTGGCTGGTTCGCAACTTAATCAGTTGCTTTCCAGCGATGCTTTCCTCCACTCCTAACCTTACTTATTTGAGCTGGTTCACAGTATAATTTAACTGCATACCAACGTTATCTCCTTCAATCCTCCAAAATCTATTATGAAACTGGTTCGCAACTCAAATAGTTGCTTCCCAGCAATGCTTTCCAGATGTTTTTTACTGTTGTGAGCCGCCCTGAGTCCGGCTGGAGATAGGGCGGCATATAAATCTAAATAAATAAATAAATAAATAAATAAATGAATGAATGAATGAATGAATGAATGAATGAATGAATGAATGTCTAAGTGCTATTACTGTAATAGGATTTAGCAGCTGAGAGACCATTCTGGGGGACATTTCATTAGTCCCTTATCATAGACAGATCACGTTCTCAGGGTGATGGGCTTAAATAGAGCCACTGATAACTATCTGCAAGGAGGAAGATCTGATTAAGAGGGCCTGCCCCATCTGGTGCATCCAGAATATTCTTGGTGGTGCTTGGGTACCCAACAATATTTCTTTAATCGAAAGTAGTTCTGTTTAAAAATCTGGTTAGCCTTTGGAATTCCAATGTATTTAGGGTACTAGATAGGATTGCTCTTGAATGATCTATTCTACTTTACTAATTTCAAGCAGCTCCTTGTATTCTAAGGAGGTCTGTGTAGATCAGGGGTGTCAAATGTAAGGTTCGCGGGCCAGATTTGGCCCGCAGGGTGTTTAGATCTGGCCCATGGGGCCACCCTGGGAGCAACGAAGGACCAGCCCACGGTGCCTCTTCCAGCGAAAACGGAGCTCAGGAGTCCGTTTTCTCTGACAGAGTGCTCAGCCCGCCACAGGCAACCCTGCCACTAGTGTCATCAAACTGGCCATGCCCACTCTGGTCATGCCCACTCCAGACCCCCGAGGTCAAACACAACCCTGATGAGGCCCTCAATCGAGTTTGACACCCCTGGCGTAGATGAAACAGGTGAAGTAATATTGGTGGAAAACCAGAGGTGAATACAATTGGACTTGGATACAAGCTCAAGAGCGAGAGTTCTCTGTGGCAATAAGGACAGAAAAGCAAAATCACTTCTCCATTTTTATTCTCTCTGTGGAACGTCACTCAGACACAGGTAGTCCTCAACTTAAAATCATTCATTTAGTGACTGATCGAAGTTCCAATGGCACTGAAAATGTGACTTATGATCATTTTTTCATGTATATGGCCAGTGCAACATCCTTATGGTAAAGTGATCAAAATTTGGACTCTTGACAACTGGCTCATATATATGACAGTTGTAGCATCCTGGGTTTGTGAATGTGATCACATTTTGCGACCTTCTGAGAAGCAAAGTCAATAGGGAAGCCAGATTCACTTAACAACCATGTTACTAACTTAATTGCAGTGATTCACTTAACAGCTGTGGCAAGAAAAGTCATAAAATGGGGCAAAACTCACTTAATGACTGTCTTGCTTAACAGCAGAAACTTTGGGCTCAGTTGTGGTCATTAGTCGAGGACTACCTGTGTTTGCTATTTAATGTATCCCAGATCCTTTTAGAAAGCTTGAGCTGGAAGAACAAATTAGTATAAATTATGATTGCCTGGCTAAACATATTTTGAATAAAATTACTTTTATTTGCTTATAGTCTGAAGTCAAGTGGACAAAATCTCTTGCAATGATACAGGTTAACGTCATGGTATTATTTGGAAGGTTTTGGTACCTTTTGATCTTGAGGAACAAGCCTTGGGAAATAGACCTTGTTTCTCAAGGACACCACGCAGAACAGACCTTGTGAACAATGTTTTCTATGACTTTAGCTTTGTCACTTGTGGCCTAGATTCCTACATTTTTTGCTTGATAAACAACTAGGGAAGGGATGTAGATATATAACATTTTAACATTACATTTTAAACATTTACATTTTAAATATTATTATGTTATGGTATTGTATTATTTTTATTATAATATATGCTGCAAATGTCCTAGAATCTGATTGTGCAGATGGGTATGTAAAATAAATAATTGTATAGTATGGTTATGTTTTTTCTTTTTCTAACTATCATGTATGAATCTTTTTGCAATATACAAGAAATGGCTAAAACTCTCCTCTGCATGGTAGTTTCACATTCTAGTTACTTACTAATTATTATAGGATTGCAAACAATACATATGTGTAGTCAGTTGTTTAAAAAGTAATATTCAATATGTCTAAAACGTCATTGTACTTTTCCTTTTTTCCATTTTAAACAACTGCCTGTATTTTTCAGATTAATTTCATTGTATCTTTTCTCCTTTGTAATTCTCTTGGTATATGGCAAGAAGCCTTGCTATTAAACATTTGGAATCTATTTTAGAGCAATACAAGATAATTTTTAAATGCTGAACGTTAACGTTAATATATGGCGGAGTTGGTATTCTGTTTCTACAGACTATAATACACAAAGTGTTGTGTTCTGTATATACTATATGATAGCTTTCCTCAAAGATCAAAGAAGGACCTGAGAACTCTCCAAAAATTTAGTCATAATTTAAGATAAGATGCAAGGGAATTTAATCTGCTATGAGACTGATCAGGACTTTTCTTAAAGTTATTTATGTCTGCAGCAAGATTTTTAGAGAATGAGTTTGAGTCATGCAATATTCTTGTACAAAGGCTTACTGTATAGCCACTCTTTTTATCAGGTTACATCAATATTAGCTTACAGAGTTTTACTAAGTTCAGCCCTAGGTGATGCTTATTTATTTATTTATTATTTATTTTATTAAATTTCTATACCGCCCTTCTCCCGAAGGACTCAGGGCGGTGAACAGCCACAAGATAAAACACATAAATACAAAAATTTAAAATAAATTTTAAATGATCTGTCTCTTATTTTTGTCCTACAATATGATTTGTGATGTTTGAAGCTAACCAGCAGCCATCTAAGTGAAGCCTACTTCTCTAAGGAAAATAATGGCATTTACTGCTGATTGATAGACTTAATTATAGGTGTGATAGCTATTATAGTAAGCTTGTTTCTTCATCATGGATTATAGGCAACATCATGTTGAACAATTACTTTGCTTTACTAAACCATAGAAGGCCTAACAGTAGTGGAACTGATGGAACATAGCACCTTTCAAATGGATCATTCTGAAGCATGTGCTCCAGTAGCCTTCTCTTTTTAACAATATTATTACTGTTAAACAGCAAAAAGCCACTTAAGCTGCAAAAAAAAAAAAAAAGTATGCTAATGCAAATTCCTGTTCCAAGACTCTACTCTAAAATTCATTAATAATGAAGGATCCTCGAGGGAAATTACAAGCTTGAAATCATACAATACCAGTAGAGAAAAACAATGCACAATAAACGCTGTGGCCTGATTAACTTTTACTACTAGAGCAGCTGCTACTCTTCAAAATCACTTGTAACCATCACAAACCTCTGTTGCCTGGATCCTAAATTTTATTTCAGGAAGTATTCAGGAATATTTTGCTATCCATCTGTTTCCAGTACATCCCCAGCTCAAATTAATATTACAACACAGTACATCATTAATAAAAGTGTAAAAGTAAAGCACATATTGTTTAGGGTTTAATATTGGATGAAACCATTGATTTGCCCAAGAGAAGAGTGGGGCCCACTAGTTCTGTCTTAGGGGCAGCAGGGCAGAACTTGTAGGTAAGGAATTGACATAGTTGAGGTCAGTGGTGAAATGTAAAATTTGTTACTACCGGTTCTGTGGGCATGGCTTGGTGGTGGTGGTAATGTGACTGGGTGGCCGTGGCCAACTTTTTTTTTTTTTTAACTTTTAAAAGCATTTTTTCTACAACCTTAAGAGGTTGCAGAAAAAAATGCTTTTAAAAGCCTCTGACGATACCAGCTGAGCCACGTGATCATCAGGGGCTTTTTTTTTTTACTTTTAAAAGCATTTTTTCTACAACCTCTGGCTGAAAAAATGCTTTTAAAAGTAAAAAAAAAGGTCCCTGATGATCGCGCGGCTCAGCTGGGCATGGGGGGGGGCAGAGATTTTTGCTACCAGTTCTCCAAACTACCTGCTGCCATCGCTACCGGATCGGGCGATCAGGTCCAAACCGGGAACATTTCACTCCTGGTTGAGGTATATAAAATCTCTTATCCCATTGACCTGAAGGACCTTTTGAGGGTTCTTTATTTTCCAAGGACTGGACATGCCACAATGTAGCATAGAAACATACGAAATACTTTACTGTAGCACACACCTTTGTTGTTACCGAGTTAACATCACCTTCCTAAGCTTTGCAAATTGATGTAGTCACATAAATAAGTCTTTGATGGTTAGTCTTTGTAACAAATAAATTTTTTACAGTTTGTACAGCAAACAATCTTTGCCTCTCTCCAGAGGTTCTTTCACTAGTTTTCACTAGTTGGGATTAGGTATTGCTGCATCGTGATTGCTCTTCTTCTGGTTGTTACCAGGCCAAGTTCTCAGCCAGGCAGGAATCACACCATGATGGGCTGCTGACTGTAGTTTGTGGTCCTGAGAGTTCACGAATAGCTCTCTTGCTTGCTTGTAATAGTCATACATTCCAGATGTTGCTTCCCACTTCCACTTCTGTTTGTTGTCTTCTTTCTCTTCTATATACCCAAACTTTTGTAGACTAAAGGCCAGGATGGATGAGGCTACCTGTGGAGGTCAGCACCTTTCTAAAAACACCAGAGTGTGGTTCAGATAGGCAGACACCTGCAACACCAGGGTGATACTTGTGAATAAATTGTGAGACGGGGATAATGAGTGAATGGGTCCATTTCCTCTCAAGTTTCTGGGGCTGTAAATGTTTACTGCCCTTTGAGAAGAGGGATGGGCTGAGCCTATCCTTGGAGAAGTGGGGGTAGGAAGCATTTTTGCCTGGCTGCAGCTGTTTTTCCAAACTACAGACAGCAATCACAACTTTCTTCCTGCACAGTCCAGCTGACAGTCTGCCAATTCACCAGTTCTTGCTGATGTGTTTGAATGACCAGGATTGTGTAGGAATACCGTTACTACTGAAAACCATGAGTTAGCTGTGGTAATTTCTAATGTGGCACTGCATTATCCCAGACTTCTTGCCTTGGGGACTCAGTTCCATACCAAAATTGCACAATCAGGAATGGCTGAGGATTGCATACCTGTGATGCTATGCATGGACGTGTCTCAACTGATATCTAGTACAGGAAGCAGGAAACTTTACATTTGGTATTCTATTTGGCTGGTGCTTGTGATCTTAAGAGTGCAGGAACTTTCTGCAACTTCATTGTCACAAGCAAATCACTGGTCAGATTTTGACTGGCAACTTCTGATACTTCTGTTGGTATGATAGATTGATAGAAATGGTCCAACCTAAATGCCTTATGGAACTGGATAGTTTGAATTTATTTAGAAATTGTCCCATTTTATCCCTGTAAAATTTGGAGATCATTGAAATGGTTGATACTATTATACCTGAATGCCTCATTCCAACTAACAGAGTTCAGTACTCATTATTTAGTTTACCAGAGGATGGGCAGTAGGTTAGAGATTTTCATGAAAATTATTTGGAATATAAAATGGGGGCCTTTCAGTTCTTTCTGAGATGGATGCAATGAAGAAATCATTCTTTTCTGCCATTGTATATTCTTTGAATAGGTTTCTGATGCTGTTTATACTTTCTCCATCAAGATATTGGGATGAGAGACAACCCTGAAAGAAGTCACTGAGAACATTTCTCATCATTCTTTGTCAAATAACTTTGATCTGATTCACTTCAGTGTTATCTTTGATATTGGGACACACCATTGGGAAGCACCATTTGAAAATCGCCTGTCTGATTTCCTGTGGATTTTTTTTTTTAAGCTTACTGAGCATGCAAATAAATGAGTTGCTACTTGTTTACTTGACCTTTGACATTTCTGGGATAAAATCAGACTGTGACTGGACTGGCCCTGTGAACATTTTCTTCTTGTGTGCAGTTTCTTTTCTAACTGTCTTTAGAAAACAATTATGAAACAAAAGTCCACCACATGGCCCAAAATCCAATCTCATAGCCAGTTGTTTGCGTGGTTTCAATTTTTCCAGATTTTTTAATGCATAGAAAGTTCAACTGAACGCTCTTTAACAAAGCGTTCTTCAGGATTCTGTCTTGTCTTCTTAATTTGTAACGTGAAAAACTGCTAAGGGATCATTAATGTCCCGATGATACAAGGTTTATTGCTTCTTATCTTAAAACTTTGAGGAATGAATTGATATTCTTCGTTGTTGTGTCACCTTGATTATGAACAGGACTGAATTTAATTTTAAGCTAAAAGTAAAACAAGAACAGGTATTGGCAAAGAAAGAGCTGAAATCTGGACAGAGATGAAACTTGCTCTGATGAGATTCTACTCTCAGAAGGAGTAAGTTTGCAGTTTGGGAGCACTGTCATTGGACTTGAAAGTGGCAGCTGTGGTGACTAGAGTTTTTACAGGATTTCAATGGCGTTCCTTCTTGAGCCAGCTGAATTTTGTGACAGTTATCTATGCTTTGCTTGCAACCTACCTTGGCTTCTGCAGTGAGCTCTGTGGGGGCTATCCTTGAAAAATATTTGGGATTTGCAGCTGCTACCCAGTAATGACGCTGCTGATCAGTACAGGGTTTGTACTGAAAGTTCTATACTGGATGCCAGTTGCCTTATTAGTCATATTTATGGTGTTGGCAGTAAACAAATCTCTCAGCTCTGCTACTAGAAGAGTTCTTTCTGAATATTTCCTTGTTGACAGAAGCTTGTCTATCGTAGCTAACCTTGCTCAGAAGTTGTGGAAGACAGCAATTGATTTTCATGCTGCTGGTAAAATACATATTTTGCACATGTTTGTTTGTTTAATATTGTATTTTTCTCTGATTTTTATTGTAATTAAATATTTTAAGAACCAGGCTGTACATCATGTAATAAATACATTTAAGCTTTCTACACTCGCATGCGTATAATACAAAGGCCATGATGATGTACCTGTAACTATTGTATCTGGAAGGTCAGTAGGCATGAAGCTGGATCACTTGCTGTTTGCCAATCAATAATACAGTGCAACATGATTAGGAAGATGTTAAAAAAAATTATCTGCTCTGGATGTGGAATATGCTAGGTAATCCACTGGTTACCTATGTTTTTCAAGAAACTTTATACAGGTAGACTTGACTTTGACTTTTACCTTTACGTAACTTTACATAACTTTACTTTATTGTCATTGCACCTTGTACAACAAAATTAAATGCAATCTTTGACTTAAGACCACTCATAGGTTATGACAGATATCTCCAAAAGGTATTTATGACCTGGTTTCAAAGTTATAGGCATTGCAGTGCCCTCGCCATTGTTTACCCTTATGAATGACTGCAGGGATGCTGCAGCGCTAACCCCCAATTTATCACCCCCACTCATCCCTCTGTCTACCCCAAAGCCCCAGCTTGTACCTGTCTGGCCACCCCAAGTGCCTCCCAAGGCCTCCTCGGCCTCTTGGGATTTAGGCTCTTGCGTATCTGAATAGCCAGTTTGGGAGCAGGCCATGGCCTGGGGGAATTCTGAAAGTCAGGGGGAGTCCTTTGAGGGCCGAATGGGAAGTAGGCTTTGGCCTACAGGCGATAATTTCTTCTTTGTGCCAGTCACTTCTGCTGACTGGCTTTAGGCTTTCTCGCATGGCTACGTAACTGGTTTGGCAGTCAAGGCTTGGGGGTGACCCTGAGGGACAGGGAGTGGAGCACCAGATGCCTTGGGTGATGGACAACTTGGGAACCAGATGCCTTGGGTAATGGACAACTTGGGAACCAGATGGGTCTCCAAGGGCCTCCCCCACCCCGAGACACCCCATGCTCCACTTACGGTCTGCATGTTCAGTTAACAATTATATTGGGAAGAGTAGGGATATGGAGGAATTATTAAATATTTCACTTAACGGCTGTTGCAACATACACCATAATAGGGAAACTCCCATTACATTTGAAAGTTGAGGATTACCCGTCCTCAACAGATAGAATATCCATCTTAACTCTTTCAATTCAAGGAATGATTGTAATATGATTATAATATTCCAGTATTGATAATGTTGCTTATTTCGGTTGGGATTGCAGTTAGGCAACAATTAATTAAACAATTGTTTAATTAATGTTGCAGTTGTTGAAGATCAGATAAATAAAATGCTATTTTCATACTAATGGGAGTAGGCTTTATTGTGTATTGAACTGCTAGGATGACAATTTCTAGATAGTCACGGGGTGTTTGCTCATGGTCTGTAACCAATTGTTATTATACAGTGAGATGAACAGTTCTTGCTAAAGCAAAAAATATTACTATAGAAGATTAGACAACCCGTGACCCATTGTCCTTATTTCAAAGACATTTCCTTACCAGATTCCTCAATGCCTTCAGCAGTGGCAGAACTTCTAATACTGTCTTTGCTGGAAAAGTTCTTAAACATTCAGGGAGATATTCAGAGATGTGCCTGCCTTGGAAACAACCCATCTTGAATTGAACAACAGTCAAACATGAGGAGTTGATCACAGAAAATAGCTTTTGACATTTGTATTACGTAATAAGCTGTTTTGTGATAATTTTTATTTAATAAAATATTTTATCAAATTTGCAAAATTTCAATTCCAAGACAATCACGGATTCTATATTTTATATGCATTCTGTAAATTAGCCCTTTGAGATGGCTTGGTTCAGAAATCGTTGCTTTATGATGTACTATTTCACCCAGTTAAGGGTTATAGACAAAAGAGTTTTAATAAAATATAGATTGGCCTGTGTACCCCATTTTTCAAATACTGTCTTATATCTGCTTTTATTTATAATTCTGTCCCCTGAAGTTTCATGTTTTTTTCTCTGTTTCCTGTTAATGTAGTAATGCCAGCTGCAAATGACTGGAAGTCATGAAATTTACAAAAGGAACTGTCAGCTTATCGTCTGTTTAAATCAGTGGCGTAAACTGTGATTGATTTTTCTACATTGCACATTTTTCTGCATAAAAATACTGAAAGAAATATTTTTTCTGATTAAAAATTCTGTGGTTCAATTTATTGTAGTAATTTTTTAATAAGAATATTCTTAAAACATTACATTCTAACACTACAGTAAATATTATTGAACAATTATATTTCTGATTTGGACATACAGTTTTATTTATAACTATGCGTAAGTCGAAAGACTTGGAATGCCAGTGTTGGGTAAAGTTAAAAGGGTCTTTATTTTTTTTAGTGTTGAGTGTCTCACAACTTCCAGGTTCTTGCCAATACAGGAGAAGAATGAATCAAAGAGTTGGAAGGGACCTGTTAGTTTCTCATATTCAACTCTTTCTCAGGGCAAAAATCCAAATCACTGATCCTTGACAGATAACTGTCTAGCTTTTGCATGAACAAGCCTTAATTCACTTTTTCTGTGGGTAATTAGTTCTACCATCACATTGCTTTTATTTTTTCCCAACATTAAGTTAGATTTAATTCATTAGCCTTTATCCAGCTCTTAGGAATATAGGGAACAGTTTGGACTTATATTAACTTTATTTAGATATTTGAAGAAGACTATCATATCTTCTCTGTTTTATCTTTTAAAGGTTGAGTTTTCAGTACTTTCAGCCTCTCTGCATAGAGATACTCCCCTCACTCCCCCACAAAATGAGGGGATACAGGAAATGAACACAAACACACCAGAGTTCATTAAACTGGTCCAAAAGAACATTGTATCGTTTGCATTTACAGGGCTTTAGCAGATTAATAACACGGATGCCTTAAATACTTTAACCCTTTGCATTAAAGATTAAATCTCTTAGTTGAGTTTGACATCCATATAGTTTTGAGGACAACAATGCTGAAGTGGTTTATCATTGCTTTCTGAGTTCTTTTTTTTTAACTTCCCGATCTAGCCTTCAGCCCTGAAATTTCCTGGCATTCTCGCATTCAAGTATTAACCCGGTCTTATTTTGTGTGACTTTTTAAAAGACAGCTGACATCTGATAGGTTGTGTAAAGTAATGAACAGTACCACCCATGTGAACTTCTCTTGCGGAAAGTAATTTTTAAAAGCAGAAGTTACTAGGCACGTTTGCAGTTGCAAATAGTGTTCTGTCTGGCTATGTACTTAACTGCTGCTTCCTTTTCAGGATTCCATTTCCACATCTTCTCATCCAGTCTAAACCAGTTGCCAGAAGTGACTATTCCATGTTGGTGTGCCATGAGCTGGAATATTTAAAAAAACAACAACAACAACCCAATTACACACTTCATGATAATAACCCAAGCACAGACTGAAGGCTTGATCTTGGCTGTGCAAACCATCTGAACTTATGCAATCAAGGCCAGAATTGAAAAAATCATCAAATGATTCAAAATATATACAAATAAACCGTGGATCATTTACTCAGCTCATGCAAAAAGATTGCACAAACTTGATTATAAACAACAGTTGCCAGAATGATTCATTGGAACATCTCTAAAAATGTTCATGTACCAGGAATGAAAAATAGAGAAAATATACCATAGTTGAAAAAGGCATCAAAAATGAACAGATTAAAATATTGTGGAATTTGTAAATATAATCTGATTGAGTCTTATATCATCAGATTTAACTCTGAAAAGAAGGTGTAGCTAATTGATGTGGCTATATCGGGATAGTAGACTAGAAAACTAAGAAGATCACAAAGTATCAAGATCTGAAAATTGAAGTTGAAAGATTATGGCATAAACCAGCCCTGGAAGTCCCAGTAGTTATCAGCACACTGGGTGCTATACCAAAAAATCTTGGGTGGCACTTAGAAAATTTGCACATTGAGAAAATTTCTATTGGTCAATTGCAAAAGACCAGACTGCCATAAAGGCCATACAGTATATTACTCTGATATGTTACAAAATCACAGGTTTGAAAAGTTCTGAAGTGGCAGCTCTGATTTAACAACAACAATATCATCATCATCATCTTGTATGCTGCCCCAATCTCAGTGACTTTAGGCAGCTCACAACAATCAAATAAATTACAATAAAATCAATAAACACAAAAAGATAAAAAGATGGCAAGTGTGATGAATCAAATATATTTTGAGGCTGAGTAGTAACTTTCAAGCAAAAAATATAGTTTATAAAATTTATATTTTTTTTGTAGTCAAATACATCCAGATACTTAATGTGCTTTATAGTGAAAGCTATAAATCCAGAAATTAGCATTATGCCTTCTGTAACCTATCATGCCTTTAAAAAAAAAATCCATGATTCTTGGGAGTTAATGCCTGATTAATGCTAATTATATGAGTAATCTCAGTTATTCTCTTGTGAGGTAATATCTATTTCTTGCAAGTTGCTGATTCAATTACAGTCCTTATAGGAGTTATAGTCTGTAGTTCATGTCATGAATGTTAGAGTAGTTGCATTTTCCCCATTTGTCAAATTGTAGTTGAAAGCTTTACTGAATACAATATAAGGAAGACATTCTCAATAAACTGGAAAACGTGATGACTTGTGGTTGCAAAAAACAATTTTCAGTAATGACTTGAATTTTTCAAAAAAGCCTGTAAATGTGATATTGTCAGGGTTCCAAGTAATAGACCCATAGCAAGTAAAACTCCGAAGCAGATGAATTCCTTAAAGAATAGCTTTCTTGGATATATCATATTGGCACAGATCTGGTGAAAACCGACTCTGAAGATTCCCACCTTTCCACTTTAATTAGGTTTTTCACCTAATTAAAAGTAAAAAAATTTCCTCAACCCCAAATAATCAGTCACATGGTCCAATCAAGACACTGGTTACCTGATGACCTCACCCCTCTCCCTCGGGCCAGGTGTGAGAATGTCCTTGGTTCCCAAGAGAAAGTTTTATTTTGGCTAAAAAACACCAGCTATCTCTAAGCCCCCCTCCCTATCCCTCAGCTCCAGTGTGGCAACACTGAAGCTCCAAGATGGCTTCAGTCAGGTCACCTTCAGGGTTGACAAATATAGCATAAAACTGATTTAATACATTATGGAATTGGAGGGAGCCATTGATTCAGTGCAGGAATCCACTGTGATTATTCCTGACATCGTTGCCTAGCTTTTTTAAAGCACCTATTGAAAAGTATAATTTTCAGTCAACTATGTATCCACTTCCCACCCAATCCCAAATTCTGCTGTGCTGCCTTGTGGTGTTTGGGGGGGGGGGCAATGTTCCTGTGGGTCTAGGAAAACTCGCTGCGGCCAATTAGCCATGATCAACTCGCCACAGGACAGGTCACCACTGCCAATACGCCACAGGACACTTCAATGCTGTATTAATAGTTTCATTCAGTTAACTTTTATTATTGGTGGCCACGTTTTTGTCAAAATTATTGTAACTCTTTTATTTCTTCATTACTTATTTTATTATTGGCTACGGTTCCATCAAAATTAATTCAACTTTTGTATTTGTTGAATTGTCCCGCAGCAAATTGTCCTGTGACAAGTTGGCCACAGCGAGTTGGCCGTGGTGAGTTGTCCCATTCCAGTTTCTGGGAGGGATGAATGAAGAATTTCAGAGTGTATACCAAGGGTATAATTTCCAACAGGGTCACTCAAGGTATGAAGATTATGCCAGGTAAAATAACACCTAATACTAGCTAGCAGCAGTATAGGAAGATTTCCGAGGCAGATGATCCCTTTAATAAGAACTGTGAGGCATTAATGCATATCACATATTTTTACGAACAAAATCACATAGAAACTACAAAATGATTGATGATACAGTGTATAGTATTTATGATGTGGTTAGATTAAGGGCTTTGAAATAGCTATTTGCTCATATTGCCAAATAGGAAAATAAAATCTTGCAAAGATAGAATTAAAGGTAGAATTAGTAGGATCATGGGACATAAGAAGCATGAACACAGGAAAGCTCAACACAGTGAAAGAAGAAATTAAACAACTACAATTGGCACTTAGACATCAGTGAATTGAGATGGATTCTGATTGGACCCTTTCAGTCAGAAGATCCCATTGTTTATTATGAAAAGAAAGCATCAAAAGGAAGACATGACATTATTTTTATAGTTCGGAAGGGCAGAGCAGAAACAGTATTTGGCTACAATGCAATCAGTGACTGAATAATTATCGGTTAGACTTTGTGGACACCCTTTAATATGGTGTTCATTCAAGTTTATGTCTCAACTATCAATGCAGGAAGAAAATTGAAGGGTTTTATGATTAAGTTCAATTTGAAATCAACGGAACCTGCCAGGAAGATGTGCTGCTTATGATTGAAGACTGGAATGCTAAAGTTGGAAATATGAAAGAGCACATTGATCTGGCAGTTTCAAGGATCTCCAGCAATTTACAGGGAAAACTTCTGGAATAGGAAGTAGTTCTTGGTGTTCCAGATGTGCCATAATTAGTTGTCACAAATGAAGAAATGGGTAATTTAAAATTTCTCTGGCAGAACCCTTCTTTGAAGGAGGTTGCAGTAAAATTATGATAGATTTCTTCTACTTAAACTAAACCTCTGTTTACTCCTGCTTTGACCAGATGGGTAACCTTTCAGCAAAGCTCTTTAAAAAAAATATATTTTTTCCTAAAGCCTTGAAATACAGAGCTTAACAGATCTTGTGCCAATCCAAGAAGCTGTTTTTGCTCTGTCCTACGTTTCATTTATAAGTTCAGTTTTAAGTTTGTTAATCACCCAGAATCACTGTTAAGAGATGGGTGGATGGCTAAATAAACATTCTGTGCATATAGATTACTTACCAACAATACTAGACTGGAAGGTTTTTTTTAAAAAAAAAGACTGCAGAAGAAAGCTTTGCATTGTAGTTATGAAAATTACACTTAGGAGTCAGGTTTGCCACAATTGAGACTTTTCATGCAAATGATCTGTGTTTTCACACAAATATCCTTTGGTTTTACATACATGTTGTTAATGCTCTAGGTTGTCAGAGGAGAGATTAATTAGTGCTGGTTTGGCATTATTTGTTTAGTTTATACAATCTGTGGCCTCTGCTTATTATAATGTTACGAATGTTATTGGTGCAGTTAAAAAACATACAACCATGAATCCGTTTAGAGGTAGTTTCCAAGATTTCAATTCCAATTATGACCACAACTGGGAATGCAATCTTGGTTGTTGAGGGAAGTGTTAGTTAAATGAGATGCCCATGTGGCTGATTCACTCGGTGATTGCAATCTAATTGCAGTCTTTAAGCAGACAGAGTGAAAGGGCTGCCCTTTGTGAACTGAGACCTCTCAGCTGAGATTCTTTCTGGCAGGTAACCCTTGGAGAGAGGAATGCCTGCCTGCCAGGATGAAATCTCAACTCTGCACAGACTTGAGATTCCCTCTTGGTTGGCAGCATTTTGAGAGCAAAAGGGACAGAAACAGGGCAAGGAATGGACACAGATGCAGTGAGAGAGTGATTTTAGGCTCAGTCTGTGCTTGGATTTTGGCTGCTGAAGTTCAGGCAGGCATGGAGCTTGGGGTCCTTCTCTCTCTCTCTCTCTCTGTGAGAGCTCTTGGGATTTTGGTCTCCATGCCTGCTTGGAAATGCTTACGAGCTTGGAATCTTTCTTTTTAGGAAGATTTAGAACCAGTTGTAAGTTGAGGATTACCTGTAACTAGGCTCTAATACTACAAAGTTATTCAAATTGTTAGAAAGCTGTCTAAAGAATAGTCTGCCAGCTTCTTCAACATGGAAGCATATTAAGATTTTTCTTGGATGATTATTAAACCAAAAACAAAGACAATTCAATTTCTTCTTACCAAACTTTATAAAAAGACTTCTGTCATAGGTAGAGATGGATGGCCTTATGTCACACTTACAAAATAATCAGAATACTATATGTGTTTCAGCCATTTTCAAATGTAAAATATTAATTTGATGGGAGATGTAATAGTCCTTGAGGAAGGCACAAGTGGAATATGTATATTTTCTTATCACAGTTCATCTGGTAATACTACCTTAGAAAATAATTCTATGTTACCAGATGGGTCACACAGCAATGATGAACATGAGCCGAATATGGAAAAGCAAGGACATCAGCTTGGCAACCAAATATAGGCTAGTCCTCTCTATTGTGTTCCCCATAGCTACCTAGGAAGAAAATGGATTCACTTGAGCTGTGTTGCTGGAGAAGGCTCCTGTGTATTCCTTGGACAGCAAAGTTGACCAACAAGCAAGTACTGGAATGCATAACACCAGATGTCAAGGAAGGAAAAATTACAAAACTATGTCTCACTTATTTTGGCCATGTCATGTAGGGGAATTCACTGGAGAAAGCAGTTATGCTGGGAAGAGTTACTGGTAAAAAGAAACTAGGCTGCAAAGAAAACAAGAATTCCATCAAAGCTGACACCAGCCAGAGCAAAGAAAAACTCAAAGAAGCAGTGCAAGATTGGAAGATGTGGAGAGACCTGGCTCTTAGAATCACCAAGAGTCAGATACAACTTGAATTGATAACATCATCATGAGACGATTGCTATGGATAACTAGGAAGAAATCCTTGCAGCTGGCATTAGGCAGAAAGTCTCATCTAACATAACATAGCTACTCTATATGACAGATACAAATTCAGAATTAGATAGTAACACTGAATAATTAGTATTTATTTTGAATCTCTTGTAGAAACCACAGATCTGGCACACAGCACTGATTTTGTCTTAATGTTTTAAAATTCAGAGAGAGACAAGGATGCTATTGAGATAGCCTGCATGTATTCATATTTTTAAAAATCCTGTTACCTCATTATGGTTTTTAGTCATGCCTTCCCATGTACACATAAC
Organism: Pituophis catenifer annectens; assembly: GCF_029215685.1. Classification (NCBI taxonomy): domain Eukaryota; kingdom Metazoa; phylum Chordata; class Lepidosauria; order Squamata; family Colubridae; genus Pituophis; species Pituophis catenifer. The sequence goes on from NW_027256882.1 coordinate 86,912,401, forward strand.
ATATTAAGAGTGTTATTTTATACTTTTCAGAAAAAACTAATGTTGGGAAAATAAGAGTTCACTTGAGGAATGTTTTAAAAACTGCTTCCAATGCCATTTTTTGTGTAATCCTTCATTTTGTTTCAGTGAACCCAAAGCTAATCTGAACCATAAACTCCCCACTTTTGTTTTTTCTGTTTTCTAGCTAGGCTGCAGCTGCTTAAGTTGCCTGAATGCTTTTTCTTGGGTTTAAGAACGTCCAACTCTAAGTCTGTTTTCAAGGCTCTGTGTTAATTTCCAGAAACAATGAACATAGTATAGTTGTGCACTGATCCTTGTTACTTCGTGTGCTAATGAGTACTGGAACGAATTGTCTTTAATCAACTGTATTGTGCTTTCTTTGGGCTTTAATTAGCAAGTATGACTGACTAAAAAGAAGTAGCTTAACTTGAATTTGGAATTAAATCAATTCCCAATGAAATTGAGAATATTTAAATTCTGCCAATTTGTCATTCTGGTTTACATGATGGTAAATTTTTGTCAGTTTTGTCCTACTGCATGTATCAAAGTGTAGGGGTTGTTAATTCTAGTGGAATAATTGTGGCAATTTGTTGCAAGTCCCCTTGTATAACATTTCTAATATATTCAGAAGTAATTAAGAGCAACTAGATTAGATTAGCTGGATAATTTCCCTATATGAGAGGAACTGAGTGATATTTTGTGAAGCTTCAAACAGCTGGTCATCTGTAGATAACAGCTTGCGGATCTGAACTTGTTAGTGAATGTGTTAATAAGACACATAGTTAAAAAGAAAAATTCTGATTAGTACCATGTATCTTTGCTATGAAGCCCCTTCTTCTCTCCCAAGGAAGCTGTAATTTCACCAGACGTACACATGCATTTCCTGGCTAGAAAAACAGATATCCCTGTAAAATCTTAAAATAGCATAGACCTAATAGAGAGATATGAGTCCAGCTACCTTCTATCTAACAGTCTATTTCAAGACTAGTAAACAGAGCCACATTTTCTGGTTGAGAGAAAGGAAGAGTTTAAATTGGATTTTTTTGGGTGGATGAAGCTTCTGGTTCTTCATAATTCCTGGGTCAAAGGTAACAAAAACAATTTTATTCAAAACTTTTGGATTTCTACTCTATTTGGGGATCATGTTTTCCTTCATGAACCTTGAAGCAATGTAGGAAATCCTCTCCCTAGTTGACTGTCAACAATTCAATGTGAGGATAGAAAGCCATTCAGGTGCTTTGTGCCATAGTGGTATTTGAAAATCGGTCCTGCAGTTTCTTGTTAATTTGTTTAAAAAATGGTTATTTGGCCAATTCTGAGCAGTGATGTGAGTTGTCAGAGTGCACAGACTACTTCTGGTTATTTTCTAATACTTCACTTAATTCAGAGAAAATAAATTCCAGGAGAGTAGCAGAGACCGGGGAAAGTGACAGAAGAGACTTACTTATCTGTGGGTTTTTTTAAAAAAAAATATTAGGGGCTTTAGAGTGGGTATGCATTTATGTTCTTTTCAATGATTACGAACCTCATTGATGAAAGTAATGAGTTTCTTTTGTATACTTTACATCACTTATCGCCATCAGTCAGTTAAAAATATAGATATAGGAAATCCTCGACTTATAACTGGAATTGGGCTCCAAATCAGGGTTATTGAGGGGAGCAGTTGTTAAGTGAGACACCATGTGACTTTCATTCAATGACTGCAATCCCACCTGGAGTTGTTAAGTAGATTAAGTGGAGTGCCAGGGAGAGAGCATGGACTTGGTAAGGTGGGGAGAGGGTACTGACCTTCCACCATATCCAAGAGGCTCAGGCCCTCTCCCTACTACATTTGGGAGAACAATAGCACTTGCTAGTGTTCTGGAAAGTTCAGAAGCTTTTTTGAGCTTTTCAGGTTGCTAGCAAACACTTCAATTCTGCCCTCTAGAGCGGAGGGGAAAGCGCTAGTGAGAGAATGTTACTTTAGTTACTGGCATTTACTTGATAGCTCTTTCTCCTCTCCTCCAGAGGGATGAAGTTGTTTCTGTTCACTAGCTCAGAAAACCTATTTCTAGCATTCTGAAAAGCTGCCTGAGCCACCGAACTTTAAGTTCAGGCAGAAAAAAAGCTTAAAAAGAGCTAGTGAATGGAGGTGATTCTGCCCCTCTGGTGGAGAGGACAATGACCAGCGAGCGAACACCAGCTTTTCTGCTTTTCAAAAACTGACATTTGATCACTATTGCTTTCTCCTCACCTCAGAGGGGAAAAATCACTAGCACACATTTTTGAAAGGCTGAGAAAGGCTTCCAACCTTCTGCTGGCTCCCCAATTGACTTTCTGGGGAAGTTGGCAGAGAAATTACAAGTGGCAATCACATGATCCAGGACACTTGGCAACCAGTTGTAAATGTAAACAGATTTCCAAGTGCCTGAAATATGGTCATATGATCTGAAGCACTGCCACGTTTTACAAAGGCCAGAAGTGCCAAAAAATACACGTTCTGAGGCCATTGTGACCACAAACAGTTGTTAAATGACCTGTCGTAAATTGAGTTTTTTACATATGTAATCTAGCTTTTTTTTCTGTGGGAATAGAGGTTTGATCAGAAATCTATCAGAACTTGAATATTGCTGGCTAAAATTCTTGTGTCGGAAGGAATTTTATTTCTGTACAATGACTTCTCACATTTCTCCTTTATTTAAGGTTGATTTGGTAAGAATTATTAATGGATATGACAAGACCCAGAACTATTAATTCTCTTTAGACACTTGAACAGACCTGTGAAACTTCCTTTTCTGTGATTTTATTTTGTCTTATCATCAGTGACAGTGTTCCCAATTCAGTTTTCTTTTGGTAGTGGTATTAAATAATCCAAATCTTAGATTTCTAAAATTTTGCAATGGAAAGATGTTGGTTATTGCAATGAAGGAAATTACACTGTTAAATCTTACCCTTGTTCATATTTTTAACATCTTAATTTATGTAGCACAACTATTAGTATCAAAGCCCATTTCTGACATTCTCTTTTTATTTATAGGTGCAGGAGAATCTGGGAAGAGCACAATTGTAAAACAGATGAAGTAAGCATTGTTTTTTAATTAATAAAAATTACACTTCTATGCCACGTTACACATATTTTGGTAAAGATTTTTTATTCTTAAACTATGATGAAACTGTATGAAAAACTCATCTGCATAAGAACCAATTGTAATTTTGCACATAATGAATAGGTTTAAACTGTAGGAAAGCTTCTGTAAGATTTGTGTTGTTAAGGAAGTTATTTCATGATCATTTCACCTATAGTGCTGAAGGTATTACCTCTTCTAACATATAAACTGGATTACCCTAAACAGGGCATCAGTTGTGTCTCTGTGTGACATTCATTGGAAAATAACTATATTTTACTTCCCTTTTCATAATGTAATCTTAAGAAAGCCTTTTCCCTGTGTTTGATATGGGACACTCTTCATTTTCTTTCAGTTGTGCTTTAGAGATCTCCTATGCTGTTTCATTACTGGAGTTCCACTGAAAACCAGGTGGTCCTCTTAGATCCCTACATTTAGATTGTCAACATTGGCATGATCTTATTTGAGGCCATTGTCACCCTTTTATTTCAAATGACGACTAACTGACAATTGAACCATGTACCAGAGCTCCAGAAACAACTCTATTTTCCTTCTGAACCCAGTTCATTGGGTATCCACTTTGGGGTACTTAAACCTTGCACTTAATGTTCCAGCTGCTTGTCAATTTAGCTTAGGTTACTACCTTATAGAGATAGAGCATTTACATTGCTAGGAATGGTTACAGTATTTGAGTGCTTTAAGTAAAAGAAAGGATGATTCAATAAAGTTAAATAATGGGAGATCTGGGAAATGGTTTTCCACTTAGGTATTCACTGCCAGAAGATGCTGCCAACTAGGATGACTTTAGAAAACTAGATAATTTCTCTAAAATTGAGTGCTAGTTATAAGAGTGCTAGTTATAATTAATTTCTGTTATCCATGATGGCTAGGTAATATCCACATTAATAACATACCTTGCTATTCTAGTTCCTAGGAAGTTTAAATGGAAGATGTTAATATCCCCATAATGTTTAGTATTCTTTGCAAGTAATTGTGCTTTATCAAAGGGAATTAAAATCATAGTTTTCCTCTTGCTTTATTTACATCAGCCAGAGGCTTAATACATTTTTTTTTAAAAAAACCCAAAACTTATTTTTGACACTTGAGAACCATTAAGTTGTCCAGTTGTTATACCACGATCAGTAAATGTTCTCAATTTTCCTTCATTTTGGCTTTTTTTGCTTTACAAATACGCTAAACATTTTAAAAGTTAAGCTGCTGTACTGTTTTCTGTCAGAAACAAAATTATGTTGGAAAATTATGTTGCTGATGTTTGGTAATTTGTTTCTGGATTTCACAAACATGATCCTGAGGGCCTCTGGGGACTGCAGAAAATAGAACTGCAGGCTGATGTGAACTACAGCAGCTTTAAAGTGGAATATTCGCTGTGCTATTGTACAATATGGTGGACTTCTCTCCACAGTGAGCTTTGCTTGACTTCAGTTTGTTACTACACCATATTGTTATGATATCATATTACAGAAAAAAGTGATTATCAACACCCATACATTTAGAAACTAAAGTAAAACGGTGTTCTTTTGTGTGTGTGTGTGTGTGTGTGTGTGTGTGTGTGTGTTTTATTAGTTTTTTATTTTTAAATATACATCAATATCAATACATGAACAGAGTGACCCCTGGGTATAATTCATTTTGATACAAATATCAATAAGGATAATCATAATAATTATTATATTAATCGAACTTATGTAATCCTAGTATTAATATACATGTTTTTTTAAAAGTAGTTATTCAGTGTTTCAATATTCAATATTCCATTTTGATTCCAATGATGTTGTAAACATACATGGTAATACCATCTTTCCCCCTCTAATCTTTTCCATCAAATTACATAAAAAGAAAAAAAATATATCTGTTAATATTCTCCCTATTTCTTATTTCTACCTTTATTCTAACTTCTAATCAGATCACTATTGCTAATCCTAATATTAATACACATGTTTATATAAGGCATAGCCCATCATTATTTGGTAAACATACCTTATAATACCCCTTTCAACCTCCAATCTTTTCCATCTAACTATTGCTTCATATGAAAGTATGTATTCTTATTTCTATCGCTATTCAAATGTCTAATCAGACCATCATTGTATTAGAAAAAAAGAATAAATACACACACACACAAAATTCCTTTCTATCCATCATCTCTTGCCCGTTTTAATACTTCAGTTCTTATTTGTTTTTTGGCTTGCCTTTTATACTCCTCTCTTGGATCTTTATCTCTATCAACATCTGTTTCTTCACCATTCAGGCTGAATATTTCTTCCATCTCTATCCTCCTAAGATGCCAGGTCTCCAGAATATCCACCCAAGCCCTTATCTCGCTTTCAAAAGTGTCTTCCCGGTTATCCAATTCCATTTTTAAATCTCTTAAAAGTGCTTTTCCCTTGGTTTATTTTATCAGTCATTATTATCTTTATCATCTTCCCATCTTCTTCCTTTGTTTTCTCTTTTGTCCGTTTTGTCTTTTCTTCCGTTCCTTCTGCTATCTTCTCTCTTTCCTGGACTCTTTGACTGTCATTCATTATCAATTGTAGCATATTTTCTATTTTCCCATATATGCCTTGCACTAGGTACTTTATCTCTCTGTGATTCTTTTCCATAGTACCCCTAATGCTTTGAAACATCAACACCATATCTCTTGAAATCTCACTCCTTTCCCCTTTAATTTAATAAGTCCTGTTCTTACTCAAGTCCAAAAGAAATATATATTCCAGTCCAATGTTAATCCTCAGAAAATTCAGTAATCATAGTCCTTTACATCTCAGAATTATTAATCAATTCCATTTAACTAGCCCAGGAAGCTTCCGCAGTTTAAAATCACTTTGCTTTTCTTAAAAGTCTTCCTTATTCTCATAATAGAATCTCCAGTAATCATAAACTAACTAGTTATAGAATAATAAGTGTCCACAATCCTCCAGATGAATGTTATTTATTTCTCTAATCAAAAAGTATTTTTAAACTTGTAGAGGTCTGGTATATTCCATTCACCAGTAGATGGCGACCTCAGCTTAGATTTCAGCGTTGTTTCCAGTCTTGTAGATTTAATTAATCCAAATTTGATTCAGTTTATGGAAGCAAAGTCGGCTATTCAAGTAAATTCAAGTAGATAGTCCAGCATTTTTAATGCCTTTACAAAACAATGCCTGGCCAATTTAAAAGTCCAATTTTCTATGTTTTAAAAGGACTTTAGCTTTTCCCCCCTTAGTTCCTTTCTTTCGGGTCTAGGATTTTTCTCTCTATGGTAGTTCGTTGCTTTAAAAATTAATTCTAAGAGTCTCTTTTCCTGGATTTTCCTCTTTCACTTTTTCTTTAAAGTTAGGGTCTAAATAAAAAGGAATCTTCTCACCCAGCTCCAATCACTGTTCATCTGCACCGTTCCTGCATGTTTCTTTGTTGCCTCGGCTATCCCAGCTTCATGGCAGCCATGATGGCTGCCTCTTCTCGTTGAGAGAGAGGGAAGAAGCCCTGAGTCCAGTAGGAGAGTTGCTGCTCTCCCCGAACTACAGGGCACCCCTCTTTTTTTCACCACCCCTACAAGGTGGCTTTAGCTCCTTTCAGAGCCCTCCAACAGGGAGAACTCAGCATGGGAGCGCAGAGACCCGCTTCTCACGTCTGATACCACCATTACGTTAACCGGAACTCTAAAGTAAAACAGTGTTCTGAAGCAGGTATTTACCATCTTCTGAAACATGCATACTGACTTTGATTGATTGGATTTATAGAGCCACCCTATTCAAAAAATAGGTGTGTAAAATAAAACGACCCTTTAAATAACCACACAACAACTGAACATGAAGAAAGGAGACTTCACTCAATGAGATCCAAATACTAGGGATAACACCAGATTTAAATGGCTTTTCTAAAGGCAAGCAAAGCTGGGGCCCTATTGTATATTGTATAGTGCAATGAGTGTGGAGACCATTCCAGAAAACAGCGGCAGCCTCCAAAAAGGCATACTCCCTAAGTGCCATGAGATGACAAGGTTTGAAAGAGGGAATCTGGACCATACTCTCCCCATGGAAGCTGTAGAGCAAGCCAGATGCTCTTTGAGAAGGTAGTCCCACAAGTAACCTAGTACTGTGTCATGTGGGGCTTTAAAGCACACTGTATTGCATTCAGAAACCTATAGGGAGCCAGTGCTGCTGGTTAAGTAATAGTGTCATGTGAGTGTAAAATGTTGTATAACTTCCCACATTATTACAATCTGGATAACCTGAAACTTCCAAATGGTCTTTCAAGGGCAGCCCCATGTATAAATAGTCCTCAACTTACATCCATTCATTTAATGACCATTGGAAATTATGATGGCCATGGAAAATGTGACTTATAAGCTATACTTAGACTTACAACTGACAACACTCCCCATGATCATGTGAGTGAATTTCAGGTGCTTGGCAACCAGGTCACATTTACGATGGGTGGCATCATCCTGCAGTCTTGTGATTTGCCATCTTTTTTGCCAATTTCCAGCAAAAAAAATCATTGGGGAAGTTGGATTCACTTAACAACTATGTTTCACAACTGTTATAAAATTGGGTTTGATTGACTTATACCTGCAACAACTTATGACAAAAATACTTGGTCCATACTGTGGTTCCAAGTCGAGGAATACCTGTAGAAGTTGTTGCAATATTCCAATCAGGAGGTAACCAAGACCTGCCAATCTAGGAATAGGCACAATTGGTATATAACATACAGTTATGCAAAGGCCCAGCAACCTCAGCTGCCCCCTACTCTTTGAGTAAGAACTGTGAATACAAGTGAACCCCCAGATTCTGCGCTAAGTCTGAATGGGGAAGTGTCAACATTGTTCAGAACAGTGACAACATTCCAGTTGCTGGATATGCGCAACTCAGAACCCGTAACTGCTTAGTGTTGGCAGTGTTGAGTTTCAATTATTAGATTGCTCTTCCCCATCCTAACCCTCACAACCTCCAAATACTGGGACAGAACCTCAACAGCTTCACTTGGACAGCTGGCAGAAATGTTCAGCTGGGTATCAGCAGCATATTGTTAATACCACCTTGTTCCTGGTCTCGTGCACATTCTTATCGCTAATTGTGGGTCAGCTCAGGAATGGGCGAAAGAAGGCAAATTTATTTCATATTAGTGACATTACATTATAGAAAAGAGTCTTTAATGAAGTATTTTATGTTAAATCCCTTGTAGATACGTGATAGGCTGATTTTTAAAATCTTTCCTCTTCTGTTCCTTTCCAGGATTATCCATGAAGATGGATACTCAGAAGAGGAGTGCCGACAATACAAAGCAGTGGTTTACAGCAACACCATCCAATCCATCATGGCTATAATCAAAGCCATGGGTAACCTGCAGATTGACTTTGGTGATCCTTCTAGAGCAGTTAGTTTTCATTTTTACTTCCTTATTGTTTATTAACTTCCTCTGTGAGCATCACATTGTTCTGGTCTAAAATCTTAAGGAGGTATTTATTCATCCAGTCCTGAAAAATGGTGCTTGTTTTCTGTAAACATTGTTTGCTGGATACGGAAGACTTGTAAATAGTTGTAACTTACCTATCTGTAACACAAAATGAGAAGAGGAAACTAGTGACACCTGGTATCTTTTAAATGTATATTTTTACAGAGATCACTTTTTCAGTTTAGAAACAACGGACTCCAGGCTTTTCCTACAAAATCAACTTGGTATATTTCTTAAGGCCTGATGACATAATTATGATTAAGCTTTTTTTGGGGGGGGGGAGGCAAGGAATCATTTAGCAATTTTATAGCAAGGATGTGTCAAGAATTCTAGTCACTCAGTGTCAAAGTGGTACAACCACTCCCCCATCCACTCTTCTTTCTTCGGATGCTTCTGTATATAAGCTCAATCTTTTAAGCCTACAGGAAGTAGCTCAATGAACTGTACTTTCTCAGCTGGGGTTGCACTGAGTAAAAACCATGTTGTGCAAAGTTAGTTGTGCTGTTTGCTTGGTGATTGTGAAGCAGCTTTAGGGCAACTGTATCAAACAGTGTATTTCACTCAATTCCATGGATACTGACAATACGAAAATCAGCCAACATTTTTGGACATCTAATGCAGTATTTGCTCTAGTTTCGTGGCAGGGAGGTGACCTCGTAAAAGGTAGATTAATAACAGTAATTAGTCATGCAGAAAACTGCTGTTTTTAATTTTTTCTTTCTTTCCCAACACAGTTCTCAAAATGAAACTATATAGAGGAAGGAAGTTCTCTGTGCTGCTCTTTGAGTAAAAAGCTACAATCTAATGATTGGTTTTAAAAGAAACTTATGTCTTCAAAGAATGTAAGACATTTAGTGACTGACTTCTAGCTGGATGGTTTAAGGACTGGTTACTTTTATAGAATCTTATTTTTCTTCCTTCTATCTTTAACATTTACTTTTAATCCATTCATGAAGAATTTTTATAATTATTTCATCTGCTACCCAACGGCAGTCCTAATGAAACAAGGCAATTGGTGTTTCCATCCCAAAATATACATTTGTTTTGTACCATCAGCTAGGAATGTTCATGGAATGTCCACTTTATGGAACATTCTTTTCCCCAAAATTATATTAGCCCCATTTCTCTTGATGTCTCTCAAGCTCTGATTATGTCACCAAATCTGGGAATCACAGGGACCTGGAGATATGTCTAAATGGCTCCACTACTGAGGTGGATATTTCTCATTCTCTCTCTGTCTACGGTTTGTATCTTTTGCTTTTAATAATATTTTTTAATATTGATTCTTTTATTTTTATAATGACTGTTATATATGTCTTGTTTTATCAGGTTGTTGTACACCACCTAGAGTTGGTTTTTGTGAGATAGACAACCATATGAATTTGATTAATAAGTAATTATATAAATATTTATTTCCTCAGAATTTAGTATCTTTCTTAACTAGGCATCTGTCTGATTTGCGACCTATCCTGGTGCTTAATAGTAGAAAATTAGCACAAAATAGGATCAGTTTTTGCAGCAAATATTATTATCTCAAAACAGTGAGAAGGTTTCCATTTTTACAAAATTATAGTCCGTTTTGGACAAATTGGGATATTTTAAGGTATATAGTGCTAATTTCTGAACTGAGGATAAAGCTTCCTATCAATTAGGTTCCTGTCATGCAGGGAAATTTATTTGGCTTCCCTCTTACTTCCTCTTTAATTAGTGCCTACAGCACAAAGCCCAAAATATTAGGCATAGAAATTTTTTTTTTTTTCCCTAAGGTTAATAATGTATAAAGGCGTTATCAATCACAAGGTTAGAAGGATCATAGAAAAAGTCAATATGATGATAGAATGAAAATGAATGACAGAGCTTCTCTCTATAACAAATACAGCATAACTGGGAAACTAAGTCATCACCTCAGAGTTAATTCAGCACAACTCTTCTTAGATGCAAATTTTTTCAAGTATAAACTTGCAACCAAAATATATGACAACACATCACCTGTGTTCTGTGGAATTATGATGCAAGGTGGAAGTTGAAAGACAAACAGGGCTTACTGGAAAATCTCAGAGAAAAATGAAAGATCGAAATTGGGAATATAAATATGTTATTTCTTTCACTAATAGATAACGTACTAAAAGCCTATCCCCATGCATTAGGACAAATCTGGAATAATATGTTGGGAGAGTATTGTCCTTACAAGGTATATACACTTGTGATATAGACTTTCATGGCCATTTTCCATGAAATGTTATTCTGTTTTCATTTTCCTTTTTAAAATAGTTCTGATCCTAAATGGGTAGGGACTTTAAATGTTTTAGAATTAACAATACTATAGAAACCCAAGTACAGTACAGGGACTGCTTCCTAGAAAAGAGATGCATCAGTGTATTGAAGCTCCCTTGTGCTAACTTGGGTTTGTTTTTTTAAATATGAATATATTGCCTGTTTTTTAAAAAAATGATTGGAACATCTCTTTTATATTGGACAAATTTGATAAAAACAAGGATTATGCACATTTCAAAATGTTTCTAAACACTAATTTCTATAAGCAAAAATGGCATCTGTATATATAAAATACGCCACATTGGTTTTTTCAAGTAATTCACTGAGAAGGAGCCATTCTGTTATAACATTACATCGCTTAGATCAAAATTATGTTTACTTTGGAGAGTTTGTAGTTGTTGCAGACAATGTGTCCTTTTTTAAATAGTACAGTGACCTACACAGTCCTGGAGTTACAACAACAACTGGGACGGTTGCGATTGCCATTGCTAAGCTGTATAGTCATGTGATGTCACACTTTATAACCATATCACTTAGTGATGGCACTCATGATCCCATTGTGTCTGCAGATTTTTTTTAAAAAAAATACAATGTAAAAAAGATACTAAAATGTAGGCATGTAGGGGCAAGAAAAAATATAAAATATAGTGCAAGTGAAGTCCTTGCTGTTAGAACCTTCAAATGCATATTTTCAATTTACTTTTATTTCAAATTACTTTTACAGACCCCAAGAAATTCTAAAGAAAGAAAGTATAACTTCTGAAACATAGCAAGAAGTAGAAATGTAGGCAGCATTTAAACAATCCATTCCATAACCGGTACAGAGCATGACAATGTGAGACTTAGCACCACCAGAAACCATAAATTAAAATCTGCAGATTTTCACCTGTATGTTTTACCTGAATCTATAAAAATGCAAACTTCCTGGAATAAGTATTCCCAATTTATTTCACTGATTTTTCCAGCTTCTTAATCAGTCTCTGTGGAGAACAGACCCCTTTATTTTAAAAGACTGTGCCTTTTCTGTCTCCCTCAGAGAGGGGTTGAAGTAATTCATGGGAATATGCCTTTTGTATCCCAACTTTCAGTCTGGCCATTCATTCATTCATTCATTCATTCAGATATAAACCAGTGCCTTGATAATGAGAAAGTTGTGGTCACAAGGATAGCAAATCATTATGAGAGAATTTGTTGTGCTTCCCCAAAATTGTGTGGAAGTTTATGAAGATGCAACAGTGAGGTCGATTGTTTCATAATTAATAAATATTGTTTCATAATTAGTAAAGTAAAGTAAATGAATGCACCGGCTACCTCTGAACCATTTCAAGCAACCAAGAATTTGTTTATTTGTACACAAGCACGTTCAGATATTTTGTTATCTATAATATTATTTGCATTCTTTATCAAGTGTAAATTAGCTAACGAGTACCACGGACATAAGTTTATGTAGTTCCATTTTTTTCCCTACTATATCAAGATTATCTGCTCTGCATTGGCTAAATTTAAAGTTTACTTCTCCATACTGACATTCTCCCAAAGTGGCATATTATATCTCCCATTTCCTCCAGTTTACATAGCCGGTGAATTTAGTGATTCCAAATTGGGGAGGCACCCCTGGTATGAAAAGTAACTGCTTCCTTAGTGTGTTCTTTGGTGGTTAGATCCGTTATTAGATTTGCTCCATATTTCAACTAAAATAGTACCCAGAGTATAAAAAGTAAAAAATAATAATAATAATTATAATTTAAATCTCAATTAAAAATTCCATGATACTGAAAAAGAACACCTTCTAGATCATAATTTAAAAATCTAACATTTATCTGAACCAGAATGTCTTTCCATAGTTGAAGTAAGGGTCATTAGATACATCTAAACTGCCTGTCCCCTCCCCCTTCTTAGGGAGTTCCAAAGCCTGGTAGCAACTGCCAAGTAGGCTTTCCATTTGGCATTATGTCAGTATCGAATCAGCCTCTTTCAGAGCAATTCTGTATAATCCCAAAGGTGCTTTCCAAAAAGGCTACTTGGACTTTCTTGATTTATCTTGAAAATGTTTCACTTCTCATCCAAGAAGTTCTTCCAGTTCCAACTAATTGGTGGGGAATGAAAAAGATTTAATATATAAATAAATCCTTTCCATTCCCCATCAATTAGTTAGAACTGAAGAAGGTTCTTGGATGAGAAGTGAAACACCTTCAAGAAAAGTCCAGTGGCCTTTTTGGAAAGCAGCTCAGGGACAGTCATGACCTGGATGACTGGATGACTATGGAGAACCTCCATAGACTATTCTGTACAATAATGCCTACATTGGGCTTTAGTCTCTTACTACTGGAAGTCTTGACTTATAACCACAATTGAGCCCAAAATTTCTATTGTTAAGCGAGACATTTGTTAAGTGAGTTTTGACCCATTTTCTGACCTTTCTTGCCACAGTTGTTAAGCGAATCACTAATTAAATTAATTATCAAGTTGTTAAGTGAATCTGGCTTCCCCATTGAGTTTGCTTGTCAGAACGTCACAAAAGGGGATCACATGATCCCGGGACACAGTAACTGTCATAAATACAAACCAGTTGCCAAGCATCTGAATTTTGATCATATGACCATGGGGATGCTACAAAAGTGGTAACTTTGAAAAGTGGCGACAAGTCACTTTATTCAGTGATGATGTAACTTTGAACGGTCACCGAATGAACTGTTGCAAGTCGAGAACTAGCTGTATATACAATTTTTCACACTGTTAAATCTGATTGAACTACTTTTCGGGTTTCGTATCACTGAAATTCTTTCTGTAACATACTCCCAAATACTATTCAGGACTGACCTTGCTCAATTTCAGGATTCTGCTGTCAACTGTTACCCATATAAATTGTTAAGCATAGACTTCTTCGTGATATGCATTTATAAATGGCATCTGCTTTGTAACTAGAGGGTGTTTTATTTCCTTTGCAAAATATGTTTCACTCTGGGAAGAACTTTTTATGAGTTTAGAGAGAATAAGGGCAAAATGTGAACTTCAGTATAATGTGATATTTGCTTCCCCTGCCCATGGTCCTAAATGTCTCAATTTTACTTTCCCTGCAGGATGATGCTCGCCAGTTGTTTGCACTCTCTTGCACTGCAGAGGAGCAGGGAATCATGCCAGAGGACTTATCCAATGTGATTCGGAGGCTGTGGTCAGACAATGGAGTCCAGGCCTGCTTTAATCGTGCCCGGGAGTATCAGCTGAATGACTCTGCAGCTTAGTGAGTAACTTTCCTTTGAAAACTTTTTGCTAATGGCAATATATTTTAAGCTTTAAATAATATTTGAGTAATGCCAACTGGCTACACATTCAGAAAATTTGCCTGATAAGGTATCAAACAGGGTGGATAAAAATCAATGATTTTTTTAAAAAAATCAAAAAAATCAGATTTTTTTGATTTAAATCGGATTTTTTTGATTTTTATCGAATTTATTTTAATAAAGAACTTTTGGGGTAAAAATCTATCGTAAGATAGCTTTCTATTTAAGATACATAAATAATTTAGTTTATTCAGCATGAAATGGAGCTTAGTTATGTAGCATGAGGCTGTATATTCTGCAACACTGGGACTATCGGTGAGTCAACAGTGGGTCAAAGGAGTAGCAGAGATGACAGTTGCTCTTTAAAAATTATGATTTTAAATCGAGTTGATTTAAATCAAGCCTTTTTACTAGTGATTTAAATCATGATTTAAATTGTGATTTAAATCAACTTGATTTAAATCAAATCCACCCTGGTATCAAAAGCTGGCAGACTTTAGTAACTGAAGTATCAATCAGTCAGCACCAAACTAAAGATGATAGAGCTTTGCATGTTCAGTTTTCTCCTGTAGTTAAAAAAAAAAGTGTGTATACTTGGATAGTATGTGTGTACTGGGCTGCTAAACTTTTTTCAAGTATTCTACCCTCCTCAAATAATCTGTTTCTTGTAGCAGTTTTTCACCCTGTAAATCTACATTAATTTTGCAGTATACTGCAACACAATAACTATATTCTGGATATGTTGATTATTTCAAGTATTTCTGGCCCCCATTTTAGGACAACATCTTAAAGAAATGACGCTGTATAGTATAAACAGTACAACCAAATAGTATCATTTCGTAGTTAAAAAAAACAACCCAAAGAACTTTATACTATTCGTATAATACACACATTCTTCATAAAATGCAGAGCAAAAAGACAGTAATGAATTTGGGCTGTTCCATAGTTTCACACAGGACAACAATTTATCTTTGTTTCTTCCTCTACTACTGTTAGATCCACTGTGATCTAACATCTGTCATACTGTCATATTGTCTGAACTATTTTTGGTATAAAAATTTCAAGGGCAGCTTTCTGAGCTTGCTGTTTCTTCCATTGCCTTTCCTCATTCATTTGATTGTGTCATATATTTTAGATTATAAACCCTACGAGCATATGATTGGTCTTTGCAAAGTCATTCTGAATTCCTTTCAAATAAAGAGGGGGCAAAAATGTTTTAAATAAATAAGATGCTATTTTTGTAACAGCTGTGGTTTTTTAAATTATCTTCAAAAGCATTGCCAGTAAAATGCATTTACAAAAGTTTAGTCTGGATGTGGCTCAGTAGTTTGGTTTGGGCTGAGATGCTAAACAGAATCAGTCATAATTTAGAACTTGGATGGGAGACCTAAGGGGAGTTTCAGGGCTGTAGGCTAGAATGGGAAGTAAAAAAAAAAAAAAAACATCCTAGAAGTAGACAATGGCAAGCCACTTCCATATTGCTGCCAAGAAACTTTTATCACCGGGAGCCACGAGTGACATGAAGAAGTTTTATTTATTTATTAAATGTGTTGGCTGCCTATCTTATCACAGGATAATGGTGGGTGGCTACTAATGTTACTCTTTAGTCTAGTTGTAATCAATACAAACACAACACCTTATTTCAGGGGTGGGTTCTACTTACCTTTACTACCGGTTCGCAACGGGGCCGCGTGTGCGCATGCACAGAAGCGTTCTGATGACATCAGGGTTGGTGGGCGGAGCCTCCTGATGGTTTTACTATCGGTTTTATAGAACCAGTGCGAACTGGGGGCAACTTACCACTGCCTTATTTTTAAATGGATTGTAGTTGTTGCACAAATTTAAATTGAGAAGACCCTTGCAGTCTCTGCTGCTGCCACTTTTCAATGCGAAATCTAGAAGAACCCATGACTCCTCGACTTACAGTCACAATTGGGACTGGAATTTTCGTTGCTAAACAATGTGGTCATTAAGTCACATTACCAGACCTGATTTCATGACCATTTTATTATAGTTGTTAAGCGAACCACAACAGTTGTTAAACAGATCAGGTGGTCTTTAACTGAATCACATGATCATTAAGCGAATCCAATTTTCCCCACTTGACTTTGTCGGAAACTGGCTGGAGAGGTCGCAAATCACAATCATGTAATCACAAGATGCTGCAACTGTAGTAAATGCGAGCTGATGTCCAAGCATCTAGATTGCGATAATGTAATTGTAGGGAGTAGTGTGATGTCGTAACTTTGAGGATAAGTCACATTTCCCAAGGCTGCAGTAACTTTGAACCTTCCAGCCTTAAATGGTTGGAAATCAAAGGCTCATTGTAATCCTGAACAGAATTGGTGTATTCTTTTCACAATGAGAGTCATTTTTATTTATATATGACTGGGAGGACAAGCCTGTCTTCAGAGAAAGAGGCTGAAAGATTACTCCTTCTAGGTTCATCCAGCTGAAAAGGTGAGCTGGTTGCCAACTGCCAAAATGCAGGTGGGGGGAGCACTGTCAGAACTCTGGAATTGGGTTTTAAGTAGCTTTGGGGTGGGGGGCTATCCCACAGTAACTTTGAATGGTCACTAAGCAACAGATTGTTAAGTGAGGACTACCTGTAGAGCAAAGAAACATATTGTCAGGGAAATACTTTTAAGAGCTGACCAGCTGCTACAATGACATAAGGCAGGGAAGGAGTCAACAAGGATTTTGGGCTGATATGATTTTAATGATATGGCTGTATATATAAGAGAGGCCCTATGAGGGCATCCCTCTCTACGTGTCTACTTCTGTGTTGTAGTTGATGATTGAATGCCTGACTTTGCCTAGTACATGTATGTATATATTCCTTGTAGATAAACCACTATTTGAAAGACAAACCTGTTTACTGTGTTTTGCTCCTGGGTTGTCTCAAAATAGTCACACTGTGCACACTCTGACACATATAATTGGTGAAACTCATTAATCTGATTTTAGAAGTCACATCTTAATGCGATATCTTTGACTTTTAAGGTACTTAGCTAGCGTGTGTGTGTGTTTGTGTATGAAATTTGAAGAATGTGATATAGAATGTTTACAAAGAAATATGCAGAGATTACATACATACACACGCAAATATATATTTAATGATTGTTCTTTCCTCTGTATTGTTAAAATACGTCTATAAATATTCTGAGAGGAAGACACTTTTTTTTTTTTTTTTTTGCAAAGGTTCAATTTCTATAGAGATGGCTCATAAAAAGTTTTACAGTGCTTGGCTTGGTCTTTCACATTTTTCTCTTTTTATTTCACCTGACAAATGACAGAGCAACAGGAGGCCTGTTTGGTTAATGAGATGGTCTAAAAATGGGAAAGCTGCCTAGGTTGAAGTATCCATGCAGCTAAACTGGATTCAGTGATTAGGCAGAATTAGTGTGAACAGGAAATGTTAGACAAGAAGCCAGAACTAATAAACAGACTTGGAAAAATAATGTGGTTCTGTATAATATCACAACTCTGGCTGCAGAAGTGGCAATGCTGGAGAAAAGACAAATGGATAAAAATAAACAGACAAAGATACAGATGAAACAGATATAGATAATGAGTTTCATGTAGGGATTATCTGTAGCATCTTTTTAAGTACTATGAATCCCTGATCAGAAACCAATAAACAGAAAGGTAATGTATTGAATAATGTATAAAAAATCTTATCCCATGGTACTTGAACCAATTAATATGCTGAAATCGTATACCTACCTGCTTACTTTTGTACTTACTTAGAAGAAAGAACCATTTAATTCAATGAAACTGGCTTCTGAGTAGTATATTGTATGATTCCAGAGTTATTGATATTTACTCTGATTATATTTATACATGTTAACCTATATCAAGATAGACTTGTACAGCTAGAAAATCTGAGGATTAAATAAATTGGAAAGGCTACTAGGAAATAATAAGCATCATTTTGATTTTCTCTAATATTTGATGTATTAAAATAGGATAAGTATGTAGAATATGAGAAAAAATAAGTTGTGTAATAAGTATTTGCATTCTTCTGCATGTCATTAGGAGGTAGTATTATAATTAGGAGTGGAAAAATCAGATACTTTATAATACACTCATAAAATGTATATTTTTACACAGAAAAAATCCTCACTGAATCCTCACTGAACCTCTGGCAAGATGCTCTAGGAAAGAAGAGAGGCAGAAAAACTGAGAAGGCATATGAGTTGCATCTTTGTGCAAAGGTTCAGAACCAATGGTTAAATGCTACCGGTTCACACCAGTTCAGGCAAACTGGTAGTGATAAAAACTACAGGTTAGGGTGAACCGGTAGTAAAAAAAAAAGCTACCGGTTCCTCTGAACCGATATTTCCAACGATCAGCTGGGCCGCACGATTTAAAATCGCTAGAATGCAGGAAATCCTGGTTTCTAATGAATCTAAATCGCGCGGCACAGATTATTCCCCCCCCCCGCTGTTCTACTTACCTTCCTGAGCCTCCTTTTGGCGCATACTGTACATGGGCGTGCACACAGTGTGTGTTTGGTGCGCACTGTGCATGCGCAGACATGCAGCGCATGCTTGGCACGCAGAGCGCATGTGCGGCCAGCAAACCGGTAGCAAGCCAGTTCAGATTTCACCACTGTTCAGAACCTTGTAGAGATTATATATATCTAGGTAGTCCTCAAGTTACAACCACAAAGTAGATACTCACAAAGAAGATACTCACACCTTGCTTAATAACCATAATTTTAGCTCTTCCTATTGTAGTTGTTAAATGACCA
This sequence comes from Pituophis catenifer annectens, assembly GCF_029215685.1. Classification (NCBI taxonomy): domain Eukaryota; kingdom Metazoa; phylum Chordata; class Lepidosauria; order Squamata; family Colubridae; genus Pituophis; species Pituophis catenifer. The sequence continues at coordinate 86,931,276 of NW_027256882.1, forward strand.
CACAGTGGTATCTTGGGACTAGGGAGGCCCAGCATCCACCAGCATGTGGAAACTGCCATGAGCTGGAAGGCGCAGCCACATAGGCCCAACGGTACAGAGGCCTCCTCCCTCCTTCCCCTCATTTCCTAAAGATCTCAGCTGGCCAGGCCCACTGGTGAATGGAAGCCTGTTGTGTACTGGAAGGCCTTGGTCAGCTGCATCCAGGCTGCACGACCTTCCTGCTTCCCCCTATCACTCCCAAGAAGCCTGGCCTTCCTCCACCAATATCATAGAAAGCTTCAGCTGGCTAGGCCCAATGGTACATAGGTTCAGGAGACTCATAGGGAGGGATACAGAAAAGTACAGGCTTCTCAGGAGAGGAGAGGCAGGAAACCCGTGTGCCACAGGGCTTACCTAGTTGAAGCCTTCCAGGAATGGAGAGGGGAGGCAAGAGGCCCACTCTCCTTCCCCTAGAACCCGTACTTAACTTTTTTTTTTCACTTTTAGAGAAAGAAATAAAGGTAAAGATGTAAAGATGTTTTTCTATTTCAGTTTGGTAATTGGATTATTCTTTTCAATTCAGCATTTTATTTCATCATTTTGTGCATATGTGTATATAGGTATGTATGTAGTGTGTATGTGTATATATATATATAGGGGGGGAGGAGGAAATTCAAGGTCAACAGTCTAATTAGAGAAAATCCCATTTTTATTATCTAGTTTTGAGAAAAAAATAACATTTTAAAAAAATTGGTGCAATAGACGACAGTATTCATTCAAACTAGATCAAAACCATACATTTTTAAAAAGGCAATCTGAGCTTTGTTTCATGCCTCAGAACACTATGGCAGTTTCCTAGGAGAGCTTTATTGTGGTAGTGTCATCACTACAAGTCTTAATTTTCCGTCTAAACAATCTTTTTCTGTTTTGTATGTTTTGAAAAAATGGCTTAATGAATGTAATGGCATGGGCAGCTTTATCAGAGCACTAAAAATGTTCTTAAACTTTTTCTGAAAACATTAATTAGATAACTTGAATGTTTGGATAAAGTCAGGAAGTGTTTCAGTCTTGTTGATTGTCTTTCAAGTTTATTTTCGAATTTTTGAAAAACAGTATGAAAATGTTTTAAGAAAATACATCAGTTATTATTGCTGCATTCTGTTAGAGTATCACACTGTTCACCTCCTTTAGGCCAAGCTAGACAAACAATATCGTGTAATTATTATTACATTGGATCCAAGTTTTCTTAGAGAATGTATAGTTTGGCTTCCAAATTTTTTTCTTAAGCAGCTATTATAATAGCTTGAAACTGTAATTCATAGCTAATGAAGTTATATGGACATTGACTTAAGGTTCAAATATTTTTAATAATGATGATTTATGTCCTTTGAAATAATTACTATTCTAAATATTTCCATGTATTTTATCTTTGGAAGTTGTACATTTTTTTCTGTATCAGATGTGTGCTTCTTCCATTTCCCTATTAATTCAAAATAAAATACTCAACTTTATCTTTTTAAAGATAGCAGAAAGAGATTGCCAAATTCTTGCAAGATTGCAATGCTGCCTCTAGAATTTGCAGGGAAATTGCTGAAAGTCTGCATGATTTGGGGAATGGAGGTATATGAATAGGAGGACGAGTTGGATCATTGCACCTGAATTTCGATTTAAAAATGGGACATCTAGCAACAGTTGAAAGATAATGTTTATCTGCCTTTACATTCCTTATTTGGCAGTAGAAATGAATTTTGCCAGAACAGCTGCTTAGGAAAAATAATTGAAAGATCTTTTTATTCTATTGTAAAATTATTACAATATAATTTACTGAACTGAACAGTATATACTACTCATTCTTAAGTTTTTATGGTGGCTTAGAGTAAACAAATATTTCATTGTATCTTGGATGTTGATTCCCATTTTTTTCACCACTACCCCTTTTGTACCTGTGTCTCTGTGTGTTTATTAATAGACATAAATTATAATAATTTATGGAGCATATGTCTGCTTTTTTTTAGTTAAAAGATTGTTTAACACTCACACAAACACACACACACAAACACAACCTACAAAATGGACAGTTTTTCTTTGTAAAGTTTAATTGGGTGAAATGAAATGAAGAGAAAATTTATTTTTTGTGTGTATTAATTTATTTACAACATTTTTAAACAGCCCATTTCCTTCACAGAATCAAGCATGCTTCTTAAGCATGCAGACCTGTTATTTGAAGAGAGTATTTCACAGTGGAACTCTGGCTGTTGTAAATAAACTTTCCATTAGAGAAAAATTCACCTTTAGGGAAGAAGAGCTTTTAATGTTCTTGAATTTCTACATGTGCCAGCCAATGAATGCACAATATCTGCATAGGGCACATAGCCAGTCATTTGCTAAATAAAAAGGATGAAAGAATGACGAAGGCAAAAGAGAGACACACACAAATACACCTCACTTTAATGATCATTCATTGCTGTCCTGCCACATGTAGGCTGCAGCATAAACGATGTGAATGCCCCACTGAGATTTTTGGGTGTACATTTTCAGGATTCCCAAGTATGAACCGGAGATATCATTCCCTGCACAACTTTGATTAAAAAATTCCTATTGAAAAAATTCAATATCTTAGGTTGATACTATGCTGATCATTTTGGTTGTGGCTTTCCAAATCTCCCGCTTGGAAATCATTTTGTGCTTGCATGACTTGTTTTGTAATCCTTAGAAAATGGTTACAATTTTCCTTCAATAATTTCATCTCTATATATCTCTGCCTATATCCTGTGCTTGGGTTATTTTCCTTTTGCCTTCACTCAGATGATGATTGGGTGTTATCTTTTAAAACATAATTCTTAAGTATAAACCTAACTAACTAAACTTTCTCCCTCTTTTTAAATAATTTTTAATATTTTTTAATATTTTTAATATTCAAAGTTTAATTTGTTTTAAATTGATAGGGGTTTTTTAATCTGTCTGGGCCAAACTATTTAATTCAATTTTATTTCTGCTTTTTAAATTTTGTATGTATGAATTTTATTGTTGGCTGTTCACCGCCCTGAGTCCTTTGGGAGTAGGGCGGTATATAAATCAAATAAAAGTAAAGTAAAGTAATACTTTTTTTGGGTCTTGCGTGCTGACATGAGTGTTCAGAGCTTTGCAAACAAATAAAAGATTTCTGCTCTAAGGAGTTTGCAGTATAAGTCAAGTTTCACCACTTTGATTCTCTGTAGATGTGCTGGATTACACCCCACAAATATTTTGGATTACATCGCATTATTCCTTCACACTTATCCAACATAGTTAACATTGGTGGGGAAGATGGGATAATCAAATATGGAGAACTGGGAGTGTGTGTGTCTGTATAAGATTAATTATTTATCTTGTACATTTTGGCTATGCTAATACTGTAACCTGCAAAAGATACAGCTAATAAAACCACTGAGCCCCTTTATTATATCTGGACTTTTTTTGCTTCTAGTTTGAAGAAGCTGTTCAGAGATTACTCAGTGTCTTTTATCTTTGCCTATCATGCTGGTTTGAAACATTTTATGATTTGCAAAGTAACACAAAGCAATATTCAATACAAGCAGTCTTGTGACTCTTAACAAATGTTCAGTGTATGCTATTAGTCATGAAGAACTAATAGAATGTAAGTGTTGGAACATGCCTTCTAGTGTTGTCTTGTCTTCATCTAGTCTAATCTCCTACCCTGTTCCTCATGTCTTCTGGCTCCTTATCATTTTGTTTGCTGTAATCTGGATGACTCTGATTTGTCGATTTTCTTCCTAAAATACCATGCCCAGAATCAGATGCAGTATTCTAGATGTGGGTCTGATCAATGCAAAATAAAGAAGAATAGTGATTTGATCTTAACACTATATGCTGTTGTTGCAGTTTACAAATACATTTATCATTTTTTTGCAACTGTAAAACGTTCAGTTTGTGATCCACCAAGGCATCCGCTGCTGCTCTGTATGATCCTTCCACAAAGCCTACATGCCTTGTTTAGTGGCTGCATTCCTTTCAAGTGACAAAGTCATATAGCGAAATGGTCACTAACTGGATACAACACTGATTTCTCCTACCTCAGTATAGGACTTTACATTTGACCATTAGACCAAAATATATATTGCTGGGTTTTGCCCAGTATTACATTTTGTCAAGATCTTTCTGAACCCTTGATATTGTCTGCTAAGCTATTTGCTTTCTCTCTTATCACTTGGTAATCTAAAAAATTGATACTTATATTTTCTTACTGAGATTAAAGTCATAAATACTTTGTACAATGTAAGACCTAGGACCGAGTCTGCGGTATACCTTTTGACATTTCCCTCCATCTCATTGGGTACATAGTTCAGCCGGCAATGCATTTATGTAATAGCATAGTTCAATTGACATTTTGTCAGCTTTTCTAGTAGAATCTGATGGGAGACTATCAAATGCTTTGAGCTAATAGAAGTTCCTCTCCTTTCTTTTAACATGAATGACCACATTAATAATTTTAGGTGTAGTAGCCACCATAATAAGCAAATGGAATTTTTCATCCATTGTCTCTTGTCCTCTCCGTGTTAAATAACAATATAAGAAAGATGGTATAGTTTCTTCAGGTTTATAGCCATGTTGTAACCTGCTTAAAATATAATTTTTAATAATATACCAATTAATTAGCTACAGTATATATTAATAGAATAATATTGACATTGTTCATGCTGAGACTTGTCAATTTCTCTTATAAGTGATCAGTTTTCTTTATAGAGAGTTTTGTTTTGATTGTTTAAATCCATTGTTGCCTAGGCTTTCAAAATGAGGAAAAAAGCTAGAACTGAAGAGGTCTCAAAAAGAGAATAGAATGCCAACATTTAATAGAAAGTGGTTACAAGCCAAGAATGTTAGGTTTCTGTACTGCTGTGTATGCAGATGACTCACTGCAGAGTACAACAGTGATCCTGCCAGAGAAAGCCAATTTGGACAGTATGGTGCAGAGTGTACAAACATACAAAGCTTTTAGAGCATGCTGAGGAAAACAGAACATCTGTAATTAGAGAGGATTATTTAATATGGATGGTATAATTGTACTCAATAAATAATAGTTATGAAAGAGTATAACTACAATAAATGCCTGTTACATTTAATATATTTTATCTATATTCCTGACCCAAAAGCTCTTGAGCAAATGTATTAATAAACTGAAAACATAAAAATTATGGTTTTATGTTTTATTAAACTCTTACTTCTGCATTATACAAGATAACCTTCCTCAATGTGGTATCATACAGATGTATTGCAACTTCTGGCTTTCTGCTCCCACAATTCTCAGCATTAGCATAGGAGAAGCTAACGTAATAAACACCTTTTATATAAACTAGAATAATAGTAACCAAAAATGTAATCGATGTCTCGAAAGTTGATCATCAGTATATCTGTGCTGAAGACTGAAAATTTCTGATGGACAGTCAAGAAAGAATAATAATTAAGAACAAATGTATCATTCAAATACATTGTTATCTGCTTTTTATTAGAGGAAGAATCTGGAGCACAGACTTGGTAGAGTGTTTCATTTTCCTTCTGTCAAATCTTTTCTATTGCAACTCTTCCATCTTCTTTTAACCATAAATAGCTTGGGATCACATTATCCATCATGTGAACAGAAATCTTTTGTTATAAAATGATAATATATACTAAAATAATTTGGGCAATAATAGAATGAGGAACTGGAAAGCATTAAAGTTGTTCAATTTTGAGGCAACAGAAACACATTTTTTGGGGTAATAATATCAAAAACATTTCTATCAATCCATCAATGGGGAGACTGCAGTGAATCAGTTAGCACCTGACAAAGAAAAAAACAGTGCAGTTCTGAGTGCACATATGGAACAATCCAAAGAAATACAATAAGAACACAGTTTGGATAAAGCAGGTGGATTAGGATAAACAAGCTGAAACGAAAGAATTTGTAACAACTGCAGAAATGGTGGGAAAAAGAGCAAGGAAAACCAAAATCTGGACAGCACCAGGAGAAGATGAACTGCATGGCTTTTGGTTGAAACATCTGACTGGTGTACACCCATTCGTTGGTTGGTTGATTGATTGGTTAACATATGGCAAAACCTACCTGATAATGAAAGAGCCAAGAAAAGGGGCAACTACAGATAAATTACCTGCTTACCAACAATTTTCAAATTGCTAACTGGTAGCAAAGTAGCAATGATAGCGCATTGGAATATCTGCAAGAAATAGTATCTGCCTGCAAGCAAGAACTGGTGAACAAATCAGACAAAAGTAATAAAAAATGAAGAAAATGAAGAAGCTAAAATGCTCCGTGACTTTAGAATTCAAACAGACAAGCATAACACCCCAGAATTAACAGTTGTTGATAAGAAAGACAAAAAATCTTGATAGTGGACATTGCAGTACTGGAATGGTACTGCAGAACTGGAGAAAAATCACAAAATACAAAGACCTGCAAATAAAAATAGAATGACTGTAGTGAAAGAAAACAAAGATAGTACCAATAGCATTAGGCACCTTTGGTGCAATCCCAATCCCAAAACATCTGGAACCTCACTTGAGCATCTTTGGATTGACAAAATCACCAGCAATCAGTTGCAAAAGACAGCTTTATGGAACAGTTTACATCCTGCGATGATACCATGAAGCAACATCTGCCTATCCTAATCCTTGGGAAGGCAGCCTTGCACTGGTAAGCCAACCTGCTCTGGATCCCTTCAGCACACGAAGGAGCACCTTTCTCCAAAACTGGTTCAATTAATTTCTCTACTCATTTCAAAAAAGGCTGAATCCCCTCTTCCCTCCAAACATAACCTTCTTTCTCTACTCCCTCACCAAAAGATTTAATTTCTCTCTTCCCTCCAAGGCAAAAGTCTGTATCTTTTTTAGCTTTATAAAACTTTCAATTATAAATTAATAATAAGCTAAATATGCTCAAAATGCAACCAAATTAAAATAGAATCATTGGAGCAAAATGAAGGAGAGGTGGTGATCTAAATGCCTTTGTGTATAATACTTTTTTCTTTTCTTTTTCTGTCATTACAATATCAAAGAAGGAGAGGAAGGGAGAACGGACATTTAAATTCTTACAGAATACTGATTGCAGTTATTAGTAACTAATGGGTTTATATTACCATCTTTATGGTTGTTTGCCACATCCTGCAGTCACATGATTGTTTTTTGCCAGATTCTAGCATATACTCCCGGTTTTTGGTAAAAAAAATACCAATTGGGGAAAATGGATTCATTTAACCATGGTGTTCACTTAAGAACTATGAGAAAAGATAGTCAATCACATGATGCCTTGACTTACCCAGCAACAATTTATGGCTGTAATTCCAGGGTCAGTCACAGTTGTAAGTCAAGGACTGCTATACTGTACATAGAGAGGGGTGTGTGTGTGTGTGTGTGTGTGTGTGTGTCACTGTATACAGATACACATATATTGGAAACAATGTATTAGTTATAACTAGTTCCTATCTGAATTAATGTATGGATGTATTAAAAAAGAAATATAAAGAAGTGTGGTTTTCTAAGTCAATGTGCAGCCCACAGAGGTCCTCATGTATAGTTGAATGGCCCTGTTTCCATTTGAGTGAAACACCGCTGGTTAAAGAAATCAATTTTTTTTTCTGTTTGACAAGGCTCCCTGATCTTATTTTCATGCTGCATTTCATATTTCATAGATGCCTTGATTACAATCAATATTTCTGTGAAATATAAAGATGAAGCAGTAAAATAAAACTTTAAAGAACAAGTATATTCAAGGGATTCTGATCTGCTGACTACCTTGCTTTTCTTCCTCCTGCTTTGCAAGTGAAACAATGGACGCTGGCAAATTGGATTTTTTTCCTGGCCTTTGAGAGAGGTTTCCCCCCCCCTTTACTCTGATGTTTTCTGTCTGAAACACTCCACTAACTGTCCCCTCTCTTCTCCCCAAAGACTTCCCTTTTGTTATTAGGAAGGAGAGCTGTAGCGTTTTGACTTTAAACGGCACGTAGACGTAAATTGTTTCTGCATTTGCACATTTTCCTTGGTTTGTTGCCATAGTGATGAATATTTCCTCTTTCCAGAAAATTCTATTGAATGTATGTTATTATGCAGCCGTAATTGACATAAAATGATGATGGTGGGTGAGTGGACTGCAGACCTGGGTATATTTCTCAAGAATGTTAGGCACCTGCTAATTCCAAGTGTTGCACAGCTCAGAACAATGAAATACAACAATGTGCAAAACAGCATCTTTCATTGTAACACTACTTCAGTTTTGTCAAAATTGAACTTCCCCTTTAATGAGTTTTTCTTCCTCTACTGTTTTTATAAAATTACAAAGTCTGAACAATAACATGTGCAATGATAGTGACAAGGGTAGCCATTTTACAATTCAGAAACAACTTTTAAGATTTATATCAACATGGAACCTGTATCAAAATGGTAGCCTGAACATCAGTTGACATTTGTCAAACTTCATGTAATAGCTTTCTTGTATTAAAGTAATTACATCTCTTTTACTTGCTTTTGTCTCATTCTAAAAATACTATCAGAGGTTACAAGTGAGAGGCGGGGAACTGATTTCTTGTGTAGGTTTGAGGTAGGAACATTTTAGAAGGATTTTGGAGAGAGTGATATATCTTGGCTGGTAATGTAGGATTCTGTTTTCCTCTCTCTTCTTTCAATACTTTCAGTACAAGCCTGACTAGGTGGCTCAGTGGCCAAGACACTGAGTTTGTTGATCAGAAAGGTTGGTAGTTTGGCGGTTCGAATCCGTAGTACAGGTCTCCTGCGTGAGCAGGGGTTTGGACTAGATGACCTCCAAGGTCCCTTCCAACTCTGTTACTGTTAAAAAAAATACTGATAGTCAGACCAATCCTGGAAGATTCTAGGTAGTCTATAGCAAACCCCAAAATTAAATATAGATGACTGTTGTGATTCAGAACTATTAGGGGCCAGAGAGCCTCTTAATTGCCTCAGCTGCCTTATAGAATATCAAAAAACAAAATGGGACCATTCATACCTCTGGGCTTGAGCGGGGTGGGGAGAGGAAGAGTTCCATAAACTAGGATGGGACAAAGTAAATCTCTTCCATCTTTGTGCATGTAATAATCTTCTGCCATTACTATATACAAAATTAATCTTCCATGAGTATTTTCTAATTAAATATCCATTATTCCCAATTTAAAAAAAAACTGGTTTCTTTGCAGTGATAAGCTTTAACATTCCTTGTATCATTTATATATATCCAGAATTTTTGGCTTTTTTGCAAGTCCACCATGCATGGTAAAATGTCCCTTTGTGTTTTTCATCTTTGTCTCAAGGTACTTTTATACATCGTGAGCATGCTAGTCTCCATTCATATGGAAATAACTGATTAGGGAATTAGAACTGGAGTTAGTTCTTCAATTAGAACTGAAGAAGCTTCTTGGATGAGACATGAAATGTTTTCAAAGAAAAAAACAAGAAAATCCAGTTGCCTTTTGGAAAAAGCACCTTTGGGACAACTGATTGGGAAGAGATACTCTGAGAATTAAGACACATGGAATAAGGAGAATTATTCTGTTCCCTCGCCTCCCCTTCCCCCCCCCATGAATATGCCTTATCTCTGTTGATCAATAGAAACGGGTTTCATTTTTCTAAAGCTGCCTTCCTCAGGGCATGAGATAATAGCTATGCTGGCTGCGAATGATAGCTCTTACTGCTGGTATAGAATTTGGTACATCTTGAGGACATCAGGTAAGATAGTTTGTTAACCCCCAACATTTTTTTTTCCTGCAGCTACCTGAATGATTTGGAGAGGATAGCCAAAATGGATTATATTCCAACCCAGCAAGATGTGCTGAGAACCAGAGTGAAGACTACAGGCATTGTAGAGACTCATTTTACCTTCAAGGACTTGCATTTCAAGTAAGTTCATAAAATTGTACTTTTCTTTTCTTTGACAAAAGGAACTCATTACAGTCAAAAGATAAAGTTGGATTTTGGCTCTCTTATGTGCATGTAATGCAGAGGTAGCATATTATATGCATCTTGCAGGGAACGTTGTAATTTACAAGATCTACATAATATTTAAACTGCTGGACAGTGTTACTTAAACCTACTAGGAGGAGGCGGGCTTGTGAGGGTGTGAATGCTAAAGCAGGAAAGATCACTTTTATGTCCCAACAATTATTCTGAAACCATTCGGTATATTTGCATGTGAATGAATGATGTATATGGAAATGTCATTCCTCACCTGCTTTGAGCTTTAAACAGGCTGCTAAGAATTGAGATACCCTTGACAATCTCAGCTGTTTAGTAATGAATGAAGACTTCTGGGAAGGATGAAAAAGAAGACTGTTTTTCAGGTTTTCCCCTTTATAAATGATACTTGGTAATGAAAAGATCAGAAGTCAGGCTCTTTTGATACAGAACAATTAGCATAGTTTGATATGCAGATGAAAGCAAAATGCGTCCCAAAACCTGTGCAGTATTTTCCTCTGCAATAGCAGATTTTAGGCTGATCTCATCTTTGCTAGCAACAGTACATCTGACATAATCCAGTTTGATCGTTGACAGAATTAGCTGCAGTCTTTTCTCAAGAAGTTAATATTCAGTACATTTATCTCCATGCAGCAAAAAGGAAGGAAAAGTAAATGGCCTTTAAAAAAAAAAAAAAAAAAGTTACCAGAGCAGGCTTTAGGAAGAACTGTAAAAAGTGTGTGTGCATGTAGAAAGAACAGTTGTGATAGTTCAGATGGAGATTTAGGTAGTATATATGAATAGCATCCATAGCAAAACAATTGAATTTGTGAGAATTAAAAGCTCTGGGGAAGATAATTCAGTGTTAAAATATTCCTCAGATAAAAGATGCCAAAGCAAAAGATCTGTTCCAAAATTTTGCTTTACTCTTGACTAGCATTGATGATGTTACCTAGTTTGGGTAATGAAACATCTAGCAAGAAAACAACCAAGCTCAGAGAGCACCAAGAACAACCCCCCCACCCCGAACCTCAGTTTGCTTCCCCTCTAAAGAACAGGGAAATAGAATTGTTGCTACCATTTTAGTACAAAACAACACAAGACATTTGGACATCGTATTAAACACAGAGCCGTTACTATCTAATATTGCCTTATAACTATTTTACACAAATAATTTAGAGGAGTTGAGTGTTGCAGCATCATTTTTAATGAGTATGCTGAAAGAAAAACAGGTAAAAATTGCATTAGAGAATATATTAAAGTAAACCAAGAAGTATTTTAAAAGTTATCCCCCCAAAAAAATAATCTTTCCCATATCTCACTAGGAGGGAAATAAATAGGTAATTTTAGTGAAGAAAATTTGTTGATGTTAACCAAGATGTAAGTAAATGGCCCTTACCTTCATTTGACTTGGTACTTTGTGTGAGACAGGCCAAGGGAAAGAAATTATTTTGAAATTATTCTGGACTTTTGCCCTTACGCTTAGCTACATTTAAATTTGCAATCATTGGAATATAGAAATTAAATTCTTCAATAAAAAGCAATGAGTAATGAACAGAGTGTTATGAAATATTTTCTTTAAAAAAGTAATATTTATATTTTCCACCAAGACTTGGCTGGTTTCTCTCCATTAATATTCCTTGTCTCAGGAAGGCTAGGTCCTTCTTACTCCAAAAATGAGTGTTTTATCTTTCTCTTGTCAGTAATATCTCTTTTTTATGGAGTTACCTTTGATAGATATTACCAAGCTATTGAAAACAGGCTTGTCATAGCATTTCTCCTTCTTTGCAGGATACTTATATTATTATAGCACTTATTAAAAGTCACATTTACTATAGTTTCACGTGCATATTTTCATATTATCTAAAGATATGTACATGTTCTTAACTATATTTCCAGATGGCTGGATGACTGTTTTTGAAGTTGAAAAACTAAATTTAGGGTGAGCCACACATTAAATAGTGACACTCAGGTTAGATTCCCATTTATGGAAACTCTGAAAAATCACATTACGGTTATTAATTATTTAAAAGATCTATGTGCCATTCATTTTCTTAATGACTTTGGGTGGCTTACAAACATACAATAAAATATGTAAAAACAACATTAAAATATGAAACCCAAACTAGCATTTAAAGTCCAACCACATAACAATTGAGGCACTTTCTAAATTGTGTAACCAGGAGATTTCTTTCTATATCAGTGACATGGTTCCCTAAAAGAGATCTCACCATGAAGAAAACAGAATTTCGAGTCAAATGCTTCCATAGCAAGACTTTTATTAGACCTGAGAGTGAGAGATAGATTATATGGGAATAGGTAATTCAGAAGAAATTTTGAGCTCTTTGAATTGCATTCAGAAGGCAACCAGCAACTAGTGTTCCTGTTTGAATATTGATATGTAGTTTTTCATAGAGACACCATTCACTACTTGGCCTAACTGCAGTTTCTGGACTGTCTTCAAAGGATGCCCTACAGTGCCCTCATTAAATGAAATGACATCTTTCTCCTTCAGATAGAGTTTGTACCTATGTTATCAGCCAAAGTGGATAAACAGCTTCTCCTCAAAATTAAAATCATTTTGCCAGCATCATTGCTAAATCCAAAAGGATCCTGGGCTGCAAATGCATGTATATTTCTTAATGAAGATGACAGCACAGAATACATTTGTCTCCCAAATCATGAAATCCACCTGCTGAAATCAGTAAATCCATTTATTTAAGTTTAATTTATTCTCCCACATAGTCATTCACACCTTGGGATTACATCTCACATAAGCAAAGTCATTAGAAAAGCTGGCAGGGAAGATTGCTAGTTGCTCCAATAAGTCACTCACACCTCCCTACCTGGTAGCAGCAGTGTTCATACCGTGCCTCGTGGTGCACTCAAGTATCTTTCCCAACTCAGCAGCAGCCACCCCCAGCCTCACCACCCTTATCTTGCCCACAACTTACTTGCTGTTGGTTTCTTGGCACCTGCCTGGGACTTGCTTAATGACCCATGAACCTTGTATAATCATGGCAACAAGGAATGCTGGGATTGCCATCATGAAATGATGCAGTCACATGATGTCGCAGTTCATGACCACATCACTTAGCGAACTGAAATCTTGATCCAAATTACTGTACCATTGTTAACTGAGATTACCTATATCTTCTGCAGGAGATGTACTATTTTAGCCAGTATACTTTCTGTTATGAGTTCTTTTCATGGCACTGGCTGATGCATGCTGTCAGCTGTTGTAAAGTCAATGAACCCAGAATGATTTCTGTCCACATTTAATGCATTCCTCAAGTATTTGCTGATACATACAAATATTTAGTCATAACATCCTCTTCTAGACTGGAAGCCAACCTATTTTTCTGAGGCAATTTCTTTTCTGATGCCTTTGTTGTATTACTTTCTTAAATATCTCATTTAATTAATACCAGGGTAATCCCATGGTAATTCTTGCACATCTGATTGTCTTCTTTATTGAAAATGTGAATTTTTATTGCCTTTATTTTCTCAGTATGTCAGTTCATTTGGAGGAATAAGTGGTCAATTTAGTGTATCACCACCAATCTTTAGTGATTCTATAGTGATTTCATCTGCTCCAACTGTTTTCCAACTTTTTAAATTAATAGGTGACAGCTTTTATTTCAGAGATCCTGAGCTCATATTCTTAAGTGGTTCCATCTGGACGGTTAAGAAGTGGTGGTGGTTTCTTCCAGAACAGGGAGTATTCATACCAGTGACTCAAATCAATTCAATTCTGACCATGTAAAAGTGTCATTTGTGTTTTGGATGTTGACATGCATGCTTTGAAATTTATCTGTGGGGGTTAATATAGTCTAAACCAGGGGAGTCAAACTGGATTTCTTCAAAGGCTGGATCAGTATTGTAGTTCTCCACCCGGGGGGGGGGGGTGGAGATGGGACGGACGCCTCCTGCAGCACCCTGCCAGCCAAAAATGGGGCACGCAGACTCCCTGAGGCCCCCGTGCAGCCTGTTTTTGGCCTCCCCGGCCTCCAGCAGCACTCTGCTGGTCAAAAACCGGTGTGCAGAGGCCTGTGAGGGGGCACACGCGGCCTATTTTGGGTGCCAGAGGCATCGCAGGCCAGTCCTTTGATATTTCCAGGCCGGCCCTGTGAGCCTAATTTAAGCATCCCTTGGATCGGATCCGGCCTGTGAGCCTTGAGTTTGACACCCCTGGTCTAAAGAGCGCAATATTTATGGAAACATGTAGTTCCTTGAAATTCTTTTCAAACGCTATCCTAGTAAACCATACTGCTTTCAGGCAGGTGTAGAGTTCCTTATTAAGCTGTCAATATTGTATCATATCTTTGGATTTACATTGTTTTATTCGTCTACCATGTTAGGTATTCATCTGAAATCCACGTTCATATTCACTGTTATGATATAGAAACATTTCTTTGGTGCTTTTGTTAATTATTTCTGAGAACTGTAGCATTCAATTGCGTACATCTTCCTGACATTCAGGGATGCAAATTGGTTGGTGAGCATTATTTGGATCGATTGTTTGGAAGTAAGATCTTGTAGTTTCACTCATTCATAATGTTTGGGAGTGGCTGCATTAGGAGCAGTTCATTTCAGTTGTAGAATTGTATATAAAAGATTATAGTTAGACCCACATCAATGTCTCTCATTGATCAGACTTTATTTCATTTCATTTCATTTCATTTTATTAGATTTATATACCGCCCTACTCCCGAAGGAGTAGGCAGAAAGATAAAACACACAAACTACAAAATTTAAAAGACAATATAAAAACCCATTAAATAATTTGGCCCAAAACAATTTAAAAACACCCCTACTGTTTTAAAACCAATTTTAAAAGTTACAATTAAAAGGGAAGTTAGGCCAGGCCAGCCTGTTGAAATAAATAGGTCTTGAGGGCACGGCGGAAGGTGCGTAAATCCGGGGGGAGCTCATTCCAGATAGCAGGTGCCCCCATAGAGAAGGCTCTGCCCCTGGGGGCCGCCAGTCAACACTGTTTGGCCGACGGCACTCTGAGGAGCCCCTCTCTATGTGAGCATACTGGCCAGTGAGAGGCTACTGGTGACAGAAGGCGGTCCCGTACGTACCCTGGTCCTAAGCCATGGAGCGCTCTAAAGGTGGTAACCAAAACCTTGAAGCGCACCCGGAAACCACCGGGAGCCAGTGCAGCTCACGCAGGAGAGGTGTCACATGGGATCGCCATGTCGCTCCCATAACCACCCGCGCGGCCGCACTCTGAACCAGCTGGAGCCTCCGGGTGCTCCTCAAGGAAAGCCCCATGTAGAGAGCATTACAGTAGTCCAGGCGGGAAGTGACGAGGGCATGAGTGACCATGTGTAAGGAGTCCCGATCCAGAAAGGGACGCAACTGTCGTATCAGGCGGACCTGATAGAAAGTTCTCCCAGCCACAGCCATCAAGTGCTCTTCTAAAGACAGCCGTGAATCCAGGAGGACGCCTAAGTTGCGAGCCCTCTCCGTGGGGGCCAATGACTCACCCCCAATAGTCAGTGATGGCACCAACTGACTATATCAGGACGCCAGAAACCACAGCCACTCAGTCTTGGATGGGTTGAGCCTGAGTCTGTTTCTCCCCATCCAGATCCGCATGGCCTCCAGGCACCGGGACTTCATTTCAAGGGCATCATTGGGGTGGTCCGGGGTGGAGATTCCATGAACGATGTTCAAAACCAGCAGTTGCTAAAAAACAGTCAAGGTCTGATGTATCTTTTTCACTAAGTGACCTCCTATCTTAATTGATATTTCAGTGGATTCTGAAATAAGCTGTTTCTAATTATTAGCCCATTCGCTGCTGCAAGTGAAAAGCAGAATAGGCCATTGTCATTTGCTCAGTAATTCCCAGCCTTTTCGATTGCTGCCAGCATGAGCATTCCAATCACCAGCAATAAGATTAATTTCTTTTAAGTAATGAACTCAGGATAATTTGTAACTATGCATAGAATTGTTCTTTTGCCTTATCTCTGCTTATTCCTCTAGAAGCCTAAGTTGCAATTATATATGATGTTATTGTTCCTGAAAGGGACAACATTGCCAGTCAACTCGAGACTGTTTAGAAGCTCACAGTACTTTTGGAAACTACGCAGTCTACAGACAAAGCCAACACTCTGCATGATCGTAGCCTGCAGAGTAGCACATGATCATGTGGAAATTTCCAGATCCAGGAAGTCACAGTTCTGATAATGCCACAATTTAAATTTTATACCGAATGGTTCACAAACTATTATTATCTGGAGGCAAGTTCAGACATTTCTAGAAGCCAATTTAAGATATTTTCTTGGCTTCATAGGTTTTTTTATTGTGACTGGCCATTTGGATGTTTGTCCCCAGCATCCTGACTTCAGTCATCTGACCGTGCTGATGCATCTGCTAAAGGTTTGAATGTGTTAGCATTATTTTCAGCCTGGCATTTTTTTCCCATTCTCAGAGATTCATGCCTGTTTTTATGGCCCCTCGACAGGAAACCAAGCCTCTTCCTTTATCTAACCTTGGGAACAGATACAGTTCCCTGCAGGTGGATTTAAATTTCTCATAGATGGGAAATATTAGGGGTTTCAATCTATGGTGAAGTGCAAAATGACGCAATTTAAAATTGTGCTGCAGCTAATCTATGATATTACATTTGAAAGTCATTTAAAATTGCTGAAGAGCAAAAATCTGGCCTGAAAATCCTTTGTCTGGAATAAGGCTTCAGAAATTTTGCTTATACTAATCACATAAATTAGACTTCTGCCACCTTCCCACCCTGCCACCTTCCCTTATACTTAACTAGCTAATCTCTCTTTAGATTTTGAAATCACTTATGCATATTTTGCATTAGGAGAAGAATACTAGCCTTACTATTAGTTTGCAAGTAGTTGATAAAAGAAGTACACCCAGACGTTTTATTGTAAAGTTAGTACATTATATTAATTCATTAACAGAATCTTGCAATTTTGAATGTACATCTCTTCCTCACTTACTTTTACAATGCAAGAAGGAAGGTTCCTTCTGAGACATTTACCATGCCTCTTAACCTGTTTTTTGTTTAATTTATGATTCTTCCCCCTCCACATATACTGTTATACTTAACTCACTGTTCAAATATTCAGTTTTCACACACATGTAAATGAGTTATGCAGCCATTCCATAAACAAACTTCATTTATATTTAAAGACTTCTTGAACTATGTCATCTATAACAGCAGCTTTATCATTTTTAAATATTTTACAACATTTATGATCTCCTTTCATCATTTTTTCTTTTTGGACATTAGTACTTATAACATTTGTTTTAATTCCATTTTTCTGACATCATTGCAATTCCCCTACAGGTCGCCAATGTTCCTTACCTTAGCTTCATTCCCAATTATTATTTTTAATTCTATTAATTTGCTGGAGAGTCATTGTTTAATTCTCTTCACCCATTTCTAAAGCCATTTTTCTTTCTTATCAAAATCATTCTGCATTTCTTTTTATCTAAATTATTACCTGCTTTCTTTGACAAAATTCTTTGCAATTATCTTTTTTATTGCTATATATATTATCAAAATATCTCTTCCTTTTTGCAGGTTTCTGTGATACATTTTCTCTTCTTATTCATGTGTCTTTCCCTTCATTATTCCATTCAACCATATTTAGTATGCTCCCATAACTATAGGACTTCAGTGTCACTCTGCAGTGCAATTCTATTTTCATTCTCTTCCAAATTTCCATATCCTTTTTCTTTATGTTTAGTTTTTATTATTTTCGTTAAAGCTTTCTCATACAGGATTCATACTTTCTATTCTTGCAGTCACTGTATTTTCACAGTAATTTCTTTCCTTTTCTTTCATGCCTATTTCTTTTTTCCAAATTGTACTCTGGATCCAATTTTTTAAAAAGTAGGCTATATTCATATTCAGAACCTCTTCTATCCTTATATCCTTCATTAATGTTTAAAATGTTATAAATAAAATCAATAATGCCTTTAGATGTGTATTCATTTCTTTCCTGTGGGTATGTATGAAAAAAACTTCTGCTTCAGGCGTTTTTGAAATAACACACCTTTTTTTCTAAGCAGATGTTCATTATTCATTCTTGAGTCTCTAAGTGGCCCAGTTTCTTTTTTTGTACTCTTGTTAACTCATTCCAGTCTATCCATGTCAGCTAGCAGAATAGTCCCCCCGCCCCACCCCCAAGTTGTATCCCAGATTGGTGCAAAGAGAAAGTAAAGCAATTTACAAGTCTCAGAGCTTTGATTAGCCTGTTGTAAATCCTTCCCCAGTAGCTGAGGCAGAGCTAAGGTCTGGTAATTTAAAGAGAGAGTAACAAAGACTTGGAGAGTTCAAAGAAAGGTTGCTTGCTTCATAAATTATGCTAATGTCTCAAGCTGTTAGCTTGAAGATTTTGAATTCAGAAACCCCAGGAGAAATTCAAGATAGTTTGTAGATGGAAGAAAAACAGGACATCCTGGGAATACAGGTCAGGAAACAGAAGAGTTGTTCCAAACAAGGATTTGGGGGTATAAAATAATATAATTAAATTATGACTAGGTGTGGTTACTAGGATGCTATTAGGGGAATATTAAACATCATGCTTCTCAGGGGAGTCAGTTTAAGGTTATCCAGCCAATAACCAAGCGTAATCAGTTGACATGTGTATAAGGAATTAACACTGAAAACAATTTTTTTCTGAGAATTATAGATTAGTTTAGTATATTTTTTCCACTGGCAAGGAAGTATTGAAGACTATTCAGAACAATATTTGTGGGCAAAAGAAACTTTTGGGCAATAACGGTAACAAAGAGAGGGTTGTGGAAGAGATTCTTCTGCCTCCCCCATCTTCCTGACATATGGAAAAGCTGTTGAAAACTTAACTGTAGAGAATCTGATATGGCTTTATTAAAATCCTTCTGTGTGTCATTTTGTCAGGAGGAAGGTAGCATTTGCTTACATGTCAGTTGATTGCCTAAAAATGGAATTCCCACTCAGCTTCCTCTCATTGTTCAACTGAATGGTTGGCTTGCTCCTTGGTGTCGGTGGCCTGTCTCAACAGCCATGTTTAAGGTTGGCAGGAAGCTATTCTGAGAACACTGTTTCAAGTGGCAAGTGTTCATACAGAAAATTTTGGCAGGGTAGGAAGCTCACCCACAGCAGTGTTTCCTTGCCAATTCTCAGGGCCTTTCTGATTCCACCCCATCCCCACCCCATTACTGAGAATTTCTAGGCAGAGTCTGTTTAATAATGCTTCAGGGTTGTTTTGCTATGCATTATTTTTTTTTTTTACTTTAGTCTTTCTCCAGGAAGCTAGGGCTGTCAGGTGAATGTGGTTTTGCACACACAGACAAAATATTATAGTGAGAATTCTGTGGATAGTATTCATCATGGGGAAGATCTATTAGTGTGGTTGCTAGAAGTAAAAAACAATTTCATGGCACATAATCAGTCAAGTCTGGTATATTGTGGGCTCTCTTGAGAGTTATTGCAGATTTGAGGAGAAATAGTTTCAATTTGATCAAGGTCGAGATATTTTAAGGTATTTCTTTGAAATCTGACAGTTTGCATTTCTCTCTCTCTCTCTCTCTCTCTCTCTCTCTCTCTCTCTCTCTCTCTCCCTCCCTCCCTCCCTCCCTCTCGCTCTCCCTCTCTCTCTTATAATCTTTTGCTTTCCAAATCTGTGTATAAAATTAAGGGAAAAATTCAACCACAGATCAGAATCAGTTTCAAGGAGGGTGCAGGATATTGAATTTATATTGAGTTAAAATTTGGCAGTGTTGATGTCAGATTATATCTAGCATTCAAGGAGAACATAGCAGAATCAGTCTCCCCACCCCCATCCCCACCTCTGCTGCTCACCACCCCCCATTTCTGAAAACAAAATGTATCTCCAGCCATGGGTGACACTGATATTTCTCGGCTAGAAGAATGCAGAAATCAATGTATTAAAAAAAGAACTTTATGGTATTTGTATTGAGACTGTTGCATGTCACTTTCATATTATACCTACCTTTCTTAAATGACATACCACAGTCTCAGTATATTTAATGCAAATACCCTAAAGGTATTGGTTTTTCTTAACCCATTGCTTTCTGCTTTAGACAGATGTATTAGTATGTAGTATGTATTTAGTATTAGATGTTTTGGCCAGTCCATTTGCAATTTCTTGCAAAGTGAAATACTCTGTGTCATAAAGTGTAATGTAAACTGAATCACACTAAATACCATGAGAAAATAGTTCCTATTAACTTCTGCAAAAACCAAGGATACTTTCATAAATAAATTGCTTTTCACAGCTTGTAGTCCATTTTCATGTAAATCAGAATAAAATATCCTATGGCACTTCAGATATAGTTGGATTAATATTCTGCTTAGCCTATGTCAAGTTAATACCTACTGGAGTTAAGGACACTTGAGACAGCCATAGCTTTTTTAACCCTCAAGTAAATATTGCATAAGTATGCATATATGACCTTTTTCTTCCATCTTTCCTCTCCATTTTCAACAAACACTACTGTACTTAAATAAAATGTTCTAATGAGTTCCACTCCCTTCAGCTACAGACTTTTGAGCAATTGCAAGTGTGGGGAAGTAAATCAGAATTTCATCCAGTTGTGCAAGATTCTAAGTATAGTTCGGTCAATACTCTCATTTGGTAGTGGCTAAGCTGGCTCCTTCCTTCCTTCTTTTCTTTGGTTATGACTTCCTAGGTGCCTATGGCTACTTTTCTTTTTCTTCTTCTCTGTACTACTAAATAGCTTAACATAAAACATTGCTCTGGTTATCTTTATGTTCAGTGAATGAAAAGATTGTGTGTTTGTGTGTGTGTGTATCTGTCTGTCTATCTAGCTAATTTCCATTGTTTAAATATTTTACGTGAGTTATTTTTGAAAGCTTATTGTTCTTTTGAATCTTAAAGCATGAACATGTTTTCTTGTGACATCAATGGGCCAGTTGCCATGCTTTTTACCTGCAGTCATTGGAATTCTGGACGTAACATTTCAGCTTTGGAACATGATAAGATATATAATCATGCAAAGCTTAATTGGGAAGTCATCTAGCATTATGAAGGGTAATTTCTAATCCATTAGGGGCCTTTTTTTAATTCTTACTAGACAACTTAACTGTTCATTAAGCAACATGGAATATCGTATGATTTCTTGATCCATTAGGGAGATTAAAGATTTCCCCCCACACAAACGTTGAAAATAATTCCTTGATTTATAGTCATAGCCACTGTGTTGCAGCCCACACACTTTTTTGCAGTTTTAGCACAGAACAATTTCCTCTTCTCCACAAACCGAGGTTGGAAGATGCAACATGAATTCAGAAATGCTTCAGCAAATAGTCTACTGCCATAACTGAGTAAATAAACATTGTGTTCAAATTAGCTTCTATAAATATACATATGAAATTTGAGCAGCCTAGGTTTCCAATTGATACTGTTGATATTAAAACAAAAAACATCAACTAATTACAAATGTCTGCAGGTGTTAATAGGCAGTCATGACCGAGTTTCAGATGGTGACATTTTAAAGCAGATTCTTTCCAGGAATGAATGGAATTTTACACATAAGGGAAGCTGCCGAGCCCCCTATACTTGGGACTTTAAGATCCAGGACAGGCTCTTAAACAGATGTTTCAGCTTAGTTGCTCTTGTCGTTCTTCATGTTCTGTAGAAATTATTTATTTTTCTTCTAAGAATTCTGCTGAACTTGGGTATATTTAATATGTATTCCTCTTGCGGTGCACATTTGGTTTAGATTTATTTACATTTTGATATTTTGTTACGCTTTCTGTGTTGATGTCTGGGCTGTTTTCTAAGATAAATAAAACAAGACAGGCATTTAAATATAATTTTAAATGGGTGTATTAAGAAATACCTAAACAATCCCTTTGATTTGATATAAAACTCTTAAGAAAGACCATTTTGTGCAGTTACCTTTCAAAAACATTTTTTCTTAGAATTATGTACATTCAAGAAGCAACAGAGTCAATTATTTTTCTTTCTATGCCTCAAGGCTGAGTTGCATGTTTCATAAAATGCATGATATCGTCAAGTACAACAGCTTCAGGTGAAGTGCATCCCTCTTTTGGAATATGGAAAAATATTACCTTGTGTTAAATTGGTTTGATAGTCTTCTAGATAGATTACCCTTTAAATGCTGCTTAGCTTTGTTGCTTGTCCATATTTTCATGCATCTGTTCTTTTGGGTATTCCACCCTTTTCTTTCATGTTTTGCAGAGAAAATTTCTTTCATGTCTTATAGAGAAAATCCAAGAATTTCGTCCTAATTTAAACAACTAGTCTGTATAGTGGACCTTCTGCAAGAATTTTAGACTGTATTACTAAATTATTTATTTCAGATAATAACCCCTGATTTATAATATTTTGGACTCTAATCTAGTTGAAGCCTAATTAGTAAATTGGATGGGAGATTACTTGAGAACACTTGAGCTGAAAATTGGAAGGATGACTTCAAATTTTTCAAATGAAAAGTCATACAAGCAGAAAAAGACAATTCTATATGCTGTATGGTTTCCATGGAAAAGCCATGGACAAGTCCATGAAGTCATTAGGAGACAAGCTTGACTCAAAGAGAACTTTATCTTTATTGAAATGTTTGTGAGGTTAGATATGAAAACAGTACCAGCTATAGATTTATCTTTCAGGTTGTTGTTGTTGTTTTTTGTTGTTGTTGTATTATTAGTAAATGAAAATTCATTGATTTCTTCAAAGTTACATTTTGTTTCCATGTTTATAAATGACCTCTTTTTTATTTTCAGCGATATGGTGCTTCTGCAGTTACTGCAGAGTTTGACATCAGTAACTCTGTAATTTTGCTTGCAGGATGTTTGATGTGGGGGGCCAGAGGTCTGAGAGAAAAAAGTGGATCCATTGCTTTGAAGGAGTTACAGCCATTATCTTCTGTGTTGCTCTTAGTGCCTATGACTTAGTTCTGGCTGAAGATGAAGAAATGGTAAGGATACAATCATAATAAATGAAGCTATCAGACAACAAGTCAAACCACTAATCCCTTCAGCTTAGTATTTTCTGCACTGATTTGGCAGTTACTCATTTAAGTCTATTGTGCAGAATTTTTTTTTACTAGTTCTTCCTGTGTCACCTAGAGATTCAATGGTTTGCATGCAAGGCCGGTACTGTACCTGACCTATTCCTTTATCAAATGTCTAGTCTGGCCAACTCCAAACTTATGAATGGCTTCACAACTTTAAAAAGTCAACCACATTATACAGTATATAAAATGAAGACACTTTATATAAAAGAACAACAGTTGTCTAAAGGGACAACATAACATATTGCAACATAATCTTTCCCCCACCCCCCATTAAAATGTGCATTCCTGAAACATTTTAATGCAAGGACTCAGGAAAACAAGTGTTCAGAGGCAGCGTAGAGGTGGGCAGGGTAGGGGTCAGTTGGATCTCCAGAAGGGTGTTGTTCCAAAAGTCAGGTGTGATGACAGGGAAGGACAATTTCCTGGGTCTTGTTAGATGATTTTGTTTAATTGATGAGACACAAAGCAAGCTGACTCTGTTGAAATGAACAGGATGGCTAGGCACTATCAGACATTATAGTTGTCTTTAGATGCTAGGCCCAGTTCCATGTAATGTATATAGGGGATACAAGCATCACCTTGAATTGTACCTAGAAGCTAACTGGCAACTGGGGCAGCTCATGTAGCAGAGCTGTAATATGGATATTTTTATGTTACTTATCATTGCTTGCTTCATTCTGTTCCAGCTGTAATAATTTCCATGTGTCTTCAAGGGCTGCACCATGTAGAGCAGTATTACATTTCATTTAGTGCATTATAAAATAGCAATGTGTAATATATCTTTATGATACTGGCTGAAGAGTGCATGGGGTTTTAAAACTGCAGGTACTGCACATGAAATAAAGGAAACTTTCTCTGAGTATTTACTGATTTGTTCAGTTTATATGCTGACTTTCTACTTACAGTACATGAATATTCAAGGCAGCTAATAAGGATTAAAATAAAGAAAAATATTTTTAAAAATAAATAAGTAAAATAATACTTTTCACATTTTGTTAATATATAAAACTAACAAAAAGATTGCAAAAAAGATAAAACAAATAGGACAAAAAGTAAAAGGACAAAAAAATCTGGAACGTACGGAAAGCAAGTTATGTTTTAATGCAAGCATTATATTGTACCTTGAACATGCAGATTTCACCAATTAGAGAGAACCAGTATATAAGCGAAGAGCAAATGCCCATATCAGTCCATGCTTGTAAATCCAGACTGGCATTGTAGTTCCATGATAAAAAGTAGTATTATTTACTCTGCCCTGTCCTTCTTAAAGCCACACTTCTTTACATAATAAAAATGTTTACATTTTTAAACCATATTTGTTTTCCCCAAACCGTCGACATCAATCTTAAACCAAAATGAAATAATAGTGGATGAAGCCTCTACCATATGCCGAAGTATGCTTTCAGCATAATGAAGTTGACATCAGTCACTCTGAAACATTTTCTGAGGTGTTCAATAAATATAAGGAAAAGATCTTTTTGTTAATTTAATTTAAACATTATAAAAACAATATTTTTGCTCTAAGTTCACTTTTGGGCTGAGAATGTTCTCTATCTTGACAGAATCGGATGCATGAAAGCATGAAGCTGTTTGATAGTATCTGTAACAATAAGTGGTTCACAGATACTTCCATCATTCTTTTCCTCAACAAGAAGGATCTTTTTGAAGAGAAGATCATCCATAGTCCTTTGACTATCTGTTTCCCAGAGTACACAGGTAAACATTGTCTTTTTTCCCCTTTCAAATTTGCTATATTATCTCCACATCCTATATGGAATTAATGATAGGCTTAATTTAGCTTAAGAATGCTATTTTTAGCTGCATTACAATGAATGCCTCCTTAGGTCAACTCTCACACCCTGTCATTGTTCTTGGGTTCACTGAAGATCATGTTCTCTATACAGAGAGGTCCTCAGTTAATAATGATAAATGGAACTGGAATTTCCAGCACTAAGCAATGCAGTCATAAAGTGCAATATCATGTGACCGCATTGTTTAGCTATGGCAATCCTAGCATTTCCCATTGTCATCATTAAGCAAGGATTATGGGTGCTTAAGCAAGCCCCAGATGGCTCACAAGCTGCTGACAGACAGGTAAGGCATGGCATGAATGTGATGGAGCTGGGGTGCAGCTGCTACCAGGTGGAGGAGGTGGGGAAAGCAATTCACAGAGCAACTTGTAACATTCCCTGTCGGCTTCCTTGTTGACTTTGCTTGTGGGAAACTGGCATGGCCAGAACTTCAAGCCCTCCCTAAGCGGTTTACAGAGTCAGCATATTGCCCCCAACAATCTGGGTCCTCATTTTACTGACCTCAGAAGGGTGGAAGGCTGAGTCAACCTTGAGCCTGGTGAGATTTGATCTGCCAAATTGCAAGCAGCTGGCAGTTAGCAGAAATAGCCTGCAGTACTGTTCTAACCACTGTGCCACCACCATAACAGTAGCAAAGTTTATATATTGCTAAAAACTTCAATCCAGATACAGGGTATGTGTCCAATAATGTTGAGAATTCTATAAAGAAAAGGAAAACTATTAAGGGACAATTCATTGATATTTTGTCATATGGTCCAACAGCCAAGATGCTACATGCAGCTAAAGAATAATTTCATGGGACAATTCCTCTAGATCTTCTCCTGCAAATTGGGTCAGAGATGGAAGATGGGAATGGGAGAAGGGAGTTGATGGACAGAAGACAATGAGCAAACATGTATCCAGAAACCAATTCAGAATGACAGTGCATTGACCTCAGCCAAGCCAAACCAATACAAGTAGCAACACTGTTCATCAATAGTAGTCAAGAAGTTATTAATTATGCTTGCAAATACACATACTTTTAATTGCAAATAATCTTTATGTTGTATTGTGATAGTGAGAAATATAAGGGATTTGTTATCAGCACTAATGAATTCATTCTGGGCAAGTAGTAAAAAAAAAAAACATTAAAGGGTAGGTATGGAGACTGTGGAATCTACTCTCAATTCATGAGGTATTATAATTGTGAAACTTCCTCCAAAATTTCCAAGTGCAAAAGAAAACAGCAACTGTTACTCTAAAAAGAAAATTTGCAGAAGGAGCCAATTATTTTGCAATGGTGTATGCATGTACAGACTTTGCATATGTATGTAAGATTGTATGTTCCACAAGTTAAGTGAACATTACTCAGCAAAATTCTGAATCGCCTTCAAGATGGCATTGGGTGAAAAATCATTCAGCTGAAATGCAGTGGGGCATAGCATGTTGCTAAAGCGCAAGTACCCATGGAAGGAATGTATCAGTCTAAACATGAATAAATTTACATCAGATGAAAGCAGAATAATCATTTGTCACCTGCAGATTTATAATACATAGGAATATATAAATTTGGGAAATACGGTGTTAACAAGTTATTCAACTGTTTACCTGTAAATATTGATTAGAATATCTGGAGAGAGGAAGAATATTGTATATTTAGTTTTGTTTATTTGGTTTTGTTTAATTTATTTTAAAAAAAATTGTTTGGCCAGCCAAAATTAACTCATGGTGACTGAGTGGCTTACAGAAGTGTAAACCCCAAATGCTAAGTTCTAAATAAACTCTCATCCCCCACTAGTGGCAACAATCCAATATAGATCATCCTTCCAGAATTCAGCGCACTTCAATATCTTTAATATCCTTAATCCCCACCCATGCATGACATTTAGCCATCATGCTTGTAGATTATAGCTCAAATACTTGGCAAGGAACAATTTCAGGAAGGACTGTTTCTGCCTCAGAACAAAATTGCATAATACGCCGACTTCCTTTCTGTTAATGTGTACATTTTTGGACAAAACTTTTCCTGCCCACATTATTATCTTTCTTCAGATCTTTTTATTTATTTATTACAGGTGTTTCTATGTCACCAACTTAAACTGCCTTTTGAATGGTATCCTCTCTTAATCAATGTCAATGCAATTAAAAGCAGCACTTATCAATCATATTGTTATTACACTACTTATATACTAGACTTCTTGAACATCCACAATATCAAAAGCAGAAATTGGCATAAAAATTGCTTGAGGATATGTTAGTAACATCAGATATACTGATGATACCACTTTGGGGGCCTGGCATTGAATAAGACTTAAAGAATCTTTTGCGGAAATTGAAAGTGAGGCATACAAAATCTGGTTTGATAGTCAATATTAAAAGAACCATGGTTATGTCAACTTCTAACACCAACCCAATTGAAGAGGGAGTTAAAGATGTACTGAAAGTAATAACAGACTTTATTGTCTTTGACTCAAAAATCCATAAGGTTGGAGATTGTAGTGATGAAAGAACTATATGTCTGCTTCTTGGAAGAAAGCCTATGACAAATATAGACCAAAAGAAAAAGTACAGAGACATCACAGTATCAGCAAAGGGTATATGTCATCAAAGCCATGATCTCTCCAGTTGTAACACATGGCTGTGAAAACTGAACCATCAGAAAGGCTGAATTAATAAAAATTAAATGCATTTTTAATTTGTGCTGGAGAGAAAGCACATCAGAAAGGCTGAGAATACCTTGAGCAACAAGAAAAAATAATCATTCAACATGGGTTGAAGGAAAACATGACTGTTCATTGAAAACACTAAAATAAAGGTAAATATTAATATTTGGAGCACATAATGCCTGAAGCAAAAGCTTTTGGAGAGCCACAATAGAAAAATCAGAGTTCGTAGAAGATAAAAGCCAAAGAAGATAAGATGTTCGGATGGTATTGTGATACCATGAGGACGAGATTACAAGAATTCAAAGGAGTTATTGGTAGATCATCCTGGGGAGCTATTGTCCATCAGAACAGAATAGTGGAACAAAGTAGTACAAAACTTAAATTAGGCTTTAGGTAAATATAGCAATATTGATTTTTTTAAAGCATTTCCTCTGAACCCTAAAATGAACATATTCCTTAGAAAAGCTAGACTTAGTAAAACAAAATGGTGCAAATTATGACATGTATAGTTAAAATAGCCTTTCTTCTTCATGGAAGAAGAAAGAAATAGCAGAAAAGGCTTTTCCATACTATTTCAGAAGTGAGAAAAGTCCTCATTTATTGTTGAAATCACCCAGAAAGATCAGAATGAGGCTGTTGAATGAAGCAAATATATTTGAGTATATATTTGAATATATATTCAGTATATTTGAGGTAATATACATACTAAGTATGTCCAATAGCGGGTGTTATTCTGCTTGGCTCGTTCCAAGCCCTTTTTTTTTTTTTTTTAATGTTTACCAAGATTCTAGTCAGTCTATAACTCAAAAAGGCTAGCAAAACTGAGCAAGAATGTTTTAATTCCCACGTTTAGCCATCTTGGCTGAGCATAAGATTCCACACTTCAGCATGCAGATTTATATAGAACATTCTAGCATTGTTAGTTTTATAGAGAAACCAAATCTGGACTCTTAATTTCTGCCTTTACAACTGGAAGAAAATATTACAGGATAAACTAGGACGTTATGTGGCTGAGTATTTTGGGTATCTTCTTTTCAAATGGTTGGGAGGTTAAGGAGCTTAGTGCAAGGTGATCAGTTAATTATGAGTTCTGTAAAAAAAAAAAGAAGTCTCAGATGGATTTGCTTCCCCCCACCCCCCAAAATGCAATCCATATAATAGCCATATATGGAAATTGTAACAAATTATCTCTCTTTTGTTTCACACTTACCACAATAATTCAATATCTGGCAGAGGATGAAAACGGAGCTTTTTCAGGGCTGGAGTGTCTTGTTAAGCTTTTCATAGCAACTCTGATACTTTTTGTCAGGGGTGTCAAACTTGATTTCATTGAGGGCCGCATCAGGGTTGTGTTTGATCGGGGGGGGGGTGGCTGGGGTGGGCGTGGATGTCACTCATGTCGGGGGCACCTGTGGTGGCCCAAGCACTCTGTCAACAAAAACGGGCTTCCGAGCTCGGTTTTTGGCTGCAATGGCGTCCTGCAACCCTGTGCCAGCGAAAACAGAGTTTAGGAGGGCCATGGTCCTCCCGAGCTCTGTTTTCGCTGGCACAGAGTTGCAGGAGGCCGTCACAGCAAAAAAGCAAGCTCGGGAGCCCGTTTTCACTGGCAGAGGCACCGTGGGCTGATCCTTCGCTGTTTCCAAGGTGGTCCTGTGGGCCAGATCTAACCACCCATGGTCCGGATCTGGACCCCGGGCCTTGAGTTTGACACCCCTGGTTTATGTGGATTGGGGATGGTTCTTGACTTTTTAAGCTAATACACTGCTTCTTTAAGGTTCCAAGCTGAAAACGGAGTCAATGCACCTAGTTATGGTATAATAATCTTTCTAATCATTGTTCTCTCTCTCCCTCCTTCTCAGGAGCCAACAAATACGATGAAGCTGCAGGCTATATTCAGAACAAGTTTGAGGAGTTGAACAAGAGAAAGGACACCAAGGAGATCTACACCCACTTCACTTGTGCCACTGATACCAAGAATGTGCAGTTTGTCTTTGATGCTGTCACCGATGTCATCATCAAAAACAACCTGAAGGACTGTGGGCTCTTTTAGCTCTTCAGATGGCATCTACTGAGGAACATAGAAAGGTGAGGCTTTGTTAGAATAATGAGACAGTTTAAGGCTACTTGTGATGAATAATCACACTTGCAAACTTTAAAAACACGGGTATCTGTGCCAGTTTCCTGAAAGCAAGACTGGATGCACTTATCTGAAGTGTCTCATTTCAGGGAAGATACAAGTTTAATTGGATGCAGGGGAGTAATATTTTCCATTTCATCATTGATATTCACTGAATATAAAAATGTGTAGTGGAGATCATGGCTTTCTGGATAGAAGATGGGTTTCCATGTCTAACAAAGTCCACCGTCAAAATGTAGGTCTTATTTGTGTAGTGATTATGTTAATTTGGTAAATCACTATGAACCACAAAGCCTTACTAAAATACCCATGATTGGTGTGTTAATGATTCAAGGTTTCAGATTACATTAGCAACTATTTTTAACGTCAGAGACCCACAAATAAGTATATATGCAGGGCAGAGTGAATGCCATACTGGATTGAGCACTGATGTGTTTTTGTGTATACCGTTCACCTTACCAATATCCCATTCTCTAGCAGACCACTTCAGGTCCAAGCCTTATTTTGAATGCTCTTAGTATATTACATTTTAGGAACCAAATATTCCAGGAGGAAAGAAGTCCTCCAAACCAAACTGATCTATATATTCCAGGAATTTTTTTTTAGAAGTTTCCAAGTGTAGTTGAATTACTTCCCTTTCCTGGAAAACTTATTTTCAGGAGAACGTTGAGTCTGTCATAGAACAACTGGATTGGCTTAATCCAAATCAAAATGGAACTTTCTGGAATCCCCAGAAAGCACCCTGTCTCCAAATACAGAGTTTT
Source organism: Pituophis catenifer annectens (assembly GCF_029215685.1). NCBI lineage: Eukaryota > Metazoa > Chordata > Lepidosauria > Squamata > Colubridae > Pituophis > Pituophis catenifer. Next base: position 86,961,613 of record NW_027256882.1, read on the forward strand.
GTAACTCCAGTGTCTTCAGTAAGTGTGTATATGAACTTCCTTTTGCTCTTCCCACTGCAGGATACTTGAACTGCTCCATATGAGGAAGAGGCTGGTGTTGATGAAGGGAGGACTGCATCATTTAACAACTTCTGCTTCTTAAGTTTTGTTCCATTCCTTTAAATATTCCTAATGATGAGACTTTGGCAATTCTTCCTGTCCAAGGGACAGGGCCCATTGTTTCCCCTGATCTGTGCTGTCTAGGTGCCTCCTGCAGGCTGTTTGTCTTCTCCCTATGCCCACAAAGCCTTACTAAAGTACCAATGATTGGTTTACTTGCCATAGTTGTAACATTTCTATATATGCCCTTTTCTTCTCTTTCTTTAACTGAAATCCAGATGGTAGCAAGTCAGAGGGCTTTGGATATGTTTGCCATGCTCTTTGCCTTCTTTTTTAAGATACAAGGTGGGTTTTCGGGGTGTGTTTTCCCTTCCCCCCCCCTTTTGCTTTATTTTTGTCCAAGCAACTTTCTGTCTGGCCCTGCCAAAGCAATCTACAGTCCATTTGTTTTTTTTAACCTTCCATCAAGTGGAGCTCTTGCCATGGAGCAAGTTTTTCAGCTCCTACCTCTGTAATTTGCACAGACCAGCAAAAAACAAAACAAAAACAAAACACATTCCTTAAGAGTCAATTTGTGCAGGAAAAGCTGGTCTATTGTTTTATAAGAAACCCTTTTTAAAAAAAATCGTATTTAAAATGTCCAGTAGTAAATGGTTGAGTTGCCCAGTATGAGCTCATCTTCTCTAGTAAATTTGTGCCTTGAGGGTGTCTGTATGTTTACATCTGTTCCTTAGTTTGCTTCAACGTGCATTGTGTTTAGAATAGAATACAGTGGGTTCCTTCCCCTGTTTTCCAGCCCTTCTCTCCCTTTTTTGCTGTGGACCAGGCCAAGCTTTTTATGAGGGGGCAGTGCCCATGCATTAAAACGTGTTTCTTCCTGGCCACAGAATTAGGTTCCTAAGGGCTAAGATTCCACTAAGCAATGTCAAACTTCTTTCCATTCCTTTGTGCCCCACCCCAGGGGCCTGAGGGTGCACCTGAGGTTGCTGTATAATGTCAGGTCTATTTTCATGTCTTTTCTTAGCTCTAACTGTAGTGTCAGCTGAAGAAACGCTGCTGTATGTAAGCGGTCCTGCCTGCTGTGCAGTTGATGGGCACTGGGCCATTAGTAACCGTCAGACGCAGCCTAGCTTTTATCACGTTTTACCAAATTGTTCACATGGTTTGAAATAATAAAAAGTAGAAAGAAAGCCTTCTTTGAAGTGTGTTGCTTTTCTTCCATCGTTCCGAATATATTTGAGCGCAGTATTTCAGGGTGGATTTTAATGATTGGATGAATTTCCTTGGCTCGTGATACAGGTTTGTTAGCTTCTCCTAGACTTTAAAAAAAAACCAAAAAACCTTGGAGATGTTTTTGACAACAGCTGGAAGATCATTGGATATTATGATTGAGGTACATGGGAGATGTAGCCCAAAACACTTAAAAAAAACCCACCACATTGCACATGCTCTCATTATAAAGTTGAAACATCCCTGTTTTGGAAACATGCCATCTTTTACTCTATATGTTTGGTCCTGCTAAAGAATTTTGTGGCCTGGGTGAGTGCTTGTTTTTTTCTGAAATATGTAAACATGAGCAGAATGTCCCATAAGGTTGAAAGGGAAAATATAAATTATGAATAATAATTAAATACAGAAAAAGGGAGATGTGTTATAATCTTCAAATATGGTTTTTCCTTAAATACATACAGTGACGTATTTCAACATTTCAGTTCCAATATTTGAGGGGCTGCCACAAGAAAGAGGGGGTTCAAGCTATTCTCCAAAGCACCTGAAGGCAGGACAAGAAGCGATGGATGGAAACTAATCAAGAAGAGAACCAACCAGAACTAAGAAATGACAGTTCTGACAAAACAATTAATCAGTGGGACAATTTGCCTCCAGAAGTTGTGGTTGCTCCAACACTGGAGATTATTCACAACATATTGGACAGCCATTTGTCTGAAATGATATAGGGTTTCCTGCTTGTTAAGGGGGTTGGACTAGAAGACCACCAAGGTCCCTTCCCACTCTGTTATTCTATGGTATATGTTCCTCCTTCGGTTTATAATCTAGATAGACAGATCAAAAGATTTGTGTTGTAAGGAAATACTGAAGAAAGAACAGAAACCTCTGGTCTTCCCACATGCTGCAGTGATTGGCCCTTGAATTTCTGCCAGGGCATCCAGCATGTTGGCTGCCTCTCCTTGCTTGAACTAGTAGGAGGCATTAAGAGAAATGTCCTTGCTTTTCTTGTTTCTTGTTTTCAAGAAAAGCATTCGGTCAGAGATTTTAACCTGAAAATACCAAAAATCAAACATAAGGCAATATACCAGGATTGTTCCTACTGTACCTTTATGGAATTGTCCATGATGCACACATAATTTGGTGAGAGGTAAAGGAAGACTTTAAAAAAAAAGATTCTGTAATAATGCATTTTATCAGATGTTCTGGAAGATGAAACAAAACAAATGTATGAATTTTTCAGCAATATGCTTATCATCCAAGTTTTCTTGGATGGTGCAAGTATTACAATCTTTATTAAACAGCTGTAATACCCAAATTGAAATATACACACTGATACAGAAATATTTGAAATAGTATGCTGAATGCATACAGTATTATCTGACGTTATTTGAATGCAACACATAAGCCATATATAACACTTGTAGCTTGGTCTAGTTGTTTGTACATATTTTTCATAATGTTCACAATGCAAACAGTCATTTTTACTTATTTTCTGCATTCAATTTGCACTTAATAATGGAGGACCTATTACAGTACAGCAAAAAGAAAATTGGGACCACAGATGAGTTTGCCAGTAGCAAAATAATATTAAGTGACTTGACCAATACCTTCCAAGATGAAGGGTCAAATTCATGACTAACAAGTGGAAGCTACCATAAACCTCAGTTACCTGTATGTAACAAATAGTTACACACACACACACACACACCCTCTTTAGTTGCCATGTGTTGGGGATGACCATCACCAGATTTGAGGAGGCTTCTATTTGATCTTCATCAGGCAGCCTTCTGACTGGCAAGTCTGGTCTCATTACTACTCCTTTCTGTTGTGAACAGATTGAGCAAGTTTGTCACAGAAGCTCCCAAGTGTGCAAAACTAGAAGAAAAATGGGTCCAAAATACAATGCATAGTTTCGATAATCGCCATGTTTCCACTCATTCAGAGAAAGCGGTGTCGTTAACGAAAAATCAAGGGTGAACAAGGAAGAAGACATTAGCAGAATTAGCCAGTATCAGCAAGCAGGTTCATTGTTGAGGCAAGGCCACACATGCTAACAGCTTTTATCCCTTAGAGGCACAGCTGTGGTTCAGATACTGGAAGAAAGAATTTGCTGGCATGCTTTTCCTGCTGAAAAATGAAGAAATGTCAAAATGCAAGCATACCACAGTTGGGAAACCTCTAGTAGCAGATTTTTCTAATGGAAAAAAAAAAAAAGATTGGTAAGCTAAACATGAGTTGTATAGCCCAATTCCTGGGATGGAACAAGTATTTTTTCTTGACTCTGGATAATTATTTCAGATAGTATGAATTTGCAGAGAAAAAAAAACCCTCTAATGTGGGAATTATTGCCCTTTTACTTAGCTGAATTGACAATGCTGATTTGAATCGAGATAAGCAGGAATGTCTGTAGAAAGGGTGTATTACATAGTCAGGAGGACTGAGATCCTACAGTCTGGCTTCATTTTGGCTCCATACGTTGTATTCTTTAAGTCCCTCTACCTTCTGTGAACATCAGAGGAGGTCAGCTGGATCAAGGCATTTAATTCTGAGTCTGCTTGACATTGTTGTTCATACAATGCCTTGAAGAAGACCACAAGCAGAGCTAGAAGTCATAGATTTCTGCGGAAACGTTCAGAACAAGCTGCAAACTCTTTGATTGTGCAGGTCCTACCTACTGTAAATCTCTGTGGCAATCCCTCAATGCCAATAATTTCTTTCACTCTAATCACAGGGGTCTGTAATTTTTCATTGCAGTTTTAATAATGCCCAACTGACCCAAAATTTCACCCCTGAAATTCAGTGGCAAATTGCTTAATTTCATTTACCAGGGTTTCCTTTTTACCCCTTTTAAACATGAGATGCCCAAGCTAGACAGCTGTCATCTAGCTGTTCTGAATTTACAATAAAAAGCAACAGACTTTCCAGGTTTCAAAAAATCCCTAAAAGGCCTGAAAATTCCAAACCCAGTGTTTCCACTGGTATTAGACATTACATCACTGTTGCAGTGTTTGCAGAAGAGAATAACAGCTGGAATATATATTTCCAAGAACTGGGAAATTTACCTTTTTTGCTTCTCCCAAATAAACTGGGAGAGCCCTTATTGCAACTTGCCATTTGATTATATTTGATAAGGCTCAATTTGGATATCTTGAAGGTTCCCCATTATCCTATATATGCACTTAGATAAAAACCTGGCTTGAACATTGGCCTCCACACACACACCCCTTGTTTCCCCCCCCCCAAAACCTGTCTGAAGGGTTCTTGACACTTTTACAGAAATTTTGTACAACTTTAATTGGCTTAAATATATATGTTGCTTCAATGAACAGGGTTTTTATTCAAGGTAAGTCCCCCTCATCTTGCCTTCCATATCTACCCACCCATCTGATCTTGCCTTGCCAGAGCCAACCAAGTTAGGAAAAACAAACACTTGCAATCAGAAGAGGCCACAATCCTTCAGATTTTCCTTGATGATGATGTCAGTGACAGCATCAAAGACAAACTTGACATTTTCTGTGTCTGTGGCACAGGTCATATGTGAGTAGATTTCCTTCACATCCCTTCTCATATTCAATTCCAGGAATTGGACTTTGATATAGGCACCTGCATCTTCATATGTATTGGTCCCTGCAGAGAGATGGGTGGTAACAAAGGAATAGCTTCACCTATAGAGTAACACGAGCCCTCTTGGCTCAGAATATTGTTCCTTTGTCCAGAATGAGACAAAACGTCATATTGAGGAAATGATACCAATCCAGGGGTGAAATCCAGCAGGTTCTGACAGGTTCTAGAGAACCAGTAGCAGAACTTTTGAGCAGTTTGGAGAACTGGTAGTGGAAATTTTGAGTAGTTCAGAGAACCGGCAAATACCACCTCTGGCTGGCCCCAGAGTGGGGTTGGAATGGAGATTTTGTCTTATCCTTCCCCTGGAGTGGGGAGGAAAAGGGGATTTTGCAGTATCCTTCCCCTGGAGTGGGGTGGGAATGGAGATTTTGCAGTATCCTTCCCCTGCCATGCCCACCAAGCGACACCCACCAAGCTATGCCACGCCCACCAAGCCATGCCCACAGAACTGGTAGTAAAAGAATTTGGATTTCACAATTGTACCAATCTATACTAAGCAGAATCTTAGTACACTGAACATTGCAGTTGTTGAGAAGTGTTTGGTATTCATTGCTGAATGGTCAACTACATTGTACAGAGCTTCCCTCCCAGGGAATAGTCTACCCTTGATAATAAAATTTTGCCTATTTTATTGATCGTCACCCTCTGACATCACTTATCTCTGAATGCTTGCAGAGTAGGCATTCTGGAAGTATGATTGACTTGACCAAGCACATGGGGCGTCTACTGCCCTTTTAGTGATTGAAAAACCTCTCAACACAGTTTACTAACTTTTTGAGAAGATTCGTTGGGTCAATTGCCCAACACTCTTAGCAACTTTGCACTCCCCATTACGTTGTCTTTTCTTCCAGGATTGGAACAACTGAGAAGAAAGGCATCTCTGCAACAATAACATGGGCACCTCCTCTCAAAGATGGTTAAATTTACACTGTAAAACAACAAATACTGAACACACAAATGTGTTCCTAGAAGAAACAGCCGATAATAACAAAATTCTGGTTTACGTGGCAGAAAAGTATGCCCTATTTCACAGAGGACTGAGGCCCTCTAGTGTTTTATTTTTCAAAACAAATGTCTTGTAATAAAGTAATGTCCTGTCCTCATGATCATGTGGGCGACAGCAAAAGAAATAGAAGATAACTTGCCTTTTCCACCCAAAATTGTTTGTAGTAAGACCAAGAAACCAAATGCAAAGGTTTGAATTACTTTGGATGACATGAACAAAACTAATCGCCCTGTCATTTATAGGGTTGTCAAAATTCAGCTGCATCCATCCAAACAAGTATATCTTTGTATAGAAAGTCAACAAGTTAACAAGGATAGGTGTGAATACAAGAGGGGAGTGAGAAATCATTCTCACTGATTTAGGCCCAGTATAATGCTGACCATATAATAGAATAGTTGGAAAGGACCTTGGAGGTCTTCCCAGAGTATATTAAGAGTAGCTGGTGTTCAGGGCACTATTTTCTCCTCCCCACAGAGAGAACCTGTGCAGATAAAGATGGAAGAACGAGACTATAGTTGATGATAATTAAAGTTCATTTTTATTGCTGATTTCTTTCCTGGTCATGGAACATGATAATTTCCTGTCTGGCTTTATCTAAATCAGCCTTCCCTAAACTGGCATCAGCCAGATGTGGTGTACTACAACTTCCATCGGTCCCTGTCAGCATAGCTGTTGCCCAGCAAACCAATGGAAATTATGATCCAAACATCTGAAGGAAATTAATCCAGTAGGGCAGCGCTAAGGACCTGTTCCTTTCTCTTTGGAATCTTAATGATTCCAAAAAGAATCATTTGGCATTTTAGAATGCCAAAACCAGATACCATCCTTTAGGCAGTCAGGTTTTAGCCTGATGACCTATATAATATTTTTTGTTACTTTCCATGTTACCTAGTGTGACGTTTATATGTTCCTACATCACTGTACAATTGACTGGAAGTGTAAGACTCTACTTCCAAGTACGTCCTTTCCTTGAGGAGCCCTGCACAGACGCACATCCCAAAAATGCTCCTTCTGAAGCCTCCAGCCTTGCAATCCTGTGCAGGGAAGGTGGAGGTTTTCTCCGAAGCTGCGGCAGAGCGTTGCACTGGGAGATCCCTGCAGGTAACATTTCTGAAATGTTAACTTTTAACACCTCCCTCTGCGCTTCTTTGGCACAAGGAAATGACGATTGGCAGGAAAATGGGGGGGGACCTGTGGGGAGTTCGGGGAGTTGAAATCCCCGAAAGTCTTAAAAAGGCCAAGCGGCTGGCCATGCTGCTGTTGGCCTCGCGTGGGCACTTCGCTTTCCTGGCAGTGCTGCTCTCGGCCACCCTGCTGGACTGCTCCTGCCTGGGGTATTGAAAGCCAGGGCGTGCCAAGAGCTAGGCCTGTTTTAGCGGGTAAGCAGGCAGTGGGATGGAGAGGGTGGGGCCAGCAGTAGCTGCGTTCTCATTCCAGTCAGCCCCCGCACTCACCGCCTCCTGCACATCAAAAAAAATAAGACCTCCCCAAAAATAAGCCCGAGTGCTTATTTTCAAGCCCAAAAGAAAATAAGACCTTGTCCACACAAGCATGCATGCTGCTGACTGGAACTCACCTTCATAATCTGGGAAGCAGATGCTGAGGTGGGCCTTTTTGATCTTTTCCTGGAAAACATCTTTCTTATTGAGGAAAAGAACAATGGAAGTGGTGGCAAAGTATCGGTGATTGCAGATGCTGTTGAAGAGGTGCAAGCTCTCGTGCATGCGATTCTGAAACAAGAAACGAAAAGCCCAGGGTGCTTTTGGTTCTCCTTATTCAGTTCAGCTACGTTTCAGCAACTAAAGATGTGCACACAAAACAAACAACTTTTCCCTAAAACCCTTATTAGGAACAGAAATTTTATTTTGGGACGAATCTGATAAAACTTTCCTAAATTAAAGATGATTTCCTTACTGCCTGTGGTGGGATTCCTATGAAAGTAGAAAAGCAAATGAATTGTGTGTGTGTGTGTGTGTGTGTGTGTGTGCCACAATTGTCAATTGATCCCTATGATTTTTATTTTAGCTGAGTTGTGTATAGTCCCCACCCTTCTCCATTATCTACAGCTCATAGAATGGCATGAAACTTGTGAAACTTACCTTCAGGTTATAGCAATCTCCTTTTCAGAAGTAAAGAATAAAGTAGTATTTCAGAAGTATTTCAGAATTAAAAAAACCTTGCCCCTTTAAATCTTGATTGAAAAATGTGTAATATCTTGAATAGAATAGAATAAAATAGAATAGAATAGAATAGAATAGAATAGAATAGAATAGAATAGAATAGAATAACAGAGTTGGAAGGGACCTTGGAGGTCTTCTAGTCCAACCCCCTGCTTAGGCAGGAAACCCTATACCACTTCAGAGAAATGGTTATCCAATCTCTTTCATTTGCTATAATCAGAAGAGTTGGAAGATAACTTTGGATGCTCCTTACCACTTCATCATCTTCCACCAGGACCATATCATAGGCGCTGAGAGCAGCAATGAAGATGATGCAGGTGACGCCTTCAAAGCAGTGGATCCACTTCTTGCGTTCTGAGCGCTGGCCTCCGACATCAAACATCCTGCCAGGAAGTTGAGGAATTGGTGTGATCAAGAATTTTAAAAGAAATGCTTTAATTTCATATTTTTATTTAATTCACAATAGAGTAGTCCTCCCATAATGATCGGTTACTTAGCGATTGTTCAAAGTTATAACAAACACTTCCCCTCCAAAGCTACTTATGACCCAGTTCTGGAATTCCAATGGTCACTCACTCACTCACACACACACTCACATGACTGCATTTTGGCCACTTGGCAACCTACTCGCCTCTATTGATGGTTGCAGCATTCCACCATCATGAGATCTCAATTTAGGGTGTTTTTTTCCAGTTTGATCTTTTTTGCCAGTTTCTGGCAAAAGCACCCATAGAAATGAGTGTATTTGCTTAATATGGCATTTGCTTTACAACTACAGTGGCATTTGCTTTATGACCACCGCATTGACATAGTGACCTCCCTCAAAAATGTAAAATCGGCTCAGTCATGTAGCTGCCTTAACTTATGACTGGCATGGTGTAACATGGAAATTCCAGGCTCCATTACAGGCATAAGCTGAGCAGTACTTGTACCTGTTTTGAATATTAGAAACAGAATAGCCTAAAATAATAGAAACCTCAATTTGTCCATTTCTTTTAATTCAGTTCAGACTTCAAAACATACATACCCAAATATCCATATTAAAGAAAATATTTCACTTATTGTGGAAAAGTCTTAAAAGTTATGTTAGGAAGAATGCATGGAAAAGCGCATTTCTTCTTATGTTGATGTTTTAAAGGCAAATTTACATCCAGCACAGAAACAGACCGCAACGAAGACAATATTGGCAGAAGAGAAATTGACTAAACAGAAGTGGACAGAACCAGAATTGTGACTTGTGAATACTTTACTGCACTTCTCATGATGAACTGGCTCTCCCACTTCAGCGCTATTCACAAAAGAATTATACCAGAATGCTTCAAGTTTATATTTTCAGAGAAGAAGCAACATTATCTGTCTGGCAGGATTTAAAGCTGCAGGGCCAATAATAGTTTTGCAGAGAAAATAAGTCCTGCCATTTAATTAAGAAAATCAAGGCGGCTCACTCAAGGACAGATGTGAAAAAGCAAGTTGTCTGAAGGAATTGTAGAAAACCAATTGAGAAAGAATTTAAAGGGATGACAGGTAAAGGGGGTTAGAAATGATGAGTGTGGGGCAGAGTAAGCAGTAATCTGAAATGCAGGCTCAGAAAATAAAGAGCACTGGAGTGTATCAGTCATATTTCCAAAACTAAGCTAACCGTAGGAGGGTAATGTATTATAGGAACACACACACATACAAAAAAGATTCACGAACTACGAAACCAACGCTGATATTACATTTGAACCAAAATAGATCAGGCAGGGGTTACATTAATCCAGTATTTCTCAACCTTGGCAACTTTAAGACGGGTGGACTTCAGCTCTCAGAATTCCTATGATGGGAGTTGAAATTCACCCATCTTAAAGTTGCCAAGGCTGAGAAACACTGGGTTAATCTCATTTAGTCAATCCTATTACCTGTCTACCTGATGGAGAAGTAACTGAAGATGCTACTGGTAGGACTCTCCTTCAGGACTCCTGGGGATTTCATGCACTTCCTGGAGCAAGCCTCCCTAAAATGGTGACTTTTATCCCAGTCACTGAACTGGTATGCTTTCACAACCACTAGTGAAAACTTGGACTGGGTTAAGCATATGGTGAGCCCAGGAAGAGGAAGTAGAAATAAGAGGAAAGGGAACCAACTCTCACATAGAATCTAGAGGCAGACAATGTGCAAGTAGGTAGGAAGGAAGTGGTCAAGTAATGGGGATTTGGAAAGCTGGGAACTGTGGACCAAGACTGATTGGGCAGAAAGATCTGGCAAGGAATTTCTTCATTGGGCGCTGGAACAACTTTGCATATTTCACTGTCAACTCTGACAGCCAAGGAAAAGGTCAAAGGCGAGAGATTAACAACCTGCAAGTTCTTTGACTACCCTTTTTCATAGTAGTTCAGGTCAGGAGTTGTATTTTCCCAGCTGCTGCTTTCAGCTACAACCTGGGATGAACTGCAAAAGTATCTCTCTTTTTAAATAAGATCTTGAAATAGAATTCTGTATTTTATCAATTTAATTGAAATAGAAAAATAAGGAAATGCAAGCTACACATATGGGGGGAAAAAGAGTCATTAGGAAAAGCCCCATCAAGTTGTACGAACAAGAAGTGAAGGGCTATTGAAGAAAATAATAAAATGCCTTTGAAAATCTCTTTATTCAGATGGAAGTTTGGTTATTTGAAACCTGCATCAGTAGGGGGCAGTGCATCCTCACAAAAATAAAAAGTGGTTTTCTTAAACTTTCATACTCCTTCCTGGATAAGTGCACATGAGGTATTTCAGACAATGCAGATATGATCAGTTTTTCATCGTCATCGTTGTCCTTCTCTTCTTTCCTGTTCACTAGCTGTTCTAGATTATCAGATTACTTCTAGTCTTCAGTGTTGATTTCTGTCTGTTTCCAGGGCTCGGTGTGAAAGATTAATGTATATGATCTGAATTTCAGATACTATGCTCTGAGAAGACACATTCCCTCCGGTTTTTTAAATTGTTACTATTTTTTTTTCTTATGTTAAAAGTGGAAATTTATGTTCCATCTTTTCTTCTGGAGTTCAAGGAGATCTTTATCCCCAACAAAAATGTGAATGGCCTAAGTGAATGGCTGGCCCAAAAATCACTCAGTGAATTTCCATGGGATGAATTATATCAACCATTTTTCTTTACTATAGAAGCCTTTAGCAAAGACTTTCTTGCATCCTAACCCATCACAAAACAGAATTTCTGATTCATCTCACATGCCAATAGAAATGGTGACCAGGAGGAGAGACTGCAGCTCCAGCCATGATACATACAAATCACATATATCCACACCCACTTAGCCTTTTATCTTCTATTGTCCAGTGAACAATTTTGAACATTGAAAATCTTAAAAAACCATTTTCTGACTTATTGAAAGTAAGGCTATTAGACTCAGATGATGATCTGCTTATTGGTGGATCACTGCTTAGGACAGTGATTGCGAACCTTTTCAACACTGAGTGCCGAAAATGGAGTGTGCACAGCACCAGGTGCTGAAAAGGGAGCACTTTGTGCACACGCTTGTCAGGGTCACAACCAGGAAGCTGCCCAGGGGGCATGTGCGTGCCAGATAAGGTACTTCCGGTTTTCAGCAAGTCTTCCGGTTTCTGGCACACATGCGCATGCACTGATCAGCTGGCCAGCAAGCATGCTCACACCGGAAAATGGAAGACCAGTTTTTCTGGTTTCCAGCACTGCTCCATGCACAAAGGCCAGCTGATCATCACGTGCGCATGTGCATCAGAAACCCAGAAGAGGAATGGGCGATGCTGTGTGTGCCAGGCGACATGGCTCCGTTTGCCATCACAGGCTTAGGACATACAATACCTGAAGTGAAGATCCTTGAAGGAAAACTGGGTTTCAATGATCCCGGTGGTCTTAACTCTAGAGCGGAGAACATCCTGCTCTGTGGGAACATATCCAGGAGTTACCAACCGTGCCATGTCATTCAGGTAACTGCAGACATAGAAATATAGTTCTATAATGTAATTGATGCAGAAAAAACTTGGATCTTTCAGCTTTGCTCTCTAAGATATTAGATAAACTGTGGGATTTTGAAATATCGGGCCTCTTTTTTTCTTGAAGAAAAGTGGGGTCTGAAAGAAACAGAGTTTTTAGGGAGAATATTCGGATAAGATCACTTTTGGCAAGGAGGCCAGAGAATCCCAGGAAACATTTCTCTTCCCCTCACACCCACTCAGAGAAACAATCCAGTTAAGGTCCTCTGTACATCTTATATGGGTTCCTAGAAGGAAGGAGATGGTACACATTGCCTACTGCAGTGGTTGAAAGTTGCCACTTTGGCTATAAAACTACTCTCCTCTGACTCTGTATTCCATTACATCTGCCTGTAGTGTGGGAACAATCTTTCTCTTTCCACCTGAGGCAGATATATAGGAATTCAGCTGGTTAAGAAAGGGCCTAAGCAAGCATCAGGCCTGAATAAAATGTGAAAAGAGACATATGCCCCATCTACATCTAGTATCTTCCATTGTAACTAAGCCATGCTGGGAATCATCCTGAACACGCATAATAATCCCCCGATCCAAACTATGACCTCCATTTCAAAGTTTCTAAGTCAAGATCTCCTACTAGCCAGCCGAGTCATTCAACTGGAACTCTGAGGCTCTATCGAAGCAGGCCTGGATGCCCGTATCTTTCCAGAGTCGGTCAATGATGTCAGACATCTCCTTAGGCATGGTGCCCTCTTCAATAGTATCCGCTAAGTGCAGCAACATGCGGGAATCATCCTACAATTGAGACAGAAGATGAAGTTCAATCAATGAGACTTTCCTGAGAGATGGAGAGGGAGGGGGAAAGGGATTCTCACTGAAAAGAGTAATCTGGGCAAAAAGAGTTAGAATGATGATTGCTTTGAGCTTTGAGTTTCTCTGACCTGCATTCTTTTTGCTATCTTTGGAATTAATTTCTCTGGATCTTTGTATCATCCCAATTCTCCAAATCGCATTAACTGTCCATTCCCCATTCCCCATTTCCATTTCCTTTAATTTTTATCAGCCATTTTTGTTGTGGAAGATAATTTTTAATAATGCTTTAACTTTGAATGATTGTTTTATACTTTTATAATAATAGTTTTTATATATTTATTATGACTAGAGCAGAGGTCTTCAAACTTGGCAGCTTTAAGACTTGTGGACTTCAACTCCCAGAACTCTTTCCAGAGTCGGTCAATGATGTCAGACATCTCCTTAGGCATGGTGCCCTGGAATTCTGGGAGTTGAAGTCCACAAGTCTTAAAGCTGCCAAGTTTGAAGACCTCTGGACGAAAGTCACTTCTGGTGAGATGAGCTGTCATATAAGTTTGATAAATAAATAAAAGCCCAAGAATAACGAGATATGAACATAACCATTCCTCATTGACCAACCTGTCTGGCTGGGTCTCCATATTGGATGTTCAGGATACCCATTGCCCTCACTATGGACAGCATGGACTGCAGGGTGTTGCTGTAGATAATGGAGATGAATTCCAAGCACTCTTCTAAAGAATAACCATCTTTATGGATAATTCTATGGAATATAACAACAGAAAATCAATCCAGAAGTTCTCAGGAATATTAGATGTTGGCTGGGGAATTTTGGGAGTTGAAATCCATAGATCTTAAAGTTGCCAAGATTAAAAATCACTGCACTAAGTAAGTATATCTGAGGAACTCTGAACAAAATGCAACTGTCTCTTTTTCCTCTCCCAATTCCTCGGGCAAATTACTTGTTTTAGAGAGACCTAGCTTCTCATTCATTTTTCCTTGAATGTTTTATTATAACTACCTCCAGATTTCTTTTTCTGTTATCAAGGGAGATTGCAATCCCAAGATTCTCAAGAATGGAATTCCATTAGATACTTTGTAAATCTAATTCACACATAATGCTAAATTTGAATGCTAGTACACGGGATTTGTTTGCTTTTGCTTTAACACAAGGTGTGATACCAACTTTTCTCCTATAATCAATCATGGCTTTTCATTGGGATGGGCTTATATAACACAGGAGGCCCAAAAGCAACCAATTGCACGAGGGCTTTATGGTGTGAGAATCTTTTGAATTACATCTTTAACAGATATATTTCTTGATTGCATACATAGTTGGTGTTTTTGATGTATACCCAACACTTTTTATATATGCACCTAAAAACATAGTATGCAAAAATAAAGGCTTCTTTAAATAATGGTAAATGATGAATGATTACATGGGGACATCACATACAGTTTTGTATAGCATTTATTTCCTACTGTAGCTTATAGCCCTATGTGGTATAGCTACAGCTAAGCATTAATATATCTTGATCATCCTCATATTTTAAAGTACAATCAAACTCAGTTTAGTGTTGCAACTTATTGGATAGACCTAGAATAAATAAGAATATAAGGTGGCTGTTGGGATATTGGTACATTTTCAATTTCCTCAAACATGAAGCATATAGAGGAAATATACAGAGAGCAAGGATGCCATCACCTTACACACTATTGTGGTTTCCCCTCCCCCCTCCCCGGATTAGGGGAAGAGATTTCCAAGCAAAGCAGTTACACACCAGTCTTACTTTTGAAGGATGCCAATGGTATTGATACAGGCCTCATTTGCATTGCTATAAAATTAATAAAATCTTGCTAGAGGCTACTTATTTTATGGAATCCATTTTATTCATTTAGTAAAACAATCTTTTAAAATAAGTTGGGTAGACAGATTCAACACTTCCTATGAGAAAGACTTCTTATGGATAGAATTTGACAATTGCAATGGCAAGAATGTCTGGGAATTGTTGGAAGAAGACTTACTTCATTTGCTTGACTATGGTGCTTTTCCCCGATTCTCCAGCTCCTGGTGGAACAAAAAATAAAAAGAGACTAAACTCAGGGGTGAAATCCAGCAGGTTCTGACAGGTTCTGGAGAACTGGTAGCGGAAATTTGGAGTAGTTCGGAGAGCCGGCAAATACTACCTCTGGCTGGCCCCAGAGTGGGGTGGTAATGGCGATTTTAGAGTAGCCTTCCCCTGGAGTAGGGAGGGAATGGAGATTTTGCAGTATCCTTCCCCTGCCACGCCCACCAAGCCACACCATGCCCATCAAGCCACGCCCACAGAACCGGTAGTAAAAGAAAATTGGATTTCACCACTGACTAAACTGTATTTGTTCCCAATTCCCAATGCTTTCTATATGGCACCAAATTCAAATTAACATCAGACTTTCGTAGTCTTAGATTTGTTCTGAATTTTAAAAAATTGGTCTTCCCAAAAAATCCTCGATGGACTCTCCTCAATAATTTTGCACTTTGTTTTAAGAATGTGGTGCCCAAGAATGGGGAGAGAAATGTTAATGGATCAGATCAATTGCCTCCATTAACATACATAGAGGTTTGAGTTGAGAACTGGCAATTCTGAGAGAGAGGGGGAGGGAGGGAGGGAAGGCATTAGGGAGGGAGGGAGAGAGAGAGAGAGAGAGAGAGAGAGAAAGAGGGAGAGAGAGAGAGATCATTTGTTTTCTTCTTCAAGTTGCTCTGAAGCTAGTCCTCTTGCTGTAGCATTCATAATGGTCAAGTACTCATATTAAAAGCACAGTGCATATTAAATATACTCCCTTTTCTGCAGAACATCCTAAATCATCAGCTGAGTCTGCAAATTCTCATGTAGCAGCATTCCTAACACTCCCACACTGCAGCTTGATCTCTCCTTCCAGGTTGCATCTTTTTTTTTTTTTTTTAATTTGATTTATATGCCGCCCTTCTCCGGAGACTCAGGGCGGCTTACAATGCGTTAAGCAATAGCCTTCATACTTTTGTATATTTATACAAAGTCAGCTTATTGCCCCCACAAACTGGGTCCTCATTTAACCTACCTTAGAAAGGATGGAAGGCTGAGTCAACCTTGAGCCTGGGGAGATTCGAACTTGCAGTAATTGCAGGCAGCTGAATGTTAATAACAGGCTATTAGCCAGCTGCACCACCAGGCCCCTTTTCCATCCTGGACCTTCTGATCTAGCCTACATTTGGTTCTTCAAACGGCAATTTTTTTTTCTGTCAATACTCTGGGTTTTTTCTCTTATTGGGAGAGGAATCCCTACCAGATATTTTGCTGCAAAAAAGAAAGTAGCTATCGCCTTCCACTTTCTCCAGTTAAGCTCTTTGTTGTTCAACCTTTCCCTCCCTGCTTGCGGCAGAGAGAGAAAAACACACTCAGTTCTACTTTCAAACTCCATTTTTCCACTTCTGCTTTTTTGTCACAGTCTTGTGGCCGACTGGATCAATGCTTCCATCTGTCTCTTCCCCACCCTCTTTTTTTGTAGGTCTTTTACACTCTCCTAAGTTACATTTCATTTGTGCCTCATTACACTTTAGAAAAATAAGGCCTTTTCGTTTAGACATCTTTAAACTCTTACCTGGTTTCCCATTTAACCAAAACACCACCTTATTTTGCTTCTTAATCCCTATGTTGTATTTATTTTGACCCTGTCTGTGGAGATTGTAATCTCGCTGATTTCTTTTTTAAAACAGCAGCAGTTTTATAATAAATTCATTACAGATTCAACCATTTTGCAATTGGATTCAAATGATTTTTCAACTACTGGGCAAGCTCAATCTGTCAGCATCTGATTTTTAACTCTACTAATTACTCCTAAACTTGAATTGCAACTACTATCATATCACTCATTAATTTTAAATACTTACAGTGAGCATTAAACCATTTTGATGTGGTGGTTAAGATCCAGGATTGGAAGTGGAAAGATTCAGATTCAATTTAGTGTATTTATTTTCCTATTTCCTCAGCCAAATCTAACTCACTGGGTGGTTATTATAGGCTTCTTTCAGCAGCCAACAGTATATTATAAGAATTCCATTTGGGAAGAGGGCTTAAATCTAGCATGGACATTTTTTTCAGATAGTTCAGATAGCATTTCATACCAGCCTTATGTGCAAATCTTTCCAATATTCCACACTGATGTCAGCTTCACCTAATCTTTGACCTAGTATGGAGATTCCCTCTTTCCTACTGGCTTCATATTTGATCAAACTATCTTAATTCTTTTCTATCTTCAAACTTTGGCAGCTGGGTTAGGAAATACAATGTGTTGGTTTTGTTTTTTTAAAAAAATTATTAAATAGTTTTCCTCATTTTATATCACAATTTCGATTTTTACAGTGCTCCGGTATCAATATATCTCCTAAGTACATACAAATTATTTTCATTATTCTTCCTTTCCTTTTGTATACATATCTATTCTATACAATGCATCAATATTGCAATTACATACCTATATATATTACCCTTTATTGTCACATCTTAATTTACTTTTACATTCTTATTCTTTGCTTCTATGCTCTAACCAGTTATACCATGTGTCCCAAAACAAATAGTATTCCGTTTCATCTCTTTATTTTATTTCCATTGTTAGCCTGTGCATCTCCGCACATTCTAACACTCTTTTTTTTCACCATCTACACACAATACTGGAAAAACGATAGTACTCCCTCTGATGAAATGGTGATTTAAAAAAGGAAATACAATGTGTTAAAGAAGGAAAAAAGCAAAAGCAAAATATTTCATATATGATATTTCTAAAAAGTTAACTTGAGCTAAAGACATGCTGGCCTTTTGACCTAATTTAAGTCCTTCCTTCCTTCCTTCCTTCCTTCCTTCCTTCCTTCCTTCCTTCCTTCCTTCCTTCCTTCCTTCCTTCCTCCCTCCCTCCCTCCCTCCCTCCCTCCCTCCCTCCCTCCCTCCCTCTGCCCCCCAAAGGTTGTCTTTAAATGCTAAAGAACTTCTCTTTAGGACTTTTCCATCTTATATTGCAACAAGAGATCTGTGCAGGATTACCATCACCAAAGGTGTCAGCATAAAATGGTCTAAGTCAGCCTTGGTCACCTTTCCAGGAGAGCTAATAAGATAATGAGATCTGGGCCATAGGCCAGCTTATCCTCAGTGCTTCCTAGAAAAAGGGCAGCTCTAGCATACAAAGTTATGAAAACATCGCAGCTGAGGATGGGAAACAGAAGCATGCTGTCTCTTATCATGTACTGTGCGGAAGGCATAGGCTTATGGCAGTCTGGAATTCCAATCCCAACATCTGAATGGTCCAGTCAGACCAGAGAAGACTGAAGAACATTTCCCACAGGCCAGCCCTTCATTTAACCCCCTTAATAATGTGGGAAAAGGAAGTACATCAGCTGCACTAATTTGTGGGTTGGCTGGTATTGCCGATGAGAATGTTCATCAATATTCTGGAACAAAGTTGCTGAAAAAAATACAGCTATGGCTCTCTTGGAGGTTATGGGAATGAGCCAATAATAGCATGCTCTTCTGTAATTTTTAAATGCATCTTTCTCTGACAAAGAACCATTTCACAATGCCCGTTGTGTTTCCGCCTTTTCCTTATATTTCACTTGCAGCAATTGTTTGTATGCCTGTGCAACTCAGTGCAGTGTTACCAAAAAAAGAGGAGCTGCTCAAAAGTAAATGTAGACCCAAGTTGTTTTAGATATTATATCCTGCTTTAATTTGGCATACTCTTTTAGCTCTACTGCCTGGGAATTCTTGAAAATCTAATCTGAACACATCTACAGAACATGTGGTTTGGGAAAGCTGAGCTAACTAACCCTGAGCTAACTTACTAGCTTAGTAAGCCTTGCCAAGAATACAAGAGAAGGTAACCGTCCTTACAGTTCTTCAGTCCATCCTTCTCTTCATCTGCGCAAAAGTAGGGTACAGCTTCTATATTTAAAACAGAGGATCTAGCAGAACTAGGTCTTGAAGGAGCAAGGATCCAGGGAGATTTAAATGCATAGCCCCCAAATGATAAAGGAAATCAACATCAACATGCAGCAGGAGCTGGTATGAGGTGCCTTAAGCTTCCCTCAGAATAAACAATGTCTCAGCAGATGTACCTAGAATTTCTTTAAGTTCCCATTTCTCTAAAATGTGCAGGTATCTTTTCCTCTGATGTTTGTCTCATAAGTGAAGGGTAAGGCAGGCCCCCACTCTCCTGGCCTTCTGGGAAGATGTAAGAACATGGCTCTGCAGCCTTGTTTGGGATTGAGAATAGGACAGAATTATAGGGCTGGAAGGGAACTTGGATGTTTGCTAGTCCAACTCCCTGCCCATGGCAGGAGACCTTATATTATCTCAGACAAATAGTTGTCCAAACGTTTCTCGAAAACCTCCAGTGATGGAGCATCCACCACTCAGGGTGGCAAGTTGCTTTGTTGGTTAATTGTTCTTACTGTCAGGAAGTTTCTTCTTTGTTCCAGGTTGGATCTCTCTTAAATGAGATTCCATCCACTGTCTTACTTTCAGGAGCTTTGGACAATAAGTTGACCCCCACCTCTCTGTAGCAGCTTCTCATGTACTGAAAGACAACTATCATATCACCCCTAATTCTTCTCTTTATTAGGCTAGACATACCGAGCTCCCTTAACTGTTCTTTGTAGGATGCAGACTCCTTATCATCTTCGTTGCTCTTCTCTGCACTCTTTCTAGGGATTCAGCATCTTCTCTGTATTTTAGTGATCAGAAATGGATGAGGTATTCCAGGTGTGGCCTCACTAATGCAGTATAAAGCAGCACTGTAATTTCTCATAATCTTGAAACTATCCCTCTGTTGATGCATCCTAGGATGCATCAGCTTTTTTGGCAGCTGCAGCACATCGCTCACTCGTACTTAAGTGGTGGCCCACTAGGACACCTGGAGCCCACTCACAGTCAATATTGTTGACCCAGGTACCACTATTCTACACCATGCATTTGGCTTTGCACAGGACTGCATGCTTACATAGGAGCATGCAGCTGTGGGGCTAGTTAGCACCTGAAAGATCTCCTCCCACCTTTTAATTATCTTTCATATTGATTTTTAATTCATTTTTGCCTTTTTAAATTTTATATACTGTTTTTATGGTTTGCTATTTTATCTGTACACCACCCAGAGTCCCTCCGTGAGGGAGAGGGGCGATTTTAAAATTTGATAAATAAATACAGTATAATAGAGATAAATCTTCATAGGACTTGGATTAAAGCTTTGCCTTTTCATGAGTTCCTAATGTTGTTGTCCACTCTGCAAGTACAGAAGATGGGACAGAAGACCTTCTGGGTTATGATTGCTCTGCTTCTGAATGAAATGCACACTGCTTTCCTTCCACCCAGGCATGCAAGTGAATGAGATGCTGTAGGAAAAGGGGGGGAAAACTCCTTGATAGTGCCTCCCACAATGTGGACTAGGTCACTGTGACTTTTTTTGGAGAAGTTACTTACCAAGAAGCAACAGCTTAACTGTCCTGGCATCCTTCTCGGCATCTTCCTTGAGTTTTTTTTCCAGCTCCCGAGAATGCTTTTCCTCCACACTCGCACCTGAACCCATCACCCAGTTGGTTTTTTTTTTGGTTTTTTTTTGCCTTCAGTCAGTGAAAGGGGATTCCCAGCAAAGCCTTGGGAGGAGGCTCCAGTGCTTTCCTGTTGGAGATGCCTTCTTCTCTAACCCAGCCTTAAGTCAAGACAGATTCTTCCTTGTCTCTTGAGCGTCTTCAGTGCCTACTGGTGCTCCCTCCTTGAGCCAATAACAGCCACTTTCTGGCTTAGAGGGATTTTGCTGAAGTGGGAATCAGGTGTTCTGAAGCACCCAATGTGGAGCAAGGGCAACTGAAGAAGGGCCACATAGAGACAGCCCCAAGGTTTTCCCCAGGCTCTAATCTTGTGCTCAGTAGCTTAAAGGCATTTCTGAGATAATGCTCCTTCAATCCCCACACATGCTGAACTCAGCAGTTTCCATGTTTTCATCTGCTCTTGACCTGGACAAGCATCTGGAGAAGGAATACTCCTTCCTCCAAGCTCTGCCTTCTCCTGCCATGCTAATTGCATCGGACAATGCACCAATGGGTCTGTTGTGGCTGGTTCATGTGCTTTGATCTCACTCCAGGGTAAATGGGTAAATTATATTAATTATGGTTAATTAATTATGGTTTGAAATATCAAATGGTTGACATCCCCCCTCCAATGTCAAAAATAATAACACCTCTTGGAGAAAAGGTGTGGGGAGCAAGAAACATAGAAAGAGAGGCTGGCTAATAAAGCTACTAATTCTATCATATCCATATTAATAGCTAATTAATAGTTTTTCATGTGGTTTGTAATGTTGAATGTGGATTTGCATTTGTCTGTGCATATGCATCCCTAAGAGTGGTATGATGGAATCACCTGCTGAAGCAGAGGGGCCCTTCTAAGGTGAGTAAAAAATCATTCTAGCCTGGAGTCAGTTGGTGGGAGCAAACATCTGAGCAAAAACCCTGAAGTCCATATCTGCCATTTCCCAAGGGAAGGCAGACACTCTGGCAAGATTCTTATAAAATAGGCAATCAGAAATAAAGTATCTACTTGGGCCTATTCACGAGCAGTACTGGTTGCTTGCACCTGACAAATGGGAATCTGGCCTAAGCAATGATTTGCAAAGGAGGGGTTGTAGAACAGGAGACATATTTAAATAGAGGCAGCCAGGACCTAGCTCTAAGTTAACTGTATCCTGCCAGGAAAAGACTGTAGAGAGCAAGTGCTCTGTGCATGTATGGCTAGGAACTAAGGGCAGAGGGAAGTCTCCCGAGATGAGCAATCTTATAGCAAAATCCACAAATAAATAAAGAGGGGATGCAGAGTAAACAGTGAATTCTCCATCAACATCCCATTGCTCTTTGAAGATAGAGAGTTGGGAAGTGCTGAACAGGAAGTTCCACTGAAGTCACACTCCCAACACAAATTAGGTTGTTGCTATTTGCAAAAATAAGAGGGGAAACGGTGTCCATTGACTATACATAGCCATAACCAAGTTGGGAAGTGAAGTCCCTGATCCAAATCCAGTTCTTTAACCCTCTAGCTCCCAGATAAAATTTTGTGATCATTCTTCTAAACTTCTAAAAGCCGAGTTTTGTAAACAAAAGACAAATTTGTTGGTGTAAGAGCAGCAACTGAATTACTTTTGATTGTGGGGGGGACATTGGGGTCTACATGTTTAGAGAAAATACTATTTTTTTTTTTAGCAAATATGAATGTTGAATACTAGCAGAATTGGAGAGCTGAAGAATGAGGGTTAAGTATTGGAATGCCTGGGAGTTTTGCAGTCATTGGAAATGTATATTAAATAAAACAGAATTAGTCAAGCTGGCTGCTGCTGATAGGAATCAGAATATGTGTGCTAAAGTTTCCACTTGCATCTATGAAAGCCAAATTCAAGTGATGTGCGGTGATGGTCTGTTGCTTTTCTGTTGCATTGTGGGCTTTCCAGGAGCATTTGTTTGCCCACTGGAGGAAACCATGCTAATGAGGACAGAACATGAGACGTTCCTGCTTTTCTTCCATTCAAGGTTTGCACAACCGATAGAAGTGTCGATTTGTAGCTCAGGATTGAATTGCAGGGTCCTTGGTGCTCTCTGAGCTTGGTTGCTTTCTTGCAGATGTTTCATTACCAAACTATGTAACATCATCAGTTACATCTGTACCAAGAACCCCAAGATTTGCACTATGATAGTCTAGTGCAGTACTTCTCAACCTTGGCCACTTAAAGATGTGTGGACTTCAATTCTCAGAACACCCCAGCCAGCATAGCTGGGAGGTGAGTCCACATATTTTCAAGTGGCCAAAGTCGGGAAACACTGGGCTATTGGTTCTAAAATTCCAAAGTGTCTTTCTAATTAGAAGGAGCACCTGGGAAATCAGTTTGCATCGTCTGAATGAGTAAGGATAACTAACTTTTTTTTTAAAAAAAATACTGATTACAAAGCCTAAGGATAAAGATAGGCATTTATTTAATTTGTTTGCCACTGATCTCGCCACTGGCCTTTATTTTGGAGCAAAGATAATGGAAGATGTGATCTGAAGATGGACACGATGAGACCACTTCCTTGTCAAACTGCAGATCACACAGAAGCCCTGGACATCTGCACAGGCAATGGACCTTTTGAAAGGATCTGTCCCAGGTGACTAATGGGTTCAGGATTTTAGAGGGGTCTTCTTTTTTCCTGGCAATTTGTTTCTGTCTAGAACTTGCAAATGGCAAGCGTGCTGAATGAGATTGGTTCATGGACTCTGCCCCACTGCTGCTCCCAAGCCATTCCTTAGTTCACTGAGGAGGTGAGGTGAATTAAGTAACTGAAAACATGCTTATAGCAGCAGTGATGGACTGCCAAAAGTAGCCATGATGGAGTACTGGAAAATGCTCATATGTTGTAGTAGGAAGAGGAAATGGCCTTGAGGGACAGGAGGAAGAAACACTACTAAGTTAACAGTCAGATAAAAGAAACCTCAGTCTGGGGCAGAATTGTAACCTGAGAAAACACCTCAGAAAAAACCCTCTGAGGTCTCTTAAAGATCAAGAAAGAGAGGGAAGGAGGAAGCACAATCAGACTTGCAAGATTCTGTTACTATATATTTATTATAAAAATAATATAGGTAAGCATGACTTCAGAATCCTAATCTGGTCTACCTTTAAGGGCTGACACATGTGAGCCTACATACTAATAACAGAAGGGGGCAAGCATTAGGTCTCCTCTGTGCTTCTTTTATCTGCATACTGTCCAGTGGTATCCAAACCCCTTTAGAGAAAATTTGGCAGAACAACAGGTTTCTTTGTGGATAAAGGTGTTCATAGCATTTTGGGATGGATACTACTTAACATCTGTATGAACTCATAGGAAACTGATGGGAACTGATAGGAAACTGCTATGATTTCTATAATGCTTCCAGACTCAGTTTGTTATCACCTTTAAAGCTTTATATGGCATAGCACTAGGCTACAGGAACTGCCATGCCTTTGGCTCAAATTGCTTTGGCCTACTCATCTTGGTTCTGTAGGGATATCAATATTTTTAATAACTTTATTAGTATTCTGCTTGATTTAGTTTTGCTTTGTTGTTCACTGTCCAGAATTGCAACTGATTGGAGCACTTTATACATGAATAAATGATAAATGAATAAATACATCTGGCTGAGTTTCTTTTCTGACTATAAATGTTCTCATTTATGGTGACTGGCAAAAGACTTCCCACAGACATCTCATCTTAAAATAAACCCTTTCAACAACAGTGCAAATAGATGGAAGCCTGAAGGCTGTACAGAAAACTGTCAGTCTTAACTTTCAGCTTGGCCTTTCCACCTAGTAGCAGTTCCGAGTTTGTCCTGAAGTTTCACGAGCTGAAAGAACTTGTGAAGCTGCCTCTTTCTCAGCATCTCAAGAAACAAGGACCATTCAGACCCCGTAAATATTTTAGAGCAGTATGTCTCCTTCTTTCATCTTTCTCCCATGACCATCTATCCCAGGGAGCCATTTCAGCAGACAAAAGACTGGTAGGTACACACAATCTCAGTCAAGCTTCACAACTGCACGCTAGCAGGAAAAAGCCTGTGACATCCATGGGGGGTTGACAGACCTGTCCCTGTTGGTCCATCCGATTCCCCAACTTAGCCAGTGGCAGAAAAGGACAGGAAATGAGTCTTTGACCCTGATCTCTTCTTCCCAGTACGTTTGCTTAACCAGCTGTTTCAGCACACCCTAGAGAGGTAGGAGCTCCTGTTGTCTCTTTTATTATGAACAAGACCTCTTTGTCTCTAGGCCTCAGGGCATAGAGGGCCAGGGCCAGGCCTAAGAAACCCAACAGTTGTCCTTCCTGGATTGATCATCAACCAGAAGCAGCAGAAAATCAGCTACTGCTTGCTCCATTAAAAAAAAAAAGGGGGGGGGGGTAACTTGTTGGTCCATAAATAAATGGAAAACAAGCTCTGGTCAACAGCTATATATGCATCACTAGAATTTCTGCACAAAGAGCTTTGAGACAAGAGTTTCAGCACAGTCTATGTTTTCATCCACTGAAATGCAAGTGCTGGGCCTTTTCTAGCCTCTCATATTTGGGAGAACATCTAATGCAATGAGCCTCTGGACTGTGGAGTTTACTGCACAAGCGGCTCTTTAGCTCCTCAGTATCTCTTTCATATCCCTTTTAATGAAACCTGAACCAGTTTATGGCTTTCAAATTAAAATCTGAAATCCACAATTTGACGGGCTTCATTATGTTATTTCTGGTTCTGTTGGAGATCTATCCTGGGGATTTTAAAATAAGGAACGGTATAAAGCTTGTGAGTCCAGAAAGTTCCAGTCATGATTTTTGTGGCCATATTTATAGATGGAGTGGAACTGCTTGGATGTGTTATTTGAGGTGTGACCGTTCTTGGCATAGTGTGTGCTACTTCTCAAAAAAGACATGAGAAAAGGACACCATCGAGCTGAAAAAGGAGAAAAGGCCCACATGATCAGGTGGTGAAATGGGAATGGTGTGATCTTTGGAGTTTGTGAGTTGAGAAACTGAGCTAGTGAAGAGGAGCAGGATACAAATTTATAAAGTTAATTAACATTATAATTAATTTTGACAAGATGTCAAAAAGCAGCTTAGATGGGGTTGTTGTTTTTTACTTTCTCGTAAAACCCCAGGTCATCTAGAGAAGCTGAATAATGAGAAATGCAGACAGACCACAAAAAAGAAAAGAAAACTCCCAAACTAATGACAAAATGCACTTTTTTCAAGATGGACAATGGTCCCCAGTTTGGGTTGCTTAAGAAAAAAAGCTTAGAGAAAGGTATCTCGTAACAGAATAGGTATCACCATTTCAAACAGCAATTGTGGGCTGGAGGCTTCCCTAATTCATTAACATAAAGTGTCTCCTTGGATAACACGACACTGAAAACTATGCTAGTTTCCTGATATGTTGCTAGCTGGTGACTTCTTGCTTTCAGAAGGGAACCCAGTTTTTCCTTCTCTCCAGAACAGTGTGTGATATGATAGTTACAATCTGATACGACTTTTGGTATAGCCCAGGGGTATCAAACTCACATCGTCCCGGTGGCATCACGTGACGTATCAGGACTTCCCCCCCTTCGGTAAACTGGGTGTGGGCGTGGCCAATGCATGACGCATCTGGCCTGTCGCCCGGGAGTTTGACAGCCCTGTTATAGCCAATCCAGCCCCTTTATTAGAGTGTGCGATATTTTGGTTTTTGAGCCATAAAAATTGGCCAGGGAATTTTGCAAATAAAACATCAAGAGGTAAAAAGATTAAAGCATGTGAGCAAGCATGGGTGATGGTGACGGTAGATGTGTGAAAACCCAACACCGTTGTATTATTCTCTAGGAGTAAAAGAGTCACAAGCGTTCAGTATCAAACATATATACTTATTGTTGTAAATGCTTTTCCTGGAGGGAGCAGGCCGCAGAAAAAAATTGCACTCCTAATCTGGGCCAGTGAGACAAAAGAGCACTCAGTTGAAGATGGAGGAGTCTGGAGTTTCCAAAAACAAAGCCAGTGTTTATTAGCTTGTTCTATCCACAGGAATCTCACATTACAAGCGCAATGTGATTTTGCGCCTGACTTCATCATGTGGAGCTACTGCTCAGATGCCCCGTATCTCAGGTTTATTTATTTATTTTTTATTTACAGTTATTTACAAGAGGAAGTATACTCACATCACTCAGACTGGCAGAGGAAGGGGGCCTGCTTTTAAGAGGGAGGGTGAATTAAGAAGGTCTTATTTCCAAGCATGAAAGGGGAAAACCTTTTCTTAACAGCAGGTGGTATACAACTGGGTGGGAGGGTGAGTAGGGAGGCAGAATCACATAAACTGCAGATTTCTGCAGTTTTCAGATCTGCTGTGAAGACACTTCTTTGCTGTGCAGACAGAAGCAGAAACAATGTAGTTTCCATCACCCTAACTTACTCCAGTTACACCTTTAGGGTAATGTGATATATTTTCTATACCCACTATGCTCAGTAATGGTAGTCCCTGTAGCTTTGTGTAATTAGCTCCATATTAACACGATCCATAGCCATAGGAAAGCATTTTGTTTTTCTTGCCTCAGTGCACAGATTAATCCAATCAGAAATTCAGGATATGCACAAATGCTGCAACTCTGCGAGTAGCTGTCATGGGGCTTACTTTTAATTTCATTTCCCTAAGGAGTTAGGGAAGATAAAAATCATGCCTATTATCGATGAAGCTTGGATCGATAGACCCAAGAGCACCAAATTGTTTTCTATGGGGGGGGGGAAGACATTCAAGAAAGATTACAGCAAGGAGAAAAATAAGCACAGTCGGAAGACATTCAAGAGAGTAAACTAAGATATAGCCTAAATTTGGCATATTCACCTTTTCACCTAGGAACCCCCTCCCTCTTTGAATGTGCTTATTTGAGGGCGAGAAACATGTGATCTGTTCTTGTTCACGTTCCATGTTTAATTACAAGTAGTCCTCAACTTATAACCATTGAGACCGTAATTTCTGTTGCTAAGGAAGGCCGTTGTTAAGTGAGTTGTGCCCAACTTTATGACCTTGTTTGCCACGGTTAAGTGATCACTGCGGTTGTAAATGAATCATGTGTTAAGTTGTTAAGTGAAGCCAACTTCCCCCATTGATGTTGCTTGTCCGAAGGCTGGGAAGTTGCAAATGGCGATTGCATGATCCCGGGTCACTGCAACCGTCATAAATACATCTTGGTTACAACCGTAAGGATGCTGTGATAGTCATAAGTGCAAGGACTGGTCATAAAGTCATTTTTTTTCAATGTCATTGTAACTGTGAACAGCCACTAAATGGAACAGTTGTAAGTCAAGGACTACCTGCATTATAATTAAAAAGAAAGATTGAGAATCTAGCCAAATTGGCTCCGTTTCTGAAGACAAGAGAGAACAGTCAGGTTGGAGGGAGGCAATGATTCCATGCAATGAATGCGTATTAAAACTCTAGCCTGTTTTTCATAAACTCACATTACAATTGAGAGAAAGACAAACAGATGTCCCTGAATCTCCCCTTTCATGCTCTCACCAGCCTGTCTTTTTCTTACGTTGGCCATGTGACCTGCTCAGTAATGTTGATGCTATAGAATTCTTCTGTGACTATTAGAACACCTTCGGTTGGACTGTTACAGTTCTCCTTGGTTTATATTGCTTTGCTCGACGGGATGCTAGTGTCATACTGAAGCTTTGGACTCCTTACGGGGCAATCTGAGATGAATACATTATAGAATTTAAGTTGGGAAATCAAGGCACCGATTCCTCCAAGGGTTAGCAAAGCAGAAACCAGATATATTCCGATGGCCATGCACCAATCCTTGTCCTCTCTCCTACTTCAATTGCCATGCTGTCTTTGGTCTTGGAAATGCCTGATGCATGCACTACAGGAGAGTAGCTTTGGTTCATATGTACATTACATCTCCCTGGCATAACTCATTTGGATATGGCCCTTGTGTCCCAACAATGGTAAAACTACTCAACCAAGCCAGCTGCCTCTGCCCTGAGTGGCCAAATCCCATTCACCCTGGGAAGGCACTCCAGTTGAAGCACTGTCAAATCAGAAAGTCCTTTTTTAACTCCTAGTGGAGTTGGCTTATTTTCAGTAGCAGGAAGAGCATCGCATGGGTCGTACACGGATATCCTTGATGGAGCACTTCCTTCTTCCTCAAATAGCTCAGGCTCCCTAAGAGTTTCCAGTCTCCATAGCAAGTTTCCCTGGAGGGCATCCCATCAATATGTGCTTTGAGTCAGAGAGAGGTCTAGAAGAGGAAGAAAGTGCTTTGTAGGTGTGGCAGGGGCTTATATACACCTCTGGGTGTGTAGTAGCAAGGGGAGTAGGACTGGGAGAACGCTTGGTGCCTGACAGCTGCCTTTAAAAAAACACACACCACCAAAACGGAATTGTTTCAGTGATAGTAACAGTAATATCTCAAATTTGCTGAAGATGGGCCAGCCTTAAAAGTCACTGCCCCACTGTTATGGATCCATAGAGCTGTGCTAAAAGCATAATGGGGAAAGGGAGCTAAGGAAACAGTAACTTTGCCATTGGACATCTTTGAAACTCTCCTTCTCTGACTGGGGTCAGCTATCCACACTTGAGAGGCAAAGGGAGGAGTTGCTTTGGCTCTGTTCTCTACCTCCAAGATGTCAATTCTTTTACAGTACCACAGATAAATGTGGGAAGGAAGAGCCAGCTGCCTCCGAGCTCTTTGCCACCTCACACCCAGGCAAGACCCATGGATTATATACAACCTACAAATAAATACTGTCTTGATAGGGAACAGTGTGTGGTGGTGTGAGATTTCTCATATATATATGAGAAATATATATATATGAAAATGGGGAATTATAGAACTGTCATCACATAGTCCCTTTCAGCTGCCACTCTCATGTGTGCTGATCCATCTCTGGATGGTGATTCCGGCGGTTTCGTGGCTTCTTCTGGTCATGCAAGGCCTTGGCTTTGAGACCAGCCAAAGTCTCCTTGTGATTAGAGGCCACGTGCCGCCAATATCCCTGGCAATACTGATTGATGAGTCCCATCTCGGGCTGTGTGAGCAGCTGGACAAGGTCATGGTACTGAGAGCTGAAGGTGCCTGGCAGGCCAGCTCTCATGGCTGCTGCGGAGGGGACGGGGCCTTCTGATTGGAAGAGCACAGCATGGACAGTTTCACTGCTCAGTACATGCAGCTGCACTTTGGCTATGGTGTGCTTGAAGTTGTTCTCCGTGGCTGTGCAAGAATACAGCCCCCCATCTGAGAGCTGCAGGGACCGCAACAACAACCCTTGATCTGTCCTCAATACCCGCCCTTCAGTGCGGAGCTGTGGAAAGAGAAGCAGCAGAAAAAATGGTTAGTAGAGCTGGATCAGCCAGGCTTGAAGATATTAGAACACAATGGTAGGGAACAACCATGGTTGTCTTCCTGGAGTCCTTTAGGGCTTGTAGTGCACTCCTCTTTTCTATTAGAACAGTTATAGCATTACAAAAAAATAACCCTCTACTGCAGTCATAATACGTAGCCAATCATGGCCATGGGCCCATTTCCTATTCTTTTCCTCAGGAGCAAATGAGAGCACAGGCAGGGCTTGAGTAAACCCTATATCTTCTGCTTGAGAAATTATGTATGTTGGGAGGGGAGAAAGAAAGACCAGATTTAGCTGAAATAGGTTGAGAAGACTTCTGGAGCATACTCCCAATCTGGCACTCTCTGTATTGACCTCAACCATGCCCAATGGCTGGGCAGTCTTGGGTGAAGAGAGCTACAGTCCAACTCATATGGAAAGTACTGCCTTATGAAACTCAAAGCACAAAGGCAGCTCTGCTCTTTACTTTTGAAATATGGAAGTTTCCAAGACGGTTGTCAGCTAAGTAGTGTGATAATTCTGGGTGCCTTTTAGTATCCAAAATATGGATAAAAATACTCTAATGCCAGTGAAGACGTTGAAAGCAGGCTCAAAGGAGAGAATGAAAAAGCCACATCTCAATCAATCAGAATAGATTGACTCAGCCTTCCATCCTTTCAAGGTAGGTAAAATGAGGACCCGGTTTGTGGGGGCAATAAACTGACTGTGTAAAATAGAACACCGCTTGGGGGGCCCCCAAAAAAGCCCTACTAAGCAGGTATATACAAAAGTACGAAGGCTATTGCTTAATGCATTGTAAGCTGCCCTGAGTCTCCAGAGAAGGGTGGCATATAAATCAAACTAATAAAAAAAAAATACAGTTGGAAGGGACCCCAGAGGTCTTCTAGTCCAACCCCCTGCTCAAGTGGGAGACGCTACATCATTTCAGACAAGTGGTTGTCCATCTCTCTCAACATAAAGAGGAGGGGTACCCCTCCCCACCGAGCCTTCAGCTGGAATGCAGACTCCTCCTTCTCTACCATGTGTTCTAATATCTCCACCCCATTTCTTTGCCTCCTTTCCCAAAAAGTCATCCCTCCCTTGCTTGTCTGTTCACCTCTTTTCTTCGGTCACTGTTGTCTCTCTGAAGGAGCCATTTGATGGTAGCTTGAGGGGAGCGAGGCTGGCATTCAAGAAAGGCTGTGCTTCCCTCCACTCCATATTGAACAGCCTCCACTGAGTTCTTGCTGGCTGGAAGTGGGAGAAGGAAGAGATGAACAGATGATGGATTACAAAGGGAGACATGACATCTTTGTAGCATACTCTAGACTAATCAGACTATCTACCCAAAAGAAGTGACCGTGTTTATTATCAGACATCCTTTTCAGGTGAACCTGACTTCAGGTGAACCTGACACACACAGACTTTCAGGGAATATGACAACTGGCTGGGTCTTTTTTTGTGTAATCTGCTTTAGAAAATCACACTGAGGTTCTGGGTAGATATGTCTATGCATGTGTACATGTGCATAGGACATGAAAACCCATCCCATTATTGAACACTATTTGCAACCCGTGAATCCTCCTGATGAAAAAGCTGGTACTTTTAAAACTTTTTTTTGCAGGTGGAGAGGAACTGTTCCTTTTTGCAACTATTATCCTCTACTTGATATATCACTTTGTGGAATCCTTGGTGCTGCTTTATGTGTTTGTTTGCTTGCAGACATTTCATTACCCAGTTAGGTAACATCAGCAGTGTGAATGCTGCTGATGTTACCTACTGCTAGTTGGGTAATGAAATATCTGCAGGCAAACATCCAAGCTCAGAGAGCATCAAAGACTCCACAGTTCGACCCTGAGCTACAAACACTCTCTTCTATTGGATTCCACTTCACTTTTTTATATATGCAACTGCTTCCTTTCATTTAGACCAGGGCTGTGAAATTTGTGGCTCGCAGGCCGGATGTGTCATGTGCTGGCCACGCCCACATCTGGTTTAGCGAAGGGGGGGAAAAGTCACAATATGTCATGTGATGCTGCCATGACAACACGAGTTTGACACCCCTGATTTAGACCAATGTTTTTCAACCTTAGAAAGTTTCAGATGCATGAACTTCAACTCTCAGAATTCCCCAAACAGCATGGTGGCTGGGAGTTCTGAGAACTGAAGTCCAACACATCTTAGACTTGATCTAGTCAGCAACCCGCAGCTCTGGAGCTGCATGTGGCTCTTTTATCCCTCTGCTGTAGCTCCCTGTCACCGATCAGCTCCACAATTGATAGGACTTTCGGTTAGGACAGGTAGAGGAAAAAGGATGCCGCTCTGGGAGGAGATTCTATGGTGGGGGAACTGGACTTCTGGTTGGCAGAGGAAAAAGAACGCCACACTAGGAGGAGACTCTATGGTGGGGGGAACTGGACTTCCAGTCGGATCCAGAATTCAATGGGGGGCTTCCGGTTAAGACCTTTGTGGCTCTTTGAGTGTTTAAGGTTGCCAACCCCGATCTAGACCATGGTCTCTCTCAACTTAGCCAGTATGCACTGCTGTTTTATATGAGCCTATACTATTGAAATTATTGGAATTTATCCTCAGAGATGCCAAATAAAATATTGCAGATGTTTAGAAGACAAATATAGGTATTTTATAGATTGAGTAAGTTAGTTACAAAGCCATCTATAGTGAAACAAGGACATACAAAAATGCTGGCCTGAATATACTCATGTTCCTTTTTCTGATTGCACCTATTCATTTACCCAACATGAAAAAGCCTCTTTCTGCTTTATCCCTGTCTGCCTATTTTCTGTGCTGTGACTGTGGATACCAGTCCACATTACTCATGAAGAAAACTCTTAGTAAGTTTTCATAACATATTAACCAAATATATGAAAGTGTGCCTATTTAGAAAACATTTGTTGTCATTGACAGTTGTCAATGTTAGTTAGTTAATATAGGTATTAATTAGCATATCTCATTGTGGTCCACCAATGGACACAGGAATGAGGCTGGTAATAAAAAACACAAGGATCAGGGAATCCTTTTAAGGTTGCCTTCTTCACCTTATCCCACAAATGAAGCTGCACAACTGAGATGTCTAGAAATTCGGTTGTTCTTATTTTTATCCTCCAAAACAAAAACAAGGGATTAAAAATGAACCTTTCATGAATCTTCTTGTAGAGATATGAGGAAGAAAGACATCATGGTTGTACCCATGCCTCAAGTTGTTCTACCCTCCGCTGATACACTAAACTAGCCATTTGTGTATCTATTTCTTGTATGGATAAAAACAGTATGTGAAATGCAGCTGCAACCACCTTTACAGACAGTGGACCAGAAGAGGCAGAGTCACAGTTCCCCAAGATTTCCATTGCACCTCTATTTTCTAGAGACTAAGAATACGGTACCCACCATTGGAATTGTAACCCCTGCACTGACGGATAGGGTTGCCATGCCGGACATCTTGACGTCTGCTACGTCTGCAATGAGGAAAGAAGCAGCCAGATCAGCAACTGAAATCTCAGATCCTACCACCGACAGTAGAAACAGCAACATGATATAAAGCCCTTCATTGTTCTACTTTTCTAGCCTGTACCCACGCAGGGAATCCTTCAGTAATTCTCAGCCAATAATGAAAAATCTCTAACATCTTCCAAGAACCAGGATGCTGGCTTGCAAGGAAGTTACTAGTTTACCATTTCTAGTTTGGGTAGAACAGCATAGGTAATCCTTGGGATGTAGGGTGTGCTCGGGTCATGTTGGGCAGGGGGTTTCAAAACTGGCTAGTACTTCACAGTTATCATGAAATTCCACATGTGACACTGATATGAGTAGGGTGACTACCTAGTCTACTCTCTCCATCTATTACTAAAAAGCAGCATGGGAAAACCTCAATTAACCTAAATTGTCTTGGGCAGTTTAGTTACATATGAGCCATCTAGGGGCAAACATGGCATACAGGGATATAGTTAAGAGGATTAGAGGAGTAAGAGGTAAGTGTTTGAATTCATGAATTAAATTAGGAAGGTATGTTGTGTTTTTGTGAAACAAATCACCAATAATAACAGAAGACAACAACAACCCCCATAGAAACAGATCTGAGTGAAAGTGGTTGATCTTATGGAGTGAAGCTGCAGGAAAATGCTGTAGGTTTAATCATGCTTGAAAGGATTAAAGTGCATTTCAGAAAGTTGGAACTAAGACAGTAAAAAAATAGAAACACAATTGGGCTATTCAGAGACCCAAGAATGATTTGAGAATTATGATGAGGGTGAATATCTGTTTAGAAAAAGATCTACACACACACACACACACACACACACACACACACACACACAGAGGAATTAATATATACCTAAAAAGGATGTTTGATTTGTTTCTCATGAAAGATTGAAAGGATTAATAAAGGAATGATCAAAGTGATGAGATGTTCTAAACATGAAAACAGACTGTTCTTTTGTAGACAATAGACTCAGAAAATATCATGAAAAATTATTTTAATATAAATAATCTTCCATCTGAATGAATGAAAAGGGGATGTAAGGAAAGAGGATCCAGTATTTTTTTTTTAGAAAAGAATAAAAAAAATTAAGTTACAAAGTGCCATTGATGTGGAGTTCTGTTAATGGGAAATATGTAAAAAGATGCTTAATGAACTATGAAAATAAAAAGGTTATTAAAATATATGCAAATTAGAGAATAACTGCTGCAAACCCAAAAAGCTAAAAGAGATATCGAAAATACAGACTGATTTTGATGAAAATAAACAATTAAAGTGAATGAAGAGGCTAAACAAGAAGCCCTTTTCAGTGAAGGGGAAGAGCTGAATTAAGAAGCACTGAAATTATTTGGGATCAAACTGAAGAGAGGGAATGCTGGAAGGTGTATTTTGGAGATCTGTATAGGAATGACAGTGGTATATCAAATACAAGATAGTGATGTGTTTAAAAAAATATGAAGAATAATCATAGATGCTGTTAAGAGTTTTGAAATGTGGTAAGCCTGTAGGTATTGTGATTTAAAAGGAGAAAAGTGAATTTGTTTGCTTACAAAATGCTGAGCAATTTATTGAACAATATATGCTGTTTGTACTTGCACCAGTAATGGGTTTCAAAACTTGTCGCTACCGGTTTGCTTGTCGGCGCTTGTGCTCTTTTGCGCGATGCTTCTGTGTATGCATGCGCAGAAGTGTCCGGGCGTGTGGGTGGAGCCTTCCGCCATTGCCACTACCAGTTTGCCTGATCCGGGGCGAACTGGTAGCAACCCACCACTGACTTGCACCTGACAGTTGGGAGAATGTATGCTGAAAGAAGGGAAACCATCTATGTATAAGAAAATGCTGCTTCTGTTGTTTTTTACCACAGCCTTACGAAGTGTGTGTGGTAAAACCAAAAGAGATAAGAATAAGAATGAATGGGTGATGAACAAACAGGGATTAAATAATCAAGTCAGTGACCCGAATGAAAGAAGTACATCGCAGACTCTTCGGTCATATAAATGAAGCAAATGAGGATCAATTCAGCTGACGGATACAGAAAACAAGAGTGAAGAAGTTGAGAGGAAGAGGAGAAATGAGAAAATTGTGGTTGGATGAAATTGATGAGAATACACAGAGACAGGTGAAAAGTTTACAGAGCAAATGACAATGCATAAAGTGGTGGATGGATGCAGTGGAAAGAAAGTGATGGAGAAATATAATGGAGCGTTTATGTAAACTAGACTTAGTGAGATTTTCTCCCTCGCCCGTCCCACTTTCTCTCCTGAGTCTCATTTTTGTTTATTTGTTCTTATTCTTTTTTCTGAAGATTCCATAACTTTGCTTAACCTGAAAGGGAATGGTATAAATATATGTATAGCTCATAGGCTACTCATAGGCTATAACATGAGATTCATAAGTGGTCCCAGATGCCTGTGAGATGTAAGGACAATTTTGCTAATTTTCTAAACTGTCATCAGGATTCCACTGTAAAACCAGCTCAATATACTTCCAGATCTTGTTAGAAATAATCCCTTTTCTATATTCTATGTCCCTCTTCTTGCCTCCCCAGTTTTTGGGGAAGTCTCTTTGCTAAAGATTTCCCATCCAGCGCTGCATTATGCAATAGCAGTCTTTCTAGTCTCTTGGAAGTACCTCTTGGAAGAAGCAGAATAGCGGGAACAGGACTTGCCATCCCAGGCACAGTAGGGATCTCTGGCCAAGCAGCAGTCAGCACAGGCTTCTCCGTACACATCACAGCGGTGAAGGGCCAGGTGGGTTAGCCCAATGGCTGAGGATACATAGAGCTGTTGCTGTTGGGGCATAGTAACATTCAGATATTGACAGAGCTACAGATTCTTCTGCTCCCAAAATTCACCAGCAACGGGGATGGTGGTGATATAGATTTCCTTGAGAAAAAGTGGAGAGAAACACTACCTTGCCCAGCTCACCCAGAGTTGCACCTCAATAACCAAGGACATTTGGACTAAACCCAAGGCAGATATAGTTACTCAAAGAAACAGAAAAGTGCTAGAATTGAAGGAGGGGCCCCCTCCAAGTTTCTTAGCCTTTTGCCAAGAAGAGTTAGAGGGGAAAGCACACTTTCAATGAACCAGCTCTGAAGCTGATTTAGAAATTGTCTCAGGAAGAGTCCCAAAGATGCTTCAGTTCTGAAGAAGCTTCTTGGATAAGAAGCGAAATGTTTTAAAAGAAGGGGGAGGAAAACCAAGTCCAAGAGCCTTTTGGAAAAGCACCTTTGGGACAACCATGACTTGGATGATTGAGAATCTCCATAGACACTCTTAGGAAGACAGTACTCACCCTTTTGGAGGAGATGGTCATAGTTTTGATTGGGGCTGGAACCTGTAGAGAAACCAAACAGTTAATCAATAATGGTTAATCTATGTATAAAACTGAATGGATGGTCCCTGAAATAGTTTAGGGGAAGTAGACCAATTAACGTGTTGCATCCATGCCAATTAAAAGTATTATGTGAAAAGCTGGGAGAATGAGAAATCTGGGCCTTCAATCTCATTAGTATCAGTTCTAAGCCTTCCGTTGTTGATTTGGGAGGGTATTCAAAGTATGTTATATTAATCTAGCCCTTGCATCATTCCTAGACAATTATTATTTAATATGACAGTATGTATAAAGGTAATGTTAAAATATTTATGTATTCATTATTATTAATATTTGGATCAGCTCCATCTCTTCAAAACCTACTGGTCTTTAAAACTGCACTTTGAAACAGGTTTTGGGTTTGGTTGTGGAGGTGTGTATGGATACTGTGCATTTACATACATAAAGAATAAGATTGATCAGATCTTTTGTTTCTGCATGTACTAATAGCCTAATATATCTTTTTTGGATGCATATACAGTATGAATATTTGACGGGAGGCGGTGGCAGGTCAGAATAGTAGCAGATAATGTAAGTTAGGGACTTCTAGTAATATTGGGTGACATTGCAGTTGTCACTTTTTTCTTTCTCTCTCTCTTGTCAGCAGACCTGACAGAAGTCCACAGGATAAAAGCAGCTGCTAACATGGACGCAGTAGCTCAGTGGCTAAGACACTGAGCTTGTCGATCGAAAGGTCAGCAGTTCAGCGGTTCAAATCCCTAGTGCCACGTAACGGGTGAACTCCTGTTACTTGTCCCAACTTCTGCCAACCTAGCAGTTCGAAAGCACATAAAAATGCAAGTCGAAAAATAGGGACCACCTTTGGTGGGAAGGTAACAGCGTTCCGTGCACTTTTGGCATTTAGTCATGCCGGCCACATGACCACAGGGATATCTTCGGACAGCACTGGCTCTTTGGCTTTGAAACGGAGATGAGCACTGCCCCCTAGAGTCGGGAATGACTAGCACATATGTGCAAGGGGAACCTTTACCTTTATCTTATGAATATTTGAATGAGATCCAGTTTGTCTAGTGGTTAAGACACCAGTCTAGAAGTCAGGAAATGTAACTTCTAGTTCTAGTTAATATAATCAAATTGCCTGGTAATAACATCCTTGTTCAAACATATAAAAAATGGTTTATTTATTTATTCAGTTTGTATGGCTTCCCATTCACCATGAGACTCTGAGTGGCTAAGATCCAGTTAAAACAAAAGCAGAATAACCAACAAAAATGAAATGACATCATTCCAGTGGTGAAATCTAAAATTTGTTACTACTGGTTCTGTGGGTGTGGCTTGGGGGTGGGTAATGTGACTGGGTGGGTGTGGCCAACTTTTTTTTTAACTTTTAAAACTATTTTTCTACAACCTCTTCAGCGAAGAGGTTGTAAAAAAAGACTTTTAAAAGCCTCTGACGATCTCAGCTGAGTTGCCTGATTGGCAGAGGGTTTATTCTTTTAAAAGCCTCAGACGATCCCAGCTGAGTTGCCTGATCGGCAGAGGTTTTTTTTCTTTTAAAAGCCTCTGCCAATCAGGCAACTCAGCTGGGATCATCAGAGGCTTTTAAAAGCATTTTTTTACAACCTCTTTGGCCAAAGAGGTTGTAGAAAAAATCTTTTTAAAAGCCTCTGACGATCCCAGCTGAGCCGCGTGATCATCAGAGGCTTTTTTTTTTACTTTTAAAAGCATTTTTTCTGCCGAAGAGGTTGTAGAAAAAAATGCTTTTAAAATTAAAAAAGCCTCTGATGATTGCATGGCTCAGCTGGGCATGGGGGGAGGGGGGCAGGGATTTTTGCTACCGGTTCTTCGAACCACCCGCCTCCATCGCTACCGAATCGAGTGATCCGGTCCGAAAAGGGAGCATTTCACCCCTGCATAATTCCTGTCTACACGTATAATTCACTTAAAAATGGCTCATCTAAACTCCTGCCCCACAGGAAAAAAGAGGTCTTCAGCAACTTATGAAAGACAAGCAGGGTTGGGACCATCTGGATCTTGAGGGACCTGTTGTTCTCCAGGGCAGGTGCAATGACAGAAAAGGCACATCTCATCAGAGACAGTTTGTTTAAAAGAAGAGATCTGGAACATGATGCCCTCTTGGAACATGTGCAATGGGTGGAAATAATTGGAGAACACCAGCCCTTTGTGGTAGGCCAGGTAAGCAACACACTCAGCAGAGATTCTAAGAATGTTCATTATTGTAGTAAAGTGGAATAACAGAAACTTGAAAGCTATCCAAAATCCTCACTATCCCTTTTTAGGACAACCCAGTCAAGACAGGGCTGTTCTGAATCTCACATTTTCTACTTTCCCAGTAGCAACATTTTCCTTTCCTATGACCTTTTCAGGACCTTATCTTTTCTACAAGAAGATACAGTCCCATAATTAACCTAGCCCTGTACCATGAAGGACTTTATAGGTAACAACTAAGACCTTCAATTTTACGTAAATGTCTACTGGAAGCCACTGCAGCTTGCCGAATAATGCTGTTACGTTGTCATACTAAAGTGCACCTTAACTACCATGTCCACTGCCTTCTGGACTAGCTGCAGCCTCCAAGTTGTCCTCAAGGGAAATCTCAAGTAGAGCACATTGGAATAATTTTGACAAGAATTTCCAGGATGGATGCCAAACCACCATACTGATCCAATCGGAGATCACCATCCAGTCTCCATAAAGCAAATGACAGAGCTACTTAGTAAAATCACAGCTGAACTGAAATGTGAACAATGACCTTCACAACTTTCATTCTGCCTCTAACAGTGTTCCTGCTCTCAAGCACACATATAATAAAATTTTTTAGAGTAAGGTAATCATCACTTGTACCTTGAATACCTCAACCTCTTCTAGCATCAATTCTTCTGTTTCCAAATCATCTTTGGGCAAAACTATGACTTTCTGGACAGTCCCACGATCTGCAACATAACAGAAACGTATTTTATTTAGGTTTTCTCTTTTGTGTAGTTTCCATTTTAACTAGTACTAACAATTTTTAAAAGGCTAATATCTGCATATTTGGAGAGTATCTGGCTGGAATAGCTGGTTAGCTTGTTGTCATAAGAGAATGTTGGTCAAGTTTCATTCAGCTTTCATTTTCCGTACAAGAACTGATTGAACTGACAGGTTTTCTCATAATTTGGCCACCACAAAAAAAGTCCCATTCCTGTCATGAGTCTACAGAATTACAGATTAGCCCACAGTCCTGAGATGAAGGGAAGAAATCTAAAGCACAT
This sequence comes from Pituophis catenifer annectens, assembly GCF_029215685.1. Taxonomy (NCBI): domain Eukaryota; kingdom Metazoa; phylum Chordata; class Lepidosauria; order Squamata; family Colubridae; genus Pituophis; species Pituophis catenifer. The sequence goes on from NW_027256882.1 coordinate 87,001,497, forward strand.
TATATAACAATCAGAAGTAATTTAAACCCAAGAAAAAAGAACTGCACATAAAGCAAATTCTTCAGGGGTCTCTCTCTCTCTCTCACTCTGGGTGTGTTTAGAAGTGTAAGGTGCTTTTTTCCACATGGGCTATCGATTTCATGAGCCAGCTAGTCATGAAGAAGGATTACAGCACAAAACTCAATATTCATTACAAATGTTGTTAAGTATATATTTAAAATGGACCCTCATTTCATTATTCTGTAGGAGATTTTCATTTTTATAGCAACTTGGCTTCCTAGTATAACAATCATAGCAAGCAGCATGGGGCTGAGAATGGATGTGTGATCATGATCTCTGCAGGATCTTGCTTTCCTGCTTCCTCTTCAGTTAACTGAAAGTGAGGGAGATCTTCATCCATCTCTAAGATGACTCCTGGCATTCACCTGGAGGGAAAATTTTAAAAACAAAATGGAGAAGAATGTTTAATTCCAAATGCTCTTCTAGAAGACTTCTGATAGTTCCTATCTAGTTTGTGTTGAAAGATGGATTCAGAGTGCTTTCTTCAAAGGCCTTGTCTTATAAAACACAAACACCATTTTGGATTCTGTGATGTGTGGGTATAGACTTCAAAGTGAGGGAAATATTTCTAACTATATCTAAAGACTTCAACTGGAAATATTCAAATTTAAATGGTAATATTTTTTTTTAGAACTAGTCCTTATGATTACTTTTTTGTAACTCATTTTAAAAACCAGACACAGATGCTTCTGAGAAAACATTAGACATGGTCTGAAACAGAGAAGTGGGGCTGGCAGCTATTCCTTTTCAATATTTTGACAATGAACTCACAAGACTGACTTCTGAATGTTGAACTTTGTTATGAATTCAATGGCTGGAGACGATGTTAAAAGCAAGATCCTCTCTATCTGAGCAACCAAACCATTCCTCTCCTATCTGCCTTCTCTATTGAATGCCACCCACAGCCATGAATTCCACCAGACAGTACCTTGATTCCTGAACTTGGTTCTTTCTACAACAGGAAATAACTAAGATTTGCAGATGCATTGATACCTTTGGCTAGAAAGAAAGCAGAAACTCCCTGCAGACTTCGACAGGTGATGGCCAGACTGTGTACAGCTGCTGGATGTTGTGCAGTGAATTGGGCAGCCCAAAGAATAACTGTGCAGATACGCAACAATATTTGAAAGCTAATGAGGAACATCCTTGGTTGTTAGTATTCTTGGCCACCTGTTTGCCCTGTTGGCTGGTCTCCTTTGACTTGTGGGATTCAGTCCAGTGCAAGGAACATCTGCTAGCCATGCCTTCCCTATGTATTAATTCTACACTTTGATAAATCATGTCATTAGATTTGTGTGTTTTTTTATGCTTAAAGTAATCAGCAACACTGTTCCATTCACTTCAGTGGAGATTTGGACATGTGCAAAATTGTATGCTTTGAGTTAATTATACCTCCAACAAAGCTTTGGAGAATGATGGGTCAACATTGCCTACTTGGCAGATAATATTACAGCAGCCTTTCTTAATAGTCTTCCAAATATGAATGATGGATTTCAGCCTTTCCATCCACACTCACTGGAGCCCAACACATCTGATAGGAACTTTGCTGGCTCAGATGAATTCTACTCTGGAGCTTCTAGAAGGGCATGTTTATAAACAAAAGACTAAATCCATTGGAATCCTTGCTTGATCTATTTTTGCTAAAGTCAAAGAGGGGGACTCTTATTCACTCAAACCGAGGGAACATTACCGGAATTCTGTTCTTGCATCTGGAACAGCCTGGCAAGTAATACAGGAAACCATAGGAAATGAGAAATCAATTCTATATAGAAGAGGACTCTGAAGTGTGATTTAGGGAGCAGTAAATGCTAGCCTGAATTCCTCTGACTTTTCCAAAGAAGGCCTTAAATAAGCAGAAATTTCAAATGTTCTCCTGTGCTCCTGAAACAGTATTCTAGTACAAATGGAAAAGTTGGAGTTGAGATTTGATAACTCTGTTACTGTCTTCCAGCTAATTGCATTGTCAGATAAATTACTTCCAAAATTTACTAAAACCTGGGGGAAGAGGAGATACAGAAAAGTTTAGGTGAATGCCCCTAGTCTACCTATCCTAACTGCTTTTGCATAAACCCCAAACGCTCATCTTCCAGGCTGGGGATTGGTGGGTGGAAGTGCTGTGTATTTTTTTCAATGCACATCAGTGGGTACCTGTGCCCAGGAAAAGCACCTCATAGCGTCCATCAGCTGCATCCACCTGGTCCACAGCTATAGTTGTGAACTTGTACTTGACGTTGGTTCTCACCACAAGAGGTTGGCGGTGTATGGGGTAGACACCATTGTACATCATTGGATGAGTGCGCATGAAGTTGATCACCTCATCAGGATAGTCCTTGGTTGATTTCATTGAGGGTGTAAATGTTCCCCCTGGGCACTGAAAAACCAAGGCAAAAATAGTATGAGATATGGTTCAGCCAATATATAAATGATTATATATTGATGCCAACACTGCAAGTGCTTTCTATTTCTCCCCACTCCCTGTGTAATCTCCTCCATGGCCTGGTGTAGTAAAATGGCTACGTACCGTATTTTTTGAAGTATAAGACGCACCTTCCCCCCCCCAAAAGAGGCTGAAAATTTGGGTTTGTCTTATACTCCGAATGTAGCTTTTTTGAAGCTTTTTTTCACTCCTAAAGAGGCGCTAACGAGGCACTAGCGAGCGATCTTCCCAACTTTGCCTGCTCCCTCGACGCATTAACGAGGCACTAGCGAATGAAGGGATCTCCATGCTTTGCTCCAACTCTCAGCTGTTCTTTAGAAGCTTTTTTTCAGCCCTAACTAGGCGCTAGCCGAGTGAAGCAATCTCCCTCCCCCCCATGCTTTGCCTGCTTTTCTCATTGCTGCTTCCCCTCAGCTGTACCTTAGAAACTGATTTTTATCCCCAAGCAGGGGATAAAAAACCAGCAAACTAATGTGCTGAAGCTGACCAGACTAAGGACGCTAGCCAGATAAATACCTGGTAGGCAGATTTTTTTCCCCCTATTTTCCTCCCCAAAAACTAAGCTGTGTCTTATACTCTAGTGCGTCTTATACTCCGAAAAATATGGTACATATCCACTATCAGCCATGGAAGCTCACATTTTTTTAGCCTAGGAAGAATTGGAGGAGAGAGTGGTAAATGCGTCACTCTAGGCTCCTGAAAGAAAAGTAGGACATAATTCTGATGAATAGAGATAAGGCACCTTGGCTGTTTTCCATAAAAGAATTCACCTTTGCTCCTCACCTGAAGGCACAAGAATCAGCTACCAAAGTATTGTGGGATAGGCCTGTGTAAACTCATGTTAGCATGCTTTTGCAATTTTTTGTTCAGTATTTTTATATTTTTGTCACTAGCTTTCCTGGGTATTCGTCTGAATAGAAAAGCAGGATGTAAACTTACCAACTAAATTAACATAAAATAATAACAGTAACAGAGTTGGAAGGGACCTTGGAGGTCATCTAATCCACGTAGCTCATGCAGGAGACCTATACTAGGGATTCGAACCGCCGAACTGCCGACCTTTCTGATCGACAAGCTCAGCGTTCATTCTGGGAGAAAGAAAGATTTGAGGAGTTTACAGGGCAAGAGAATTTGTTGCTGAGTGGAGCCATCAGAACTTCTTCTCCTTAGCCTTAAAAAGATCCAACTCTTTCAGCATATCCATCAGTTTACTTTTCATTGTTTTACCAGGCTGACCCGCTTAGGCTGAAATATCTTTGTGCATCTCTCATTTGCTAACATCACTGTAATTCTTAGATTGTGGAGTGTTTTAGTAATGCTCATAAAAAAAAAAAAAAAAACCACCTCAGAATCCCATCTGAAGCAGCTGCTTAGCTGTGGGAGCCAAACCCAGCCTGCTCTTAGGGTTTTCTGGAAGTCTCCCCATATATAGCAAAGACTGGTCTTTTTTTTTTGGCCCTGGGGGGTTGTACAAGTAAAAGAGTCTGGAAAACTGCATTCTCTGAGCCAACAAAATGAAACAATGAATTCTCCTTATTTTGGAATATTTTGCCAACAAAGAAAGGATGCCAGTAAATGAGAGACCACCAATCTAGAGAGGAAATGCTAATCAGTCTCACACGTGGTGGCCAAATGTCGAGCATTGAAAGAGATGAGCTGTGCGGCACCGAAGGACGTGATACAAAAGAAACTGGGGAAGCACCAGGAAAGAAATGCAGTGAAGTGTCAAGAGAATCCCAGCATATAGGCAGAAGGGAAACAGAAGAGAAAGAGGAACGGGGCTACCAAAGCAGGAGTTGGATCAACAGGAAGAACAGCTTAAGACATTTTCCAACAGGGAATGTCATCGGTAATGTCTTTCACTGCAACTGTGAAAAATGCAGAAAGGGGAAGAGCTTAGTTAGCACCCAAGACTTTCTAGCTTGCACAACTGTGGAGTATTTCTCTGGGGTTTTACTTAAAGATCTTTATTAGCCTTGGTATTTAAAATCCTTTAGCTAGAGGTGCCAAAGACCATATCCTCTAAAAAACCCGCTTTGCCCTCTTTCATTTCAAAGGAATTCTATTAATATAAGTGTACACACAAATGACTTTTAAATTGTGCATTGGTGCACATTCTGTCTTACACACACGTCTACGTATCTTGTCAATCCATAAATATTTGTTTATGTATATATTCAAAGGGCAAATGGTCATATATAAAATGGGTATTCTTAGGAGAAGATATATTTTCATCAGGAAGAGAGATCAACGTCCCAAGGCCAGCAATCTGAGAGAAGGAACCTGCTGGAGATCTAACCGATGCTTACGGTGCCTGGACGGGGATAAGGCATTTTGCCAGTGTAAGGCATCCACTGATAGTTGGGACCTTCCTTGTGGGCAAACGGTCCATTGAAGACCATGCGAATGTCAGCCATGGAGTAGACACACACGGCAGAACCCTTAAACACAGACCTGTGCAAAGAAAGACAAACAACAATTGCACATTCATCTCAGATGTTAATAATCTATTTCATGCAAAAATACTGGGTATTATTTGTATTTTTTCCCCTGCCCTTCTGTTTCAATGGGGGAACATTCTTCTTCATTCACCTTTGGTCGCTGGTAAACTCTTGGAATTCCCTTAAATCTCTGATAGCACCAAAGCCGCAAGAAGCCAGGATTAGGAAAAGGTTGGGGTAGGGAATAATAGAGTTGGAAGGGACCTTGGAGGTCTTCAAATCCAACCCCCTGATCAATCAGGAAACCCTATGCCATTTCAGACAGATGGCGTCCAATCTGTTCTTAAAAATCTCCAGAGTTAGAGCATCCACAATTTCTGGAGGCAAGTCATTCCACTGATTAATTGTTCTAACTGTCAGGAAATGTCTCCTTAGTTCTAGGTTGCTTCTCTCCTTGATTAGTTTCCATCCATTGCTTCTTGTCCTGCCTTCAGGTGCTTTGGAGAATAGCTTGACTCCCTCTTCTTTGTGGCAGCTGTTTAGATATCAGGACACTGCTATCAGTGTTGGAAAGGCAAAGCAATGTTGGGGTTTGAGGCAACTCTCAAATAGATGTTTTGGAGTTATCCTACCATGTTCTCAACAATATAACATTCAGTATCAGTCATTACAGTTAGAAGCATGGAGGAAAATAACATTAGCTGCTGCTTCTGCTGCTACTGCTTGCTGATCTAAGGCTACGTGATACTTCCTTGATCCGTCTGAGCAAAAATGTATCTTGGAAAGGGGGAGGAGCCACCATTTACCTTCCTCCCTGAATGATCAAGTCTCAGCTACAGCTGCTAGGGTGCAGTTTGTGGGAAAACCCTACACTTGGCAGCCAATACTTCTGGGCTGACTTCCAGCTCTGCCAGAAAATTCTACAACAACCCAACTTTCGTTCCAAACCCTCCTTGGTTCGGCACGGAGCAGATGGCCAAAATTCACAGAATGGGGTCAAGTGGCATCTGCTTTTACCATTATTTTGACTTCAAGTTAAGCCAGGGGATTTTGCTCAAGAAGGCTAAAAGATAAACTATTATGAGTATCGGATGAAACACTCACCCAGAGGCTGCAAAAACAGCATAAATAATGGGATTCTTCACATCCTGGGTCTGCTGGATGAAGACATCCTCTTGAAGAGAAAGGAGAGAGTCAATCACACAGCACAACTAACTGTCCTGGTGATTCAGCAGCAGATACCGTAATTGAAGGAATCTGAAGTTAACCGAGATATACTGGAAGCAACTCTTTTGGCTGATATTCTGGCTTTTTTTTTTTTTTGTGGAGATACCTATGTTTGATGTATTTATTTATTTATTTTTATTTATTTTATTGAATTTCTATACCGCCCTTCTCCCGAAGGACTCAGGGCGGTGTACAGCCAAAAATAAAATCATGACAATATAAAAATTAAAAACAATTAAAAACAATTAAATAAATTGGCCCCAAAACTCTAATAAAACAACCCATTAAAATAGTAAAATGTTATTATTATTTAGGCCAGCCCTGCTTGTTGGAATAATAATGTTTTTAGGGTGCGACGAAAGGTACGAAGGTCGTGAATCCTACGAATCTCCGGGGGCAGCTCATTCCAGAGGGTAGGGGTATGAGGAGGTGAGTGCTTTCCAGCCCTCTCTAAGTGGTTTACCGAGTCAGCATTTTGCCCCTAACAATCTGGGTCCTCATTTTACCCACTTCGGAAGGATGGAAGGCTGAGTCTACCTTGAGCCTGGTGAGATTCGAACTGCCAAATTGCAGGCAGCCAGCAGTCAGCAGAAATAGCCTGCAGTACTGCATTCTAACCACTGTACCACCATGGCTCTACATAAATTCATGGGGGGCTTTATGTGGATACAGAGTTGTAGTGGAGCAGAAGAGACCTGAGTCTACTGGATGATGACAGAGGTTAAATCAAATTCCATTAATCTATTAAAAACTATTCTCCAACTAATCTGCAATAACATCTAATAAGCATCAAACACATCCTTTTTATCATGCTGGATTAGAAAAAATGTTTAAAATACAAGAAATGATCATTAAACCTGGATTGTCTAAAACCACACTTTCTTTCTTTCTTGGCATGTTTCAGCAGATTTTCAGACATGCTCAACTTTCAGTTTTTATTTAACCTCTTATTTCACTTTCAAATGGGAATCAAAAATGTCCCTGTAGAGGAAAGAATGCAGATGTTGCTTCTAATTCAGTCTCAGATGCTGATCGAAGAGATCCTTCCTGTAAGCAGGCAGGAGCCTTGCCAAGAGATTCCAGAAGAACCCAGGGAATGAAGATTGCCTGTGAACCGTCTGGTAATAATTTTGAGGAAGTGAAGCAAAGCAAGCATGGGGAAGGCCCAATGCTAACTTGTGCCCTGGCAGGAGAGAATCCATCAAAGGCTTTTGATGATGCTAAAAGCTGCAATGGGACTTATCCTCGAATGACCAACAGCCATTTGTTAAGCAGGTGTTGAGAGGAAGCTGACAAGCAGCCTGCTAAGCGATTGCGGCTGCCTTTCTAGCAAATGGGATCCCCAACATTAATCACACCCATCCTGGAGCCCCTCGTCTTCGCTTTGCCCCCACATACAACATCTATCAGGAGGTTAAGCAGGCTCCCTGCTTGAATGAGCTTCTATTATCTCAAAGCCAGCCCTGATCTTTACATCTGGTAACTCAAGGCTTCCTTTTCCCCACTCATCCTTCCTTTTCAGCAAGTGCTGCAAACTAGTCAATGCAACACAAAAAAACTAATTGTGATGGCCTTCCAGAATGAATCTGACCAACAGGTTTTGCTACACAGCTGCTTATATCAAAGGAGATCCTTTACGAAAAGACCCATTTTAAGACAAATGTCCTGCTTCCTACAACAGCCATCTAAACTGCAAACTCCAGAAAGCCTGCAGGTAGGACATGAGGACAGTAGCACACAGATTTGCTTTGAGAAAAGTGACCTCTTTTTTTCAGCAAAGCATTTCATTCATGGCCGACAAATCACACATTTTAAAAACCCTGTCAAAAGTCATTGCTGCTACTATTTCTTATCTCCCCTTCTTTGACCTTCAATCTTAACCATCAAAAGCTTCCAAACTGCCTTTTAATGTTTATTGAATCTTTCCAAATGCTAGTTTAGTCTTCTTGGTTTTAGGCAAATATCCATAGTTTCATTAATCTAAATGAATGTGCTTGCTGTCTCTTCAAGCCATAGTAGAACCTCTGGTTACAACCATAATTCATTCCATAACTTTGGTCACAAACCGATTTAGTCGTGACCCAAACCTAATTTTGGAAATTTAGTGCTTGCAAAAAAAAAAAAAAAAAAAATGGTGTGGAAGGGGAAATCAGCCTTGAAAAAAACAATTGTGAATTTTTTGGTCAGAACCAGATTTGGTTATGGTCAGAAGTGTTGGTAACCAGAGGTTCTAATGCATACTATTTTTTAAAAAAATGTCCAAATTATATATCATCTACTCAATGAACTTGTGGGATATTTTGCATGTAAGACAGACTTCCCCAGCTTGATACCTTGGAATAACCTGAAGTAGTTCCACTATCTATAATCCACATGGACGACAGAGGTGAAGTATTACCAAATATCCTGACAATAAACTTCAGTATATTTCTCTTCCTTTTTTTTTCTTCCTTAAGCATTCCTTAAGCATAGCAACTAAAAAAAATCTTATCTCTGTATTCTGACAGAAAATTACTCTCATTTTTATTTAGAATTTGGGGGGAAAAGTTTTTCATTTTAAATTAAAACTATACATGTATTTTTTTCAGAGATATCAACGCAGTTTACAGAGCTGATCTAATCTATTGGCTGCCAGTGGGAAATCTGTCTGAGCTTCACAGGCTAGGCCATCTCCTAAATTGCTTAGGGCTTCAATGGCTCCCTTACATACTCCCTCATCTCTTTCCATTCCCCCTACCACCACCACCGCATACTCATGCAATCCCTGCCATGAATATACATACGGAGTTCATCGAAGTGTGTTTCAATTCCATCAGGCCCTGGGACAGAACAGATGAGCCGTGCCTTTAGGAATGTGCTCCATTTATTTACTAGGCAGCAATGGCCTCCATCGTCATTCTAAACCAAAGAAGAGACGTGATTTAGGTTGAAATTCTATCTCAATCATGGAATTTCACTGGTTAAGGGTGGGCTTGTCACTCTCACTCTCAGCAAAACTCACTTCACCAGGTTGTTGGCATAACGAACAACATAGAAGTGCTATAATATGTTCTGTCTAGGATATACTGTAAATGTCATGATTTTTTTTTTTAAAGCCACAGAGACTATAGCTTTTAACTGCAACCTAACCATGCTGGAATCAATAGAGTTTATTTTTAGGCTTAAACTAGAATATAAGCCTTTTTTTTTTTTAATGTTCCCACAGGGAAAAATTATAGGAGCAAGAAAGACGACTGTATGGAAATGGACAGATATTTAGCTATAGAACACTATACCAAAGTATGATAAGAGGTATGATAACGATGAGGGCAGAGGAGGATTTTACCTTTTGAAAAGGATGGATGGGGGAATACAAAAATGTTTAGCGTTATGTAGATTTTTTTTTTTTTTTTTTGTATGGGAAACTCTCAACATCACCCAGTCTGATTCTTCTTCTGAACTCACCAAGCAAATGCGTCCAATGCGGGAGTAGATAACTGGGCTCTGTGGAGAATCGGTGGATTTTTCTCGAAAGAAAAAATATAGCTTGTCATCATTTTTCTCAGCACTGTCTGGGATGAGCTTTGCATGGACAAATGCTGGATCTACAGAGGGGAATAAAACCAAGACATTTACTAGGAGAAAAGAATTGGGGAAATAGTCCCCAGATATTCCTCCCAGTCTCCAGAAATTTACAGCAGTGGTACCCAAACTGAGCCCTCTAAAGCTTTGGTGTGGCCTTCAGACATTTCTACACATCGTTTTCAAATGTTAATTTGAAGAGGAAAATAATGAAATACATGGCTGGAGTGGAGCCTAATAGCTACATTTTTGCCACACAAGTTCGCCATCTGAAACTCAGAGGCCAGATGTGATCCACAGCATATCCTCTAAGAAAATAGAGAATACAGGTGCAACATCACTTGTACAATTCCTCAGCAGCATTTTGGTGTCAGGATTCACCCACTGAAAAAGGAGCATCTTCCATTTTCTTTTCATGCTCCAAATCTGCTGTAGTTAAGGCTTGAACTTAGCTTATTGTTCCAGAATACAAAGCACTGCCAAGTTAACTGGCTCGAAACTCTATCAACTGGCAATTTTTCCTAGCATATTACAATGGAACATATTGCTTGTTCTGTTAATTGCAGCTATTTGCCTCACATTTTCTGTAGCCTTGTCTGGGACACGATTCTTTTATCTGAAATTAAATTCTCAGTTGAAAAATGATCTAGATTGAAAGAAAGTTGCTGCATGCCAAAAGTTGGGTCTCACTTTTTGGAGCACATATTTTGTTTGCAGAATTCTTTCTTGACCTGCAATGTCTCTTTTGAATAGCTCACATGGGGAAATTAGCTTGAAACATCTGTGTTCACATACCAGAAACTTGATCTGACTTTTTTTTGGGGTGTGTGTGTGTGTGTGTGCCTTCAAGTCAGCATCGTATTCCTGGTTGAACGAGTCTCTGCAATTTTCTTGGCAAGGTTTTCCTGAAGTGGTTTGTCATTGTATCCTTCCTAGGGCTGAGCGAAAGTGACTGGCCCAAGGTCATCCAGCTGGCTTTGTGCCCAAGGCGGGTCTTCCAGTTTCTAGCCTGATGCCTTAACTGCTACACTAAACTGGCTCTTAATCTGAATCTTTGCCTCCCCAAAAGTTAGAAGATAAATTATCTTGTCAGAGAGTAAGAGCAATTTTAGCAATGCAACTGCAGGAAAATTCACCAGCACTAGTTTATATTTCCATTCTCATGGTGCATGTCCAAACTAATCTTGGGGGTTTTTTTTGGGGATCTGTGAAGTAATTTGGTGAATTTTCTGGATCCTAAAAGAATATTGGAATTTTAGTTGAGTATAAAAAGAGCACTTTAAATGTGTTGCCTTTGTTGTTTTTTCACTGCAGAATTTAGGACTACTACATCTAACAAAATTGGTTTGGGTGCAATATATTGGTTTGCTAATAACAACTAAGTTAGCATCTAAGAAGTCATATACTTCACTGTTTTTTCAGTAATAAAATGAATAAAATTCAGATTCCATAAAGTGACTTATAGAAAGATTACAATACACAGTATAAAAAATACTTACAAAAATAAAAATCAACTATGCATTCAAGCAGTAAATTAACTAAATACAGTATTTAGCTTACTTTCAGGGACCGGTATGGGCCAGGCATCTTTGTATGTCCTTATGGCTTCACTTTGTGCAACCTATCTCAGTTTATGCACATTAGAGCCAGTTTGGTGTAGTGGTTAAGAGATCAGGTTAGAAAGCTGGAGACCGTGAGTTCAAGTACTATCTTACCCATGAAAGCCAGCTGGGTGACCTTGGCCCAGTGACTCTCTCTCAGTCCAACTCACCTCACAGAGTTGTAGTAGTAGAGAAAACAGGAGGAGGAAGGGATATATTTATATCCCTCTTATATAAACGGTGAATCAAGCTAAGGTCAACTTTTTCCCTACATTTTGGGTTTTGTACAGTGGCATTTTGGGTGTTCACAAGCAGGAGATGGAGACATGTCAGTCTCCTGCTTTGGCTCTCTTGAATTTTAAAGCCTGTCACATCCAATCCAGAATCTTGGGACTCTGGATCAATAGATCTGTATTCCTTGAATGTCTTTTAAAAAACTGATTGAAATATTTATAGCTTAAATACATGCTGTGTAAAGACCCAGCTTTTTCTTAAAGGAAAGCATTTAAAACCTCTGATCATTTTGATTGCCTCTTCTGCATTTTTTTTTCAGCTTTACCATCTTTTTCAAATGTGGTCACCAGAATTGTACACGATATTGTAGATGTGAATGTATAGATTTGTATAAGAACATTGCTACGCTGATAGTTTGATTTTTAGTCCCTTTCTTACTGACCTCTAACATGCAAGTTGCTTTAAAGGTTTACCTCTGTAAATTAATTATGGTTTAAACGTTTTACGCTTTAAATTTAAAAAAAAAAATTCTTTAGGCAATATTTCATACCTCAGCCCCACCACCCTCCCAAAAGAATCTCAACTACTTTTGGAGAGAATCCCACACCCCTTGCTGTTTGTTGCACTGAAGCCCCCTCCTGGGATGTGATGATAGTTGCAAGTCTTTGTCTCAGACAACAGAAATAAATGTTGACACAGTGTTCAGTGAGTTAAGCAGCTATTCACCGCAGCTCTGCAGAAAACATAGCAAGCAAGCGGCCTGATTAACTGGGCTATAGTCCACTCTGGCGGTGTTCTGAATTCTGTTCCTTGTATTATCCCATTTTGTAATGTAAAACGGGGAAATAAAGAATTCTTTACTTACACAGCAGTGCTTGAAAAGAGCAAACAGGAATGCATACTAGATAAAAGTGCTGAGGTAGTGTTTCTCAAAATTTGGGCAACAAAGCCGTCCCAAATTTGTTAGTTCTGCGTTCCCTTATCTAAATAGAAACCACACTCAGTGCTTTATTTTTTGCATCAGCTTATTTTCTGTTCAGCTCCTATAGACCCATCCTATGTATTAGAATATTAAAGAAGGTGTCCACAGTAGTTCAGCTGCGCATAGGATGGTTAAGAAAAGAAATGAAGCTTCTTTTCAGGTAATGTATCACAGTACTTCATGGCGTGGTTTGGGCTACATTCAGGAAAACATCGATAACTTAAAAGATTAGGAATTTATTTGGATATAGCCTATGTTTTCACGGGGTCAGCAGAATATTGCTAGGAGAAAATGGATCAACTCTGCAAGTCCTTTTATGGACACCTGCTTTCCTTTCAGTTGATGATAATCAAAGTTGGGCTATTGTTGTGCTAAAAGATGGTAAGGGGAAAAGCTATAAAACTGGTATAAAAACCGATATTAGGTTAACTAAAATTAAAGTTTAGCTAAAATTCAACTGATGAATAAAATATAATAAGATAATAAATTGTGCTATCTAAAAAAAACTTTAAAAAAAGCTACTGCAATAGAATTTGCAATGCTTAATAACTACAGATTAGAGACAGCAATGTAACACTCAGGCAAGCGTTGAGCGTGACTGGTTCTAGCCATTCCTAGGAAGTTTTGCAGGCTGTCTGGCAGAACTTGGCAATAGTATGTGTTATGTTGGAATCAGAAAATAGCCTGGAAATGTAAGATTGGTTTGTATGGCCTGGCAAACCTAGCTAGTAGTGGATGTCTCTGTAAAACAGGCAGAAGAAGAAGAAGAAGATGTGCTTGGAGGTTTTCACTTGCCTGAGATTGTGTAGGCAGAAATGTGAAACACTGGGATGTCTTCCTATATCTTCTATTGAATGCGTCCAAATAGAGAGCATTGCAGTGAGCATATCATGTCCTTTTATTTCTTTTTCTCATTGAAGACATGGAAAGTTTTGTAAATCCAAACTGATTATTTGGATGTCCATCTCCAATAACCTTCCCAATTTGTACCAAACATCCCTTTGTATGAAGTTCTGCCATAAGATTTATGTTGCTGCAAGAACACCTGTCCGCTTTCAAAACCTTCTAAGAATTTCTAGGAGGCTTGCAATTTGGAGAAGTTTGGTTATTTTCTTTAGAGCATCTGTATTACGAATTGCCAAGCATATGGTGGCCCATGTAATCCAGCATTGCTTACACCGATAGCTCTCTTCAGGTTACTAAAATGATATTCCTCTAAACATGATACTCATCCTCAGTTTACTCAGCTGTTTGTGCTGTTCCTTAACAGCTGGAGTTGCAACCAACAGGAGGCTAAGATCTTTTCTTATTGGCTCCCATTCCAGGATGCACCCTGGAGAAGATGTGGCAAGGGATTAAATGCTCTGGATCAGTTATCAGAAACGACAAGAGTACAAACTTGCCCTTTACCATCAAATTTGTAAGGAGGAATAATGCCCGAAACAGCCTGCTTTTGAATTAACCGAACAGGGGAGATACATCACAGGCATGGAAGCAAACAAAGGGGCCTCCCAGCTGATAATAGTTGTACTCCTCCCCAGCTGGCTAAACAAAATTATATAAAGGTCAGTTGTCACTTAGGACAGTTATGTCACCTTCAGCAATCTGATCTACTAAGCATAAACAAATGAGCATTTGCAGATTACTGCAGTCTGCTCTACATGGGGCTGCCCTTGAAGATCACCCAGAGGCTACAACTGATCTAGAATGCAGCAGCCTAGGACAGGGGTCGGCAACCTTAAACACTCAAAGAGCCATCTGGACCCATTTCCCACAGAAAAGAAAACACCGGGAGTCACAAAACCCTTTTGACATCTAAAATGAAGATAACACTCCATATATGGTTTATACCTTTATGCTATGTATAAAAAAACTATAATATGTTGCATTTATGAAATCAATGAATGGCTACAGAGAAAACAAATTTTTATTTTTGCATGCAACAAAAACATTTTGAACTCTGAAAAAAAAAGATGGGTCAAAAAGCTCAATAAATCACATGCCGCGGGTGTCACACATTGGCGGTTGTGACGCATATTTTGAGTGACAGGGAGCCGCAGCAGAGGGATGAAAGAGCCACATGCGACTCCAGAGCTGCAGGTTGCAGACCCCTGGCCTAGGAAGTGATGGATGTGGCGTGGTCTGCCCAGGTAACACTGCTGTTCTACAAATTATGTTGTTTGCCTCTAGGCTCCCTGGTGAATTCCAGAGACTGGTTATCATCTACGAAGCCTGGATCTTTGAGGAACTGCCTATCTTCCTTTGTTTCTGGTAAGATTGTACAAAGTAGACACCCTCAAGGTTTCCTCTATTTGTTCACTATTTGGATCTGTCCTCTGCAATAATATCCCCCCCAGAGATCCATATGGTTTCCACCCTAATGATGTTCCAAAATCTTTTTAAGCCTTTGCTGTTCTCCCAGACAAGGTTGGGGACCTCTTTCGATTGCTTTTTGTTGATTTTTTTTCTTCTTCTACACCTCTATCATTTGGGTTTCTTAAATATTTTATTGTTTTTGCTTTTAAAATGTAAGCCATACAGAGTTGTTTGGCATTGAGCAACATCAAATAAACAAATATATATTCCCCAAACACTGTGTATTTCAAACCATTCACCCATGAGGCATTTCAGATCTGTTGATGCTACAAGCATGAAAAAGAAAAAAAGAAAAAAACTCTATCCCGTTTTCTTGGACATAAATAGACAGCATGAGCAAAGGACAGTAGAACAGAAAGGAGGAAGATTGAAAAAGAAATGTGTCTATCACATGAAAGACGGTATAGCAGAAGGATATGTAGAGCGTCATGGGAATGGAAATATAATAAAAAAGACCCACAGGGCACCAAGAAGGGAGATTGGATCCAACGAGCTTAATGAAGATTCGTAACTGAGTTAGTAGCAGGCTATATATGGAGAAATAAAAGAAACCAATCAGAGAAAGTTGATATAACTTGGCACGATACCATATACTTTGAAGAAATCAGGTCTGGAGAGTCATATACCACATTGTGCATTGACAGAGGGGATTTAAAAATGAGGAAGGAGATTGCTGGGTGCTCCCACAAGCATAATGATAGCAAATTAGTGTTATCAGTGTGCCAACTGTTATTTCTTTCTTAAAGGAACAGAGGACAATCAAAAGAAAGTGAGTGTAGGAACCCTTCAACTTTGCACAGACGTTTCTGCTGCTTTCAGGCAGAAAAAAAAAAAAACATTTTCAAGGAATCAGTTTCACACCACAGTGTGGCCTGTACAATGGACTCAGTTGTCGAACACCATCTCCTTTTCTTCTCCTCCCTTACAAACTCTGTTGTATTATGCCCCTCACTTACCATTGAGCCAACGTGAGTTGTATTGGTCAGTTCTCATGGCAGTCTGCTTGCCCAAAGTGCGGAAGATGGCTGCATCTGTGCCCATGAAGTCAATGTAGACACCAGCATAGAGTTCTTCATCTGTGAGCAAGGGTCAAAAATAGGGGAAGGTGGAGGAAGAGAACACAATTGTTCTGTTCTAAGGAATGCCTTATTGAATTTCTTGTCATTACTGTATTGACATGCTGGCAGAGTGTCCTGGAAAAAGTTGCCTAACAACTTTTGTGTTGAGAGCATCCGGGCCGGAAAAGTTAAAGCTATATGATGATAAATGACTCTCTTTCCTATGCTAGGAACAAAGCAAGGATACTCTACTCAGCTGGGATGCCCATTTACGCATTCCACTGATTTGCTGAATGAAAGATAACAAAGGAATCCAGAATGTCTACAAACAGAAGAGAGCACTGTCTGCATTTTTCATATAATATTCTATGAACGGAGCAGAAGAAGATTAGAAAGGAGCTTCCCCCAGGCCATTTTTCCCCCTGTATACAAGAATTGTGGGTGGCAACCTACAATTGTGGGTGAATTGAATATTGGGAAGGGAAGCATGCTTAGGGCAGTGGTGAAATCCACTTACCTTCGCTACCAGTTTGGGAATGGGAGTGTGCGGGAGCATGCACAGATGCCTCTTCTGCACATGTGCAGAGCATTCTGCACATGTGCAGAGGGTCAAAAACGGGACATAATGACATCCCGGCGGGTGGGCAGAGCCGCCCGCTGCTGGCGCTACTGATTCGTGTGAGCCAGATAGATCCGGCAGGATTTAGGGAGATTATTCCCTGGCCCACCTTAGAAAACAGGAAAAGGAACTTTTAGTGGTGACTTTGGTGTTTAATATAATGTCAAGTGGAGAAATTGAATCCAAAATTTACTTTTACTGAATGGGACCAACTATAACAATGCTGAAGTGTGGGGAGAGTGGATCTTGTCAACATATTTTCCCTGTCACAGTTTTGCCTTTAGTCACAAGACCTGCTGCTCAGGTTAGTGCTTCATTAGGCAACCTAAATTTTAAATACTGTACATGCAGCTAGTCGTAGAAGGGACTGTGTAGCCTATACCCCAAAAGGGAGCAATACTGGGCAGAAAGGTATGAGAAAGAGGAAGAGTGAAGTACAGAGATTTTCTTACTTTTCCCTAATTCCCATGCCCTGTCCTAAACTGCCTGCAAAGATAAGCCCAATGAATCCCTATATTCTGAAAGGTCAGCTTAATTCAAACCTAGAAGTCTTTTAAATATTTCATAATGAGCCCGAGGCCAAGCTCTTAGTTTCTGCCGAATTATAAAGAGCTGCTAGGAAAACAAAGGCAAGAAGAAGGCCAGGGTGTGTGTGCAGGTCTTGTTCTACTAACCCCTCATGTCCACTTAAAGACTTAAAACAGTCCGTCAGGGGCAGAGAGCAAACATCTTTTTTTATTTGGCAGTTTTGTTAAGCAAACATTCAAGTGAAGCACGTGGGCATGGGACATGGGGCTTTTCTGCGGATGCTACTGCTCCAAAGCTCACAACAGAGGACTTAATACAATGAACCAAATGGTATTAGCAAGGCTGATCATCAAGCTCTGATGCACTGGCACAGGGGCACAATTCTTGCTTTTCCCAAACTGGGGTCACAGCTGCTGCCAAATTAATTTTAAACTTTAGGGCTTGTCCTGTAAATGGATACTGGTGTCTGGACAAAATCAGAGGCTGGCAGGCCACATCAAGGGACTGGGAGATTTGTGGGAAGCAAGAACTCTGGCCAGTCCTGGAACTGACTGGGAGGGGGAGGGAAATATAGTGCAGCTGTTGTGTTGTGCTAGTTAGTATGGGGTAAGCAGGACAATGATACCACTCCTAATGATCTCCCTGCTGTGAGTTTATGTAACTCCAGCTCTCCTCCTAAGGAAAAGAACTGTGGAGCTGGAGTTCCCACATAAGAGATGGAGAAGCCATCTGGGAAAGGGAGACACTGCTTAGCCAAAGTTCAGAGAAGGTCCATGCTTGGAATTGATCTGCAGGTGCATAAAGCAGAAAAGTCTGCAGAGGCAACGGAGGATAAAAACCAAAAAGACATGTTCCTCCCCTTCTCTTTCATATGGCCAAGCACATACTTCGTTGATTATCAAAAGATGAAGGCAAGAATGTTAAAACTGCAGGAGGAAATTATGGCGACTCTGCATAATCAGTGGAATTAAAAAGGATTCAGCATCCTGATGGGATATCTTTTAAGCCCTATATTGCTTGGGACCAGAATAGTTAACAAAACATCTCCCATGCGTCGTGAGATCAGCAGCATATAAATTTAATAAGTAATAATAATATTTATCTGAATGCTTGCTGAATTTGTTGGGAAGTTAACCACACCCGGTGGTGATCTCTGTTCTTTGGGATATAGTTTCTGCAGTGTTGAAGGGCCCTCGGTCTTTGTTACCTTTTACAAAGTTTGTTCATACTCACCTTTAAAATGAACTTTTAAGCCTTATTCATTTTAATTACTAGTTCTCTTCTTTCTGCTATCTTAACTGTTTCTAATGCTTTGATTGTAAACATTTTTATTATGAACTGCTGAGAGAGTTCAAGAATTAATGGTATATCAAGTTCACTAAATTAATGAATTATGACAGAATAACAGTTGATAGCTCTACTAATTCTACTAATTATCTATTAAATTCCACATTAAATCATTACAATTTAATGATTGTAAGCCACCTAGTGTTGCCTCCAGATGAGATGAGCGGCATTTAGGTTGAATAAATAAACAAGAATAAATTCAGTATCATATGTCAATAGGGGAAGCAATGCCTCCTTTAATAAGTGAAAATGAAGGAACATAATCTAAATAACTTTCACTTCATTTCTTTTTAATGAATTCCCAGGAACTCATTGAGTTAAAAAAAAATCTGACTATCAACTTTTTGGGTGTTTTTAAAAAGATCCAGAGTTTTGTAGCTCCTTTAGCTGCAAGGAGATACCCGAGTATTCTTTTAAGGGTTCTGTTGACTAATATATTATACAGCCAAGAAACTCACTTATTAATGCTGATACTGTGTCCACCTTCGGGTCATATGAGCATTTCCCTTTGCCTGACTCCAACTTCTCTGGCTCTAAGTAGAATATATAATCCTGGAATAGAAGGCAAGAAATGGATATACCACCTGTGTTATCACACACCTTTACTCTGGATATCTTCAACCACCTCAGATATAAGGCACACATATGGGAATTATAGAATACAAAGTTATCTTTTTTGGGGTAGAACGTTCATACAATACAGTTACAAACGCTTGAATTTAGGCGATCCTGGCCCAGAATATGTTTGCACCCTCAAAGTGGCCTTGAACCATTCAGGAAAGCTGATTCTGGGGTAGATCAGTGGGGTCTACATCAGTTCATCATACAGAGCAGTCACTTCCACACCAACACCATGCTATGGTGTCCTTTTTAAATGCTACTTTTGTTTGAGAGTGGAGAAAACCTCCAAACCATGTTTCAAGCTTAAACAAATGTTTCACCCCATAAAAGATAGCTTTCTCCCCCATCAGTGAGATCCATTGTAAAGCAGAGTCCACGTTTTGAATGTTCCATCAGCATTGGGCCAGAAGGTCCAATGGCAGCAGAGAAGTTACAGCAGGCACTGTTCTTAATGCATGTTTTAAATGGCCAATTGGGAACATTTTCTTAGATGCTCTTAGTTCATTCCAGCAAGTGCAGTGCTGTTCATGTGCTACACTTCTGATTGGTATTTCAGCCACATCAAAGCTCTCCCAACCGCTTTATTTTGGAAATATTAATCAAGCCCCCCAAGTATCTGTTTTACATTTGAATTGCCAAAATAACCTTTTTTTTTTGACAAAATAAATCTGTTTGTGATAGGAAAAAGGAACAGTTAATATTAATTTTCTGCCAGGTTTTCCTGCATGCTGTTACGTTACAAGGCATTGCATGCAAAATATTACTTCTAGAGTTCGCCAACTCATGGAATCATCATAAATCACATTCAAAGTAAAGAGAAGGAACTTCTTCAAGGAAGCCCATTTCCCCCCTTGTTATATTGATCGGCTATATCATATTTTTCAGACCATTGGCAGGCATGCAGAATTTCTCATTGCTTGTAAGCATTCAGTGGAGAAAAATAACTGCACTGTGCATGCAGACATTTGAGGAAGGTGTTTAGTTACCCCCAAATTATTCTTAAATGACACCCATCCACGTATGGGACCGTTTAAATAATGCTGTGACACATTGTTGATGACAGTATCTGAATTGGTGCTGAAATATAATCAGGCGATATTAAACTGAGATAAATGTGAATACAGCATGAA
The DNA here is from genome assembly GCF_029215685.1 of Pituophis catenifer annectens. Classification (NCBI taxonomy): domain Eukaryota; kingdom Metazoa; phylum Chordata; class Lepidosauria; order Squamata; family Colubridae; genus Pituophis; species Pituophis catenifer. Next base: position 87,021,719 of record NW_027256882.1, read on the forward strand.
TCATCTCTCTCCACTAAATACTTCAGGGACCTTCAGATAACCATTAGTTGTCTTGTAACAAGCTATATGAAAGAACACGTAGAAGCAAATCTGTCACATTTTTCTCTGAAGATACTCAAGAGCAGACAAACATGAATTGGGTTGATAAGATCCAGACATGAGATGTCATGCTGAAAGTTTTAAAATAAATGACATTAATTACTCCCTAACTCTGATATTTTATGTTGAGAGTCACTTCTGCTCTTGTTAAGAGTTGCTGGAAAAGTCTGTAGTTGCATAAAGAGCCATGCAGGTGTCCTTCCTAACCAGGGTAATAGAATTCACTTTTTGGAAAAACAGCAGTCTAGGCCTTGTTAATAAACTGTTAGGAAATCATTGCTTTACTGTGTTAGGACCATCAGGAAATAAAAAAAGCAAATGCTCTATAAAAGTTCAGAGGCATTTTGTGTTTTGACAGATTGATGGACACACTTGGCATAACACTTAATATAACTTTTAATTCCCACTGTTTATTTGATCCATCTTGAAATAAATATGACAGGGACATCACTGTTTTATACTATTAAACTCTCTGGGGGAAATCCATATTGAAAACGTTAAAATAAATTTTATCCGAAATATTAACAAAGCCATTTCAAAGCAAAAGTAAATTCAAAGTCAGTTTAAGAGGCACAATTGCACACCATGTAAACTATGGTGTGCAACATAATTTTTATAGTTTACAACATGGGTTGTCCAACCTTTTGGCTTGCCTGGGCCACACTGAGTGAAGAGGAATGATCTTGGGCCACATATAAAAATATACAATATAGTTAATCTAGATAAATAAAAAACTTCATTTAAAAAAATATTTTTAATTATCTTGTGGGGCTGCTTTACTAGCTGTTCGAGACCACATGCGGCCGCAGATTGAATACTCTTGATTGATAACATGTTTTTCTGTATCTTATAGTCAAAAGCTCAAATGTAAGCAGATAACCAGGCATTGTAGAGATACTGTTCAAGAACTGTGGCTATATATTAATAACTAATTCTGACAAAAACAAAAACAGGAGCTTCTCGGGGTCTTTATTTTCAACTCTCCAAATGGAAATCATAATTGTTTAACAGCTTTGCATCCAAAGATAAAGAGAGCATGAGGGGGAATGTGAGTTATATGGTTAAAATATTATTAGTGGGTTCCTCCTTTTGACAATATTCATGCTACTAGGGTTTCAAATAAATGCCATCTTAAAGAGGGATCTGTCTAAGCAAAATAAACTGTGGCCCAACTTTTCCTGAACAATTGCTAAAGTCAGCAATTTTTATTAAAAAATGAGCTGAGTCAGTGTAAAGCACATCAAAGATGTCTGTTGGGATGAATGAGCAAAATGAAAGAATAGATGTGACTATGCCTATATGGAATTGGAGAGCATATAGTCTCATTCAGGCTCCAAATGCCAAGTAATGTTAGCCTAGTTAAAGCCCAGAAACATCAAAATATTGTCAGTATTTCACATAGACAGAGCTTTTGAATAATGGCAGGGCTTTACAGAAAGTGCAGGGATCGTTTTTCGCTTGGGGCAAGGACAGTGGAAAGATCACCTGGCCACATATATGATATTGCATTCTGGTAGAAGGAGGCCTCCCTTTTCTATCTGTCCTTCTTTCAGGGAGACTCCTTTTGAGGACTATTTATCTCAGCTATTTCCCCCAAAAGATATATATGTATGTATATGTGTATGTATATATGTATGTTTATGTATGTATGTATGTGTGTATAGATATACACACACATACTGTATATATAGGTGTATACACACACATATATAGGTGTATACACTCATATATATAGGTCTTTGGTTATTCGGGTTTTCTCCCGCGTAAAATTGGAAGTGTCTTGGCAACGTTTCGACAAAGTCTCATTCGTCATCTCAGGGCGGTGTACAGCCAATTTAAAAACACAGGACACAACAATGATTAAAAATTAAAATAATTAAATAGATTTGATGATGAATGAGACTTCGTCGAAACATCACCAAGACACTTCCAATTTTACGCGGGAGAAAACCAAAGACCTACATACAAACACCCGCCTATATATGTAGGTCTGTGTGTGCGCGCGCATGGACACACACACACTGATGTGTATATGTACATCCATGTGTGTGTAAACACTTTGTCTAAACACAGTCACTATCAATTTTCTATGTATTTTGTCTATTTTAATAATAGAAGTCACCCAAATCTGTTGTAAGGTGGAATATGAATATCTAAAGAAAAAGAATCTGCTCACTTAAAAGAATTACAGCAGGCCCACTAAATAAGTTAGGCAAGCTTTGTTTAAAATGCACACTTTAAATTCACCTCAGGACTTTGTGAACTAAGATGTTGCAAAATAGCATCAACACTTGAAATTAACCTGTTCAGAGAAATGTTTGAAAGTCTAGATTTTATTGTAGAACAATTTAGTCATGCAACAGTTTGATATTATGGCCAAAAGAATCTGTCTGGCCTTAAAAAGGCAGCCCTGCATATTCACCATGAACTTTTTAGGTGCGTCATCTTGAACTCAATGTAGAAATCTGTTGCCAAATGCAAAAAGGACGAAGGATTTTTATCACATTGAAATCCAAGAAGAAACACATTAGGAAAGGGATCTCTTTAGCTTTTGACCTGTAAGTGTTAACTTTGTTCTCAACCATGTTTTTAATCTGTGCTTTTATTCATGTGTTTATATTGTTTCATTATGTTGTTGTAAAACCCCCAGAATCACTAAGGTGAGATGGGCGGTGTAGAAATCTGATAAATAAACAAATCTCATGGCCAGTAATTCTAAACCCCAGACTAAATTGACTACACAATTTATTTTCTTCCTTCCTTCCTTCTTCCCTCCCTCCTTTTCCAACAGCTAAAAAAAATAAATTTAGAATCTGTAATTGTGTACGCGTCCAGATGGCTGATCCCCCAAATTAAAACATGCTCTTGTAAACTGCATCCAACCCCTTGGATCTTCCTCTCTGTTCATACTGTTAACATGTGTTTATACAACATACAGAAACACATCCCATCCGCATCCCACCGCCACCCCCGCCTCCCATTTTCAGCATGACTTTGATCCTTCCAAACTACTTGCAGCTTATGAGGCGGCCTCTCTTCAGTTCAACATTTGCTTGAAATAACAATCTCATGTGTCTACATTTCAAGTGGATGGATACAGGATCTTGTCCTGTACGCTAAGGTCAAATATTTTGAGAGACTTAGTTCTTGACGCAAGTCTGATGTGAGCCTGGGGAAGGAGGAATTAGTCTGAGAGAGGAGACGCAAGGAGAAGCTGTCCAGGAAGCGCGCTCATTGCTGGAGGGGCATGTGTCTATCCTGACCCTCCCTCCTGCCCCTTAGTTGCCTGTTAGGTGCATGCCAGTTGAAAATGAAGGTTAGAGAGCCCAGGCTCGGGCATGCTAGGGAAGGAGCCATTTTGTCCTTGGGGAAGGACAGGCAGAGCGCAATTCCCACCTTGCGTTCCACTGGAGACGGGTGGAGGGAGGAGTCAACTGCTCTACTTCCCCGTCCTCCCTGCTGGATGGACTGGTTCAGCTCAAAAGCCTGAGGAGAGGAGGAGCAGAGAGTTAGCACTGGCAGCATCATCTGCCAGAGAAGCAGGAATGGCAGGGTCTGGCCAGAGAGCATGCAGAAGCTTCACTATCTCTGTCACGTACACATATTGATTACCATTGAGACCAAGGTTGTCTTCAGAAATAGTTGTATCCTCTCTATGGTCTGAGTAGGATAGTCAGCTATTCTCCAGGGCTATCTGGAGAATGTCATACCTGAGTGGGTCAACACTGAGAAGGTCTGAGGCATCTCAACTAAATTGTCAAAGTGCAGAACTAAAAGATTTGGCTGCATAGCTAATATATCTTTAACATTTTAATGAGCATCTGGGGCTCCAGATGTTGCTAAATTACTATTTCTAGCAAACATGATCAATGAGTAAGAGCTGTAAGGTCATCAGGATCTGGTGGGCCATTAACTTGATTTTTGCATAGAGGCATAAGCTGTAGTTAAATGCAGAATATGTATGAAGCAAAGATTTTCTTTTCTTTTCAATAATTGTCATGCTTTTTGTTTAGATCTTGGGAAGAAAGGTCCTTTTTGAAGCATTAACAATATTTAAAATGGTACCTCTATATTTCTTTTATCATGTAGTTACAACTGAAAGTCATAGCAGCAATATAATATCAGAAACCTGTGACAGAAAATGGTCATGAGGTCTGTTTTAAAATTAAACTAGGCAAAACCTTTGAGGAAAATGATTATGAGAAGAGAAGATAGTTTAATGGTGAAAACATTTTCCATGGCTATACAAGCAGTTTTCCTTTATATCATTTTTAAGGATCAATGATATCTAAAACCAGTAAGTGAAAACCAAATACAATGAACCCCTGCTCAAACTATTACAAGTGTGCTAAATAGCAAAGATAAGGCTGATGTTACATAAATTGGTAAAAATGTACCAGTCCACATTGGATGGAGGTTATACAGACCCATTAATGTCAAAGATGGTGTCACTTATCTGTTAATTGAAAACATGTTAACAACAGCAAAACCTCCGGTTGCTGGGAAATGAAACTTGGATAATGTTCTATTAATAGTAGAATAAAACATGGCATACTTCCAGACTGTAAAAATGATGAATGATGTGCAGAATGCAAATAATCCTTTAAAGACATAATTTAAGCAACTTCAATGACATTTCCCGAGATGCTGGATCAATTACCACAACATGACATAATTCTGTGCATTCCTAGGATTTGAACTCTATTCAGTGCAATGGCAGTTTATTGTTTAAAAAAAAAATGTTCATTGCACTGGGCTATATGTACTAATACAATGTCTATGTAATTTTCTTATAATTTTTCTCCTTTCTTACAATATTCTATTATTCTATTTCTTTGATGTCTATTTTAGAAACCACAGATATTAAATCAGATCAACACGATTTATTCCGATACATAATTTACCTAATTAATCACCAGATGCTTATAGACCATTTTTAAAATTCTGCTACATTTTTTTTCAAACTTTGTGGTCCTTTTTAAATGAATTTCATATTATCTTTTCCAAAACTTAAAATTCCATCTATGTAACAGAACCTGTGAAACACAGCTTTCCTCAATTTCTGCCTTCTGGGGACTTTATACTGCAATCATCTTCCTGGTGGGATATGAATACATACTGGATTTGGAAAAAAAGTTTTGAAAACAAGTCTATCTTCCATCATAGCCTATCAAAGGCTCAGGGATATGTACTATGTGGTTGTGTCTAGCATAGAAATCCTGATTGCTCTATTTTGCTTAGAAAAATGTTAGCATTGGCTGGAGAATGCCTGTATAACCATTTGTTTGGATGGACTTGATCTCAGCTTAAGACTCTTGTCTTTGAGCTAACATAAAAGGTAATCCTTGGTCCTGAATTTGTAAACATTTTCTTAAGCAGGCACTTCAATCGTTTCCAGGAAGACTTCCTGTAATTATGATAGTGTGTGCTCAGGTTAAGCATGGGAATGTTTCTAAGACCCCTAAAAATAGGAGTTTCATTCTACTTGCAGTGTTTTACCATAAGGGGAAAAATAAGGATAAATTAAATATGAAAGTGTTTTCCAGATTTTGAGGGACTTCCCAGAGCCAACCAAAAACAAGCTTAAAATAGAATAAGCAACTATGAATGCTGATTTACTGAGCCAAATCATTCTCTAGGAGAGAGATTTTTCATTGTTTTTAATGTAAGATTCATTATTTGACTAAGAATTTTGCTCCTTTATGGCATGGTCTCTCTCAAGACCTACTAGTTCCAAAGATCTATAGGTGTATAGAAGGATGCCTGGTAGATAGGGCAAAGCATTATTGTCATTGTAGTCACTGATCCCAGCAATGGGGAGATCAGATGATGCTGGTAAGAGCTATTGAACCAAAATATGAAATAAGTGTTTAATATAAATCTAAACCACGAGAGACAACCTCATGCTATATGGATGGGAAGCAGACTGTATTACATAGTTATACTGCCCCATTTCCAATTCAGTTGTATATATGGTCCTGGGAATGGGCAGCAAAGACAATTTCCAATTCTTTCTTGAACAGAGAAATTTTCTCCACCAACCTGAAGAAAAGCAACACAACAATGCAGCAATCCAAATATCTTTCAGCAAGCTTTCATGCAAAGAAATGATAAAGAAATACCAAACATGTCACACTAGGTGTGATTTCATAGTATGTCAGCAGTCATGAATACTAAAACACTATCTAAAGAGCAATACCTGAGTTAATGTTGCTGGATTTATAAATGGACTCCACGTCATAAGATTCTCAGAGGAGCCTTTTAAAGGGTTTTATTGAATAACTGATCTCCAGCTATATGGAGTATGGAAGCCATATGAAGCTTTGAACTTTCTTTCTAAGAAGTGAATGCTTAGTAGATAGGGAGAATGGTTCAATACCTCCATTTTAAAGAGGACAGTCTAAATTGCATGAAGAATAAGAATGATCTCAGCTAGTATTTACTTTATCCCTATCTCATATTCTACATATTTGTCTCCTTTTTTTCACCTTGCCAAGTCACTGTGACATTGTGACTATAGAGACTACAACTAATGAGATTCAGGCTTACATATTCACTTATCCAGGGGATGAGTGATTGTCTTTAGGCCAGTGTCAAGTCTTAGAGGAGAAGTTACTGCACATTATCTTACACCTCTGGGGTTAAACATGGAGCTAAACGAATGAAGGCTCAGTCTCAGTGCTCAAAGCCAAAAGTCAGCTTCTAATGGTTTGTTTCCCCCACCAGGATCTATGGGAGTGTAATTCTGCTGGATTCTGCTCTTCTAGTGTAGGCTAGTCCAGGTGCTTCCCTATTACCAATCTGGATGCAGTTCTAGTCATACGCTCTGACATCACCTCACCTGTGCTTTGCGACCCCGGTTGACAAAGGTGCAGACAGGATTATATGCGCCAGTGCCACAGACATACAAGTGTGTTCGATTCCAGGGCTGGATAAGTCGGATGAAGTTCCCGCACTCACCCTAGAAAACAAATGGAACATTAACTTAAGCCTCCTACAAAATTGCATCTACTTCAAGAAGGGGAGGGTGAGTAATTGCATTCTCTACCAGTTTCAAACGTACAAGGTCTTCTGCAGGAAATGGCTTTACTATTAAAGAAAGCTCCTTGTGCACTGCAACAAATAAATCCTATGGACAGGTAGTCATATGCATTGAGCTGTCTCTGAAGTGACACTTCTGAGCAAATAAGGTCTGGTGCCCCTTTAGAATCAGCAAATGTACATTTTGAAGCATTTCCTCCAAGGAGATTTTGGATGTTTCTGCAAAGCAAATGTTCTGTTTGTCCTATTTATGGTGCTTTCTCCCCCACCCTCTCTCTCTCTCTCTCTCTCTCTCTCTCTCTCTCTTTTTGGAAGAACTTTGAATTATTTCCCATTTCAGAGCCAACATTCCTTTTTTCATGTCTTATACTACAGCATATTTGTAGCTGAAACAGACTATAAATGGTGCAGGTCAAAGCTTTCCTTCTTGTCCTTGGCAATTTTTCTTAAGTCTGAGAAAATAATAGTTGTACAATTCCAGAGAACTATCTCGGTGTCAGGATGGCAAATGCCAGACTCCTGGTCCTGCTTATTTGCAAACATAAGGAAAATGATCTGAATACAAATTGCATGAAAGGAAAATACTTCTAATCGACCCAAAAGAGGACTTTCTGACTTTATTGATCCCAGGGAAAAAGGAAAAGAATTCAAGTAAAGCTGGTCTGGGTCCCCATTTGTTAAACCAGTGATTTTTCAATCTTGGTAACTTCATGATGTGTGAACTTCAATTCCCAGAAATCCCCCGTTAGCACAAATTATTGCTATACTGTATAAATGTATTAGAAATGAATGTGTGTATGTGTATAATGTTTACATTACATAATTATAATTACACTCATTTTTAAGTACTTGATATGTCTTTTTTATTATGTACGATTTTGCATCTTGTTTCTTTTGTTTTTCTTCTTTTTTCTGTCACTATTTGAAATGCAACAAAAATTATTTTGAAAACTCCCAGAATTCCCCAGCCAGCACACAATAAAAAAAGTTATATAAATAATGAGTTAATGTATTAAACCAGAGGTCTTCAAACTTGGCAGCTTTAAGACTTGTGGACTTCAACTCCTATGCTGGCTGGAGAATTCTGGGAGTTGAAGTCCACAACACTTAAAGCTGCCAAGTTTGAAAACCTCTGTATTAAATAAATAAATACATTTTTGGCAAGAGAGTGAGAGCCCCTTGCCTCATTCCCTCTGATTTGATCCTTACCATTTTTTGTCAGTTTAATTGTAATTTTATTTTATTGTTAGCTTCCTCAAATCATTGGGAGACCATTTTATACAAGATGATGATGATGATGATGATGATGATGATGATGATGATTGGTTAATCTTTAGTGAGATTCACAGCCTTTGAGGCTGGTTAATAGCTCAGCAGCTCGAGTCCTAACCAAGGACCTAGGAACTGTTAAGGTATCGTCGGAGGATGTAAGCTGTTCCGAGTAAGGTGGTTTTTTGTAGAGTCAAAATGTTCAAGTCCGGTAAATTTAGAATTTCTAAATAGTGGAGTAGCCCTTTGGGTATTGCTCCAAGGGCTCCAATTACAATCAGGACAACACACGATTTCTTTTTCCACAGTCGCTCAACTTCAATTTGCAAGTGCCAGTACTTTGTGATTTTTTCTTGCTGCTTATCTTCAATCCGTGCATCACCAGGTATTGCAATGTCAATGAACCATACTTTTTTCTTTTCAACTATTGTTATGTCAGGTGTGTTGTGGACCAAGTGCCTGTCAGTCTGAATCCTGAAGTCCCACAAGATCTTGAGTTTCTCATTCTCTAAAACTTTCTCAACCTGATGTTCCCAGTGGTTTTTGCTGTACTCAAATCCAAACTTCTGGCACAATTTCCAGTGAATGATCTTAGCAACACGGTCATGGCATTGTAGGTAGTCAGTTTGTGAAATTTTGCTGCACCCACTGATCAGGTGGTCGACTGTCTCATCTTTCTCATTACAGTGGTGGCATTTGCTGTTGGTGGTAACATGTTGAATTTTTGCCTTCATGCAGTTTGTGGCTAGGGCTTGTTCTTGAGCTGCCAAAATAAAGCTTTCTGTTTCTTTTTTCAGTACTCCTGATCTTAACCAGTTCCAAGTTAGTTTTTGGTCAGCTTTGCCTTCAATACTTTTCAAGTATTGGCCATGCAGAGCTTTGCTTTTCCAATTTTCAGCTCGCTGCTCAATTACTTCTTTCTTATATTCTGCTTTTGTTTTAGTTGTCTTTAAAATTTAATAAATAAATAAATAAATAAATAAATAAATAAATAAATAAATAAAAGGCCTCCTTTATTTACTTCCTTAATCATTGGTTCTTCACTTTTCTGGATGTAATCATTCAAGCTGTGTTTTTCTTCTTCCACAGTCTGCTTTACTTGTAGGAGTCCTCGACCACCCTCTGCTCTTGGTAAATATAATCGGTCAACATCACTTTTAGGGTGCAAGGCATGATTCATTGTCATAAGCTTCCTTGTTTTTCTGTCTAAATTGTCTAACTCAATCTGGGTCCAGTCAATTATTCCTGCAGAGTATCGAATCACAGGTATAGCCCAGGTATTTATGGCTTTTATGTCTCCACTCAATTTGGACATTAATATCTTACGAATTCGCCGAATGTACTTGGCTGAAGTTAATTCCTTGACTTTATTATGCATTAAGTCAGAGGCCTCTAAAATCCCCAAGTACTTGTAGCCTTCTTCTGATTTTACTGCTTTTATCATTTCTTCATTCTCTAGTTCTATTCCATCCTCTTCTATGATCTTGCCTGCTTTGGTTGCTATTGTTGTACATTTGTCAATTCCAAACTGCATACCGATGTCTTGGCTGAATTGTTTTGTGTTTTCAATTAATAAATTCAGTTCAGCTTTTGTTTTACCAAACAGCTTCAGATCATCCATGTACATCAAGTGCGAGATTTTCAGTCCTTTCTTTGCAAGTTTGTATCCACAGTTCATCTTCTTCAAAATGATTGTCAGTGGTAGCATTGAGAGTATAAAAAGTAGGGGTGAAAGGGAATCGCCCTGGAAAATGCCTCGTTTAATTTCAACTTCACCCAGGTGTTGTTGTTGTTGTTGTTGTTGTTGTTGTTACTACTACTACTACTACTACTACTATTATTATTATTTTTATTGTGTGAGGCCTAAGTAAGGAAGATAATGCCATTTTAGTAATTTTTCATCTTATTTAATTTTCCTTTTTTAGCAATTACACAAAGATAAATGTGATGCTTGTTGACATCTTAACGGCACTGTATTTCAAGATAGTGGGAACCATTCAGAAACCTTCCGAAGTTCTCCCTCTCCTTATTCAGAAGGAGAAACTGATGACTAGGATGGCTATTTAATGGAGTGGATCTGTTAGAGTGATATTTCTCATTCTCAGAAACTTTTAAAATATATGACCTTCAACTCCTAGAATTCCCCTAGCCACCATGCTAGGGGATTCTGGGAGTTGACGAGCATACATCGTAAAGTTGTCAAGGTTGAAAAATTCTGCATTAAACAGTGCAAAGGGCTTGGAAACCTCTTGGCTAATGAAACTTATACTGAATATTTAGTAAGTGACAATGGAAAACACCAGAGAATAAGCAGAGAATTCCCAGCATGTGGCAAGGCCTAAGCTTATTAATTAATTGGATCTAGGACCAGGAATGAAGCATGAAGCAGTGTGTCTGAGCATGGAGTCCCATTTCCTCTTCACAGCTCATGTTTCCTCCTTGCCTCATGCCTCAGTCTGGAGGAGCTCAGCTGGAGCCAAGGGTAATAAAGTTCAAGAGGAAGGGAAATATGCAAGCAAATGCAGCTTCCTTTGCTCAGGGCGGTTGGCTCCTCTGAAATCAAACCCCAAACAGTAGCAGCTGAGAGATCTCAACAAGACAGAGTTCAAGGACAGTTGGTCAAAAGGCTAGCTAGGCCTTGCAGGAAACATCTTGGTAACCTCTAACCTTGCTTCCTTCTACTAAGACAAAAAAAAAATTAGCATGCATTATTACCAACAAACTTAGTTCTGGCTGAACATATTTTTCTGGTTCCTACAATTTAATGCTGATAAGGCTTCTTCATCTGATTATGTTCCATGCAGAGAACTGAAAAAATATTTTCAGACACAAAAACACTAAAAATTGCCAGGTTGGGGCTCATGCATTTACATGTCATACACACCAATATATCCTTCAGTTGAGCAAGGTTGCTGGGAGAAGATAGGTTTCTCCTCCCTCACTCCTCCCTTATTCCTAGAGATTTCTTCCTGCCAATTTTCTGTTCAGTTACTATTGAGCAAAATGGACAAAGTTCCTGGTGGATCTGTTTGCCCCAGGTAGTCAAAGATTGCATGAAGTCCATAATCCACAGGTTGTCTTCCATTCTGCACTGAACTGCTGTCTTCATATCAAAAACCTAAGCCACCAGCTTTAGCCCTTATTTTGTCCTCTTATAAAAAATATGGGGAAATGCAGGTGTACAACTGCTATCAATTCTTGGGTCGGAATGGGACTTTTTGGCTTGAACTCTTGGCGCTGCCTGTTTCTTCACCAGGGTTTCGCCTCTGCATTATTATGTCTCGGCACTTTGGACCACGGCCCCTCCATCCCAGTCTCTTCGCCGCAGCCCATTCGTCATAGTACAGTTCACGTTGGGCTTTTGGACGCACAGGACAGTTTGAAGCCATCCAATCAGTGCAGGGGCATGGGGGCTTTGGGAGTAGAGTGGGGGCTGCAGTTTAGAGGGAGGCTGTCAGTTCGGACCCTCCCGAGGCAGCCGAGAGCAGCGTGGGGGAGGGATCCAGCCACAAAAGACGGTGGGTCCTGTGCGCCCAAAAGCCCGATGCGAACTGTACTGCGACAAATGGGCCATGGAGAAGGGACTGGGACGGAGGGGCCATGGCCCAAAGTGCTGAGGCATAATAATGCAGAGGTGAAATCCTGGTGGAGAAACAGGCAGTGCCAAGAGTTTGAGCTGAAAAGTCCTAGACCCTCTTGGGTTCATAATGTTGTTGCCAAGGTCTGAAAATTTTTATATAAACTACCTATCTTCTTTCTCACCAATCAGTAAAGAACAATTACAGGTAGTCCTCAACTTCCAACAATTCATTGGGTGACCATTCGAAGTTACAACAGCACTGAAAAAAATGACTTATGACCGTTTTTCACACTTGCAACCTTTGCAGCGCATCCCCATGGTCACATGATCAAAATTCAGACACGTGGCAACTGGCGCATATTTTTGATAGATGTAGTGTCCCGGGATCATGTGATCACCTTTTTGCTATCTTCTGACAAGCAAAAATCAATGGGGAAGCCAGGTCCATTTAACAATTATATGAATTAACGTAACCACTGCAGTGATTCGCTTAACAAATGTGGCAAGAAAGGTGGTAAAATGGGGCAAAATTGACTTAACAGTTGTCTCACTTAGCAACAGAAATGTTGGGCTCAATTATGGTTATAAGTTGAGGACTACCTGTATGAAACATAAATTATAAGATACATAAGATACAAATCTATGTATATCTTATGTATCGTAAAATACAAATATTGAGGCCCAAAAAATTATAAAACTTTGCAGGAATAGTGCAGAAATGACCTAAAATGGGGTCATCTTTTAGCAAACACAGCAGTCAACAGAATTCTATTATTAGCTGTCACCTAAAGTATCTGGACTTCATGGCTGAAAGGGTGAGAGTAAACAGGAGGTGGGATGAGGCAGGAAAAGGTGGCAAAGCACAGTCAGTATTTGCTGATTTTTCTTGTCCGCCTGAAATCCTTGTGGAGGTGTGAGCAATACCCCTCTTTCCTGCATAATATTAGGACTTCACCATCCTGAATGAGCTTAGGGATAACATCAGAAGTACTTACATTATTGTTCTTGCCTGACAGGACACATTCATCTATCCTTTGCTGTGATGCAGGCCAGTGGATCTGCCAAGAGAAACAACATCTCACAGTTACAACTGATTTCCCGTATTTTCCCCTTAACCCTGGTCACAAGCCAGACAATATATTGAATTGGAAGTTTTGCATTAGAAATCACTGTGATTCAATGTGATTATTTTAGAAGCCAGCAGTCACATCACCTTGCTGTTTGTTCCAGATGTGTTTCTTAAATGCAGTACTTTTTTATATTTTTATATAATTTCCAGAATATTCTGGAAATTACCCCATTCTTTTTTTTTTCAAAAAAGTTTTTATTTTTATTTCTCATAAACATATTTACATGTACAATCATTTCTCCACCATTTTTCATTCATCTTATCTTTTAACTTTCATTTTTAATTTTTACTTGTTCGGGGCTGCTCTTTTACCATTTACCCTTCTTTATTTTGCCACAACCTTTCTTCTTCTCCTCCCCTTCTCTTCCTTCCTCTATCTCCTCCTACTTTCTTCGTTCTTCCTCTCCTTCTCTTTCCCACTTCCCCTTCCCTCCCCCAATCCTCTCTTCTTCCCTCCTTCTAACCTTCTCTCCTACTCCTCTTTCCCCTCTCTTTTTGTCCTCTCCTTTATCCTTTCTTCTTTCTCTCCCTCTCTTCTCTCTTCTCCCTTCCTCTCTTTCTACTTCTTCCCCTCTCTCTTGTGGTTTCCCTTTTCAGTTCAATCTCGAATGGTATTCGAGCAGCCCCAATTTTCTATTTATCTCTATTCTCATTTCAATTTCTTATTTGATTAATATTTATATCTGTTTCCTCATTTGTGTACATTTTTATAATAATCTCACTTTTTTCTTCCCCCCCTCCACCTCCCCTTTCTCCTTTTACCTAAGCATGGGTTTACCCCATTCCTTTGTCCAGGGGTGTTAAACTCAAGGCCCATAGGCCGGATGAGTCACATGTTAGCCATGCCCACCCCCAGTTTAGCGAAGGAGAAAAAAGTCGCAATATGTCACGTGACAACAACGTGACACCACAAATTTGACACCCCTACCTTTGACTGTGAAAAAACCCTGTATATCAGTGGGTGCAAAGTACAATGTGGTTGTTCTGGAATCACAGTAACAGGCTAAATTCTTGTAATAACAAGTACTTTTGATTTTGAACAAGATTTTGAACTTATACTGCTTCATAATAGTTTAGAAATGAAGAACATGTAACTATTTAAAACATTTTACAGGAATGATCACGAAACCCAGTTTAAAATGCACAGATATAAGCAATGATTCACACACTTAAGGTTAAGACTTCACCTTTTTGTCACCTGTTTTTATGAAGACACACCTTGGTCTAGTGGTTAAGGCACCAGATTAGAAACTCTGAACTCTAGTCTTGCCTTTGGCACAAAGCCAGGTAGGTGACATTGGCCCAGTCACTTTTTCTCAGCCCTAGGAAGCAGGCAATGGCAAACTTCTTTTGACATCTTGCCAAGAAAATTGCAGGGACTTTTCCAGGCAGCCTCCAGGAATCAACACTGACTTGAAGGCATGAATATAAATAGTTATGTATTCCTGAATAGATCTACATGTTATTTCTTTCCATCCACATCTCTCTCCTGAGTTAAAAATGGAAAATGGCATCTTTTCTGATCAAATAGATTACACGTAATCTACAGATTACATGTTGAGCTTTCCTCTGGTCCCAAAGGACTCTTGACTTTAAGTGAGCAAGCAGACAAAAAGATAAATAAGCACCAAATGTCACTGTGGCACAAGAGGTGCCTGTCAAGAGTTTGTTTAATACTTTTGTTTTATATTTGGTAGACTAATCTTATATTGAATGAAAAAGAAAAAAAAACATCTGAAGAGACAAAATACTCTTCAAAAAAGCAAAACAAAACCCTTCCTAAAAGTTCTGGACAAATATTGTTTAATATTTTGTTCATTGCATTAAGCACCAGAAAAAAAAATGATATATCAACCGTAGAAAGACCATTAAAAAAAAAACAGAATCCTATTTTCAACTTACTTTTTCAGAGAGACTCATCTGCTTCAATATCTGTCTATTGCAAATTCAACACAGATTCAGAAGCCTTTTTTTCCCCATCAAACAGAATTTCCCTCTGCCTACTCCTGATAAGAAATTTAAAAAAATCTTACAATCAAGGGCTCCCGATTGATATCATGAAGGTCTAATGAAAGGATGTAGTCTTTGCTCCCCACATACATTCGGTCATGATCTTCATCCTTCAGCAAGATTCGGTAGTCTGTTGAGTTGAGAAGGAAATTGAAGAAACGTGCAGTTCCAGTGGCCTTCAGCTCTGCAGGAACAAACACAAGGAAAAGCCTGTATTAATTGTCTTCTTCTATCCTGATTCCAAAAAACAAACGTTTGGGAATAGTATGCTTGATTGAGGAGAAATCAACATGCTCCCCAAAGTCAGTAAGACATTTAACTCTTAAATATAGCAATATGCATGTGTGCATAGACATGAACAAATTATTAAAAGAAACACTCATCTTGCAGCAATGCTATGTGTAAATATAGCTTATCTTATGAGCCGTGGTGACGCAGTGGTTAGAATGCAGTATTGCAGGCTGCTTCTGCTGATTGCTGATTGCCAGCAGTTCGGCAGTTCAAATCTCACCAGCTCAAGGTTGACTCAGCCTTCCAGCCTTCCATCCTTCCAAGGTAGATAAAATGAGGACTCAGATTGTTGGGGGCAATATGCTGACTCTGTAAACTGCTTAGAAAGGGCTGTAAAGCACTGTGAAGCGGTATATAAGTCTATTGCTATCTCATGAGACCCCCATCAACTCAGATTTAGCTTGAATTATTGAAAACTGAGGGTTTCCACGCAGTGGTGGGATTCAAATTTTTTTTACTACCAGTTCTGCGGGCATGGCTTGGTGGGTGTGGCATGGCATGGCTTGGTGGGTGTGGCTTGGTGGGCGTGGCAGGGGAAGGATACTGTAAAATCTTCGTTCCCGCCCCACTCCAGAGGAAGATTACTGCAAAATCCCCATTTCTTCCCAATCAGCTGGGACTCGGGAGGCAGAGAATAAATGGGGGCGGGGCCAGTCAGAGGTGGTATTTACCGGTTCTCCGAACTACTCAAACTTTCCGCTACTGGTTCTCCAGAACTGGCCAGAACCTGCTGAAACCCACCTCTGTTTCCATCTAACTCTTATTATTTTCTACTAAATTATACTCAATCTGTGAGGCCCAAGACCATCTATGATACCTATGAGAAAAAATAAATAAAAAAGCATTTCTATAAAACATTCTGCAAATTAAAGAATAATATTCAACTGTTAAAAACACCAGTATGAGAATCAAACTTCTGTTCAGTCTTACATACGATGAAACAACCCAGCCTCATATTGGATATTCATTGTATTCTTTTCAATAGGTGTCAAATTTGGAACTGAGCATTTGAAAAATGGGATTTCACTTCCTAGCATGTTAGTTATATGAAAAAGGGTTTTTCCAGTTCTGGCCTCCTTGCATACTCAGGCATACTGAGGTTGTCCAAGCTTTGCCAAGTAACTGTGTGCAAAAATCTTCATATCAAGAACCAGTTCAGTTTTTTCTTCTGGACTATGCTGATCCAGCCATTCTGGGAGGTGGGGTTGGTCGGCTATTTTTATAAAAATACATTTTCTGAAAGGGAAAATGATTCGTGGTTTAGCACCGATTATAAGAACCATTTTTTATAAAGCTTGGGCTTTTTTGTTTAAGAGTGAGAAACTAACAATCTTCCAAAAATTGCTAACTAAAATTACCAGCAGCCTTAGGTAGCCTAGCATGATTAATAATGAGTGATGATGGAGAGCCCTAAAAATCTCACTCCTAGTCTAAGTGTCACGCTTTGAGACTCTGTCTAAGTCCTACTCCTTTTTCTGATTATTTTCTTGGAATTAGCCTTTTGTTTGTCTGACCTACCTTCCTAATCCGTTGTTGCTTCTTTAGTCTTTAACTTCTTAGTGATGTTAACTATGTATTTATTTGTCATGGCCCATCTAATTCATATTCTGGAACTCTGTTCCACTCTCTTTTCTCTGGCCTATTTGGATTAATGATCGTCTTCCCATTCTCTTTAACTATCTACATATAGAAATGGATCTCAAGTTCAATGGAAGAAATTTAAATTAACCTCAACCTATAGAGCAGGAATGTCAGCATTGGATAAGTTCTCTATAGAAGAGGAGATTTGGCAAAGTTTGGGAAGGCTACGTTCTGCCCCTAAATGTGTTGCGTATGAATAAATTATTTTCTTTTTCTCTAAATCTCCCTATTTAACTCAGCTTGGGAACAAAATAGTGTCACAGTTTATCCATATGTATTATCATAACAGATGTACATATTTGTAAATGAATTTTAGGTGTTGCTGTAAAAAATATCCTACATCTTCAGAGTCTATAAAGATCAGCTCCAAGGAGACCCGATGCCTGAAACTGATTTCACACCTTGATTCCACTCACACTTTACTCTTCCTGACAACTTCAAATAAAAGCACACTGATAATTAACAGCAGTTCCTTTTACAATGTACTGACACTGAATTTTAACCTGGAGGAATATGAAGGTAAGCAAATCAATACAGCGAGGAATCATCATTTCACTCAAACGAGATCTTTCCTGGAAATAAATCTCCATGGAAATTGGCCTTCCAACTTATCGAGAGCAGAGAGGGCAGCTTTAGCTTCTGCAAAGTGTTTGATAATTGCCACTGAATGTTCCCTACACCTCTGTACAATATGTCAATATAATTACCTTTTAAAAACAACAAATAATTAATTTAAGCTTTGAGGAAGCTGTTTGCCAAAACTGCCAGTGAATTAATTACATAGCCGGGCACTGAGCCCACACAGGTCCTTTGTTTGTGAAAGTGTGCTGTTCAGTGTGGAAAGGGGCATAAGACTATGCAGGTTTCCCACAGTGAACCTCTTGTCAGTGCAGTGTCCTAGGCAGAGACACCGTTCTTAATTTGGACAAGTTCTTTTAAGAAGGAGAATTGGAGCCAACACTTATTCAGAATTCTGTTCTCACTTCTGGTTTGAGGATTATTGAATAGTTTGTTTCCTCAACTATTATTATATTATAATAGCTTAAATTATTGTATTATCATCAAGAGGCTGTAAATACTGCAAAAGCCAGTCTATAGCAGACTTCCACATACATTAGCTGTCAATTCTTCCATCTGTTGGTGGGATGGTCTGGGAATTGTAGTCTACATAAATATCCTGACCTCAGTTATTTAGCTTACCTGTTAAGACTCATTCCATGTTTTCATGGCAATTATTATGTGATCTGGGGCAGTGTGGTGGCTCAAGGGTTAAGATGCTGGGCTTTTCAGCTGGAAAATCAGCAGCCCAGCCTAGTTTGAGATCTGAGTGGCATGTGACAGGGAGAGCTCCCGTCCTTGCCCCCGCACTTGCCAACCTAGCAGTTCGAAAGCATGCAAATGCAAGTAGATAAATAGAGGTACCACTTCGATGGGAAGGTAACCAGGGATTCACTAAGAGTAACTAAGGTTGAGAAACATTGACTTACACTGAAACTGCCCTACCTTTCTGTGATATCCACACAATTTGGATAATTACTACCAATGAAGCCATGATGCCTCCAACAGAAGAGCATCCAGCAGACCAGCCAATGATTTAAACCAGAAGGAAGAAGCCGGTAAAAATGAGGCTGATCAGAAAGGCTTTAATAGACCAAAGGAGAAAGGAGGAATTGTACAGGTGCTGAGGAAAATCATAGCTGAATTCATCTGGTTAACAATTAAGCACATTATCTGGATGTGAAGCAGATTGACTGTACCTTTCCAGCTGTCAAACACATATTTCCACAGGACAATTAAGCCACATCTTCTTTATTATTTCAATAGATGAAATGTATTCTGAATCCAAACATAATAAGAGATTGACGGTTTTCGTGTGATGAATTAACACACCAAAAAAATTAATAAAGCACACCAGTCATCTTACATTCAGATAATTGAGATTGTCCATTCCATCTTTCCCCATATTGCTACTTTCTTTTAGGGATTTGTTTATAATTCAGTGCAATTTATTATGTCACATTTACAGAAATTATTGACAAAAGTATGGGGATACTTGATAATTACATTCCAAATGCACAACTTTGAGAATGTGCTACAGTCCTACCCACACATCCTAGAGCTTTGAGTCCTGCAAAGTTAAACTAATTTAGAGCTGCATTTCTCTAATATGCTCAGTCCAAATTTCTTTCTAAACAAAAGTAATATCCAGAGTAAAGCCTTTTGTTAAAGAAAGAGGAGGGGGAGGAAGAGAAATAAAATGTAGCCTCAACTCTCCACTTTAAGAAGAAGCAAAAGATAGAAATGAGAAGTGATTTGTGCTAAATATCAACAATTCCTCCCTCATACTGTTTAACAATGGCAGCAAAAATATTATTCTCTGCTTCTGCCAAATTATGCTGCTTCAGCAGAAGATATCCAAAAGTGGGGCTTAATGTTAGAGAATTGTGAGAGTGTTTAGTTCTAGAACTAAAACAAATTCCAGAACTATAATAATTAGTACTCCAATAAACAATTTCATAAAATATTTATTGAAAAGTGAGCCTTGCCTTATAATCTAGTGCCAGATGGTAACTCTGGAGTTACTAGTAAAGAAAAAAAAAAGCTGTTTCTGCAACCTGAAATCAGTGTTTTATTTCAGACAGAAAAGCTTGAAACCGGGAGATTCATTAAGGAAAGAGATATTTCATATATCTATGTTAGTTCAGAAAAAAAGCCTGATGAATTTTCAGATTGCTGCTGGCTGGAGAGAGGAAGAGAATAGTTTGTTATTTTTTACATCAAGCAAAGCATAAAGTATAAAGTCAAGAAATCTGAACATGATGTTAAGTAGCCAGTTATGAGGTGAATTGAGCCAGCAACAGAAGAATCGATCAATCGATCAATCAATCAATCAATCAATCAATCAATCAATTTGTTTTTTATTTGCAGGCATAGCCCATTCAAATGAAAATATAGCAACTCAGTATAAGCCATTTAAAACTATAAAGAGCATTATACGTGCAAGTAGAAAAATTGCTTCTTTGTTCATTGCTCAATAGTCTTCAGGAAGACACCCAAAATACCTGATAGATCCAACTACTAATGTTATTCCTCAGAACATAAAACTCCTAGTCCATACAAATGGTTCTTATGATGGGAAGTGAAGACAATTCTGCTGCTGGATGTGTGTGGTGATATGAGGGAGACACTTTGAGATAAATCCAGGGGTGGGATTCAGGAGGTTCGTACTGGTCAGGCAAACCAATAGTTGTGACCTGTGGGTGGGCCTGCACACCCACCCTGGTGCTATGCCATCCTATTTAGTGGCATTTTTAAAGAAGTGTGCATGCGTGCAAGGTCATGCGTGAGCAAAGTGCATACGCAGAAAGCCGTGCATGTGCGCATGCTCACATTTTCGGAGCTGGGGCGACCCGGTTGTTAATTCACGTGCCGCCCACCTTTGGATAAATCCACACAGAAGTTTTGTGACTTCACTGTGATGCCACTCTTACTCATAAAATACCCAATGCAAACTCTAACCTGTTCTCCTGACACTTTTCCCCAACCTTCAATTTCTCCATAAGTTGCTTTTATGCTTTTGGAGTGAATTTGAGAACGAGGCACTACTGGGTAGAGTACCAGATTAGTTCTGGTACTAGTGGGAATGGTGTCAGGGTCTGGCTGCATGGAGAAAACAGCTGAATCTTCCCTGCCATCTTCTAAGTCAGGGTAGGTAAGGGAATCATCATGTCTCACTTGATTGCCTTAAAATAGTTGGATACGACTAAGAGGAGAAAACAAGAGGACCAAACAAATTGTGAAAATAAACAAGTTCTTCATCTAGCACAATATGTATCAGCAAGAAGTTAATTCTTAAAAATTTTTAAATCTAAAGGAGAGAAGCTAAAAATTGTGCTGTTTTTTCCTTCAGCTATTTCCCACTGTGCAATAACAATGTTATGCAGATGTGAACAGATGAAATATTAATTCTTTAACTGCACTGTTTTTCACTGACATGAGGGAAGGCTAGAATTAATAGATGCAAAAAGAGAGAGAAAGAGCATGAGTGGAATGCAATAGGCTGCAAAATGTATATGCCCTTTAGCACGCTTCCCTGGATTTAGAGCACTGCATATTGGTGGGTGTATTTCACACACTCCCATTTTAACAAAGTAGACACTATTTGATGTTCATACTGGTGGGTCCACTTAGTAACAATTTTATTAAACAGCAATATTAGCATCAGAATGCCTCACAGCAAAATACCTCTAATATAGATTCTGCTGAGGAAAACCCAGAGATTATAACGAATGGCTTAATCTTAAAAGGCCATAGGAGTCGTCGTTGCTTTTTGTCATAAGCACTTCTCCCAAAGGCAGTTGACTTTCACCTTCAGAAGGTGTTTTTTAAATGATAAAAGAGGAGAACCATCTGATTTTTTTTTTTTTTTACTGGCACTAAAGCAAAATTATGATTATTACATTTTAATCTCACCTTACAAAGCTGTAAACCTACTTAATACTCCCACCTGGTATTTTCCTCATAACCCGGTGAAGTGGGGAGGGAGGGTGGGAGAGAGGGGGGGGGGGAAACCAAAATCACCCAAGTTGCTTCTTGCCTAAGGAAAGCCTAGAATTTACAGTCTTCTGGTTTCTAGGCCAGCAGCTTCACCATTACATCAAACTGCCTCTCCAAGGAGTAGTCATCAGAAGTGTTAATTGTCAGACTGTAACTTTTGACCTACTTAGGTCCAATGATTTGACTACCCCAATTCCATAGCCTGCTGAAGCATCAGAATTTCAAGGCAAAATATGGCAACCTCGGGTTAAGAACAGAATGCACTGCAAATGGGTAAATGCTTAAGATAGCAGCAGCAGTCAAATATGCTGTGATAATCAAGGCAGCTAAATAAAGTAAATATTTCATCCATCGACAGTGAGAGAATAAGATACAATGGCTAAGCACTTCACTCCCTGTTACCTAAGGGAGGACTATTCAAGACTCTTATCTATCAAAAAAGGCACAGAGAGAAGGAACCAGGACAGGTTGTGGATATTTGGAAATACAGGACTACGACTGGCTTTGTCTCTTATTTATAATCCACAAAAGAGAAATCCTGAGTTTGCTTTCAGAAAAAGCCTGTGTCAGAAACCCACCTAAGAGGCAGAGAAAAGAAGTTTAGCTGCCATGAGAGGGAACTAAGATTTCGTCATGGACCAAAGACTGGCTATAGAAAGGGCAAACAAAAAAAACAGATTAGCCCAGTAGCTTTTCAACATTGTTTCCAAAATGGCCTTGAAGTCTCTAAACAGGTTTATTCAATAGATAAAGCTCGGCTTTTGTTAGCTTAACTAGTTTGCTCTTCTTGGGTGAGATCAGCCATCCTCACCTCCTGCATTGTATGATGTTGTTTCTGCCACTTGACTGAACTGCCAAACTTTCTTTGAAAGCAAGAGAAACACTGCAAAATGCTCTGTCAGCCCTAATCATTGCTCTACCAAAGCTGCCTTCTTCTGTAAGCATTAACTAGCAGAACTACTATGCAAAAATTAACCATCCCACAACCAAACTACTGTCGTCAGCCACTAGCTGGAGACACACATCTATGCTTAGTGATCCAGGACACCTCCCTCCTTCCCCTGTGCATTCTACAGCCAAGATAGTACTAGAAATTTAGAGCCTCGGAGGTAATAAGCTAAGCAGTAAAAGAAAGCCAGGTTTGTCTGAAATATCTGACAAATAGATACACAAATATACAAATATATGTATTAGTTAGTAAAATGTTGGTGTCACCTAAAAGCCAAAGAGTGACTTGGACGTTTTGTGCTCTCCACAACATTTCCAAGTCCCTGTTTGGGTTTTAGATGACTTTAACATTTTACTAACTTTTCTCTGTTGATACTGAAGAAAAGACTTGAGATTTTAGTTGAGACTTTGTTTTAGGTTGCAGTGAACACACTAATCACTCTGGATTCATGATAGGCATTGCAGAATTTCCCGAGGGCTAAAGTAAGACATTTTAAAGATTTTGAAGAACCCATGAAATGAGTGCTCCCTAGAGCTCCTTTCAACCATTTACTCTCACTGCTTCCTATGGCAATACAATTTTTGTCTTCAACTTTTTTGTCTACTTCAGTGAACAGCAAGTCAATTATAATGTGTGAGGTAGGCTAAATCTGAAAGGAACCCCAGGAATTATATTTCAATGTAACTAGTTTATTTTACTAACTTGAATAGAAATATTATAAGACCATTTCCAATCCTGAACAGTGTAAGACTCCCTCAAAGTGTGGCCTGGAGCAAATATCATCAATGTCCCTCAAAAAACGTAGACTAGAAGCCTACTTAGTGAGACTCTTATATGCCTCGGAAACAAAAGTGCTGGAAAAGTTAGAAAGCTGCTACTCAGAAACTCACTCAATTCAGCCAAGGGGGCAGCAAAGCACCACTGCTTATCTTCAGTCAAATATATAAGGACATTAATTCCACATATCTCAGATCAGTCTCAAAGCTGGGCTGGGGCTTGCTTTGTTTAAGCACAGCAAGACAGAAAATTACTTTACATTTCACTGCTGGTGTTTGGAAAAAAAATGTTTCTCCCTGGAATGTGTCCAAGCTACTCACACCTCTTTCTCTTCCATCCTATCTGTCCTCCACACTTTGATTCTTGATGGTTCTCTTTGGCACCTGGCCATTAAAAAAATAATAATTCCCAAGTGCAAAGTTCCTGTTCGAAGCCCTATAGAAGAAAAGATCTTAGATCTTTAAAGGGTGGGGGGGGGAACTCTTGCTCCATAAAAAATTTCAGCAAGGCTCAAATGTCTCTCTGCCACACTGAGATGGCAGCATTTGCCTCCCATAATTTAGTCACATATCTGGCATGGACAATAAGCAAACAGTATTGGGAAGAAGTGGGAAGCCTCCCCATCCTAACAGCAACTGAGAAACACTTCACTTTTTGTTAAAACACACACAAAAATGGTAGGGAGGACGCATGCCACACATAGTTTTACTTAAGTACTTGGAGGAGTGATGATGTTACATTCCAGATTCTGAAAAACCAGAGCTCATCCAGTAAGGGGTCAACTAGATGGAGGTGTTATTGTTGGGTCATGTGTTGATTTTTGTATATGCACACTATATGGAAAAAAGTCTCTTCACTCAGACGCTCCTATGATTCGGTCCGGTCTGCCTTTGCACTGAGAGAAGAGAGAGAATTTTTTTTTTATTTGATTTATATGCTCTTCTCCGGAGACTCAGGGTGGCTTACAATGCGTTAAGCAATAGCCTTCATACTTTTGTCTATAGCTTAACTTTAATTTTAAAACAAAACAGACTAGCAGATATTGTTACCAGGACAACATAAAATCAATTTCATTAGTGCTTACTTTAGGCAACTAGTCACCGAGTGACATTTTGCCACATTCAAAAATAAAAGTGGTGGACAAGTTTAGAGGGGCTCAGGGTATCTGCCAGGGGTGAAATCCAGCAGGTTCTGGAGAACCGGTAGCGGAAATTTTGAGTAACCTTCCCCTGGACTGGGGAGGGAATGGAGATTTTACAGTATCCTTCCCCTGCCATGCCCACCAAGCCATGGCACGCCCACCAAGCCACACCCACAGAACCGGTAGTAAAAATTTTTGAAACCCACCCCTGGAGAGGAGCCAAGCATTCATCCTCTTTATGCCCAGGCTACACAAGACATGGATATCATTGTTTTTTTTTTTAATTATTGTATAACCAGAAGCCCATAAGCAGCCTGCAGTTAAACTGGAAACCAGGATATGTGAGAAAGTAACCTGTTATGCTAACCATTGTGTGGCTCCTGATTTTTCACCAACTGCTTCCAGTATTTTGCTTTAGGGGAAAAGGTATGTAGGGTAATTAAATATTGGGCCAAGGGTGGGGAGTTATTTGAGCTTGGCGACATATGGATACTTGAGCTTGATTGGCGCATCTGAATTCTTGTCTGGCAAAGTTTTCAAAACAGACCCTGATGAAACTTGGTGAGTTCTTAGGTCCTGCAAAAATATTGTTTCCATTCTTTTCAAGGAGCATGTCAGATTTTTACAGAACAGCTTTGAGTCACTTCCCTTTCCACAGTATGAGGTAAAAAACATTTTCTTGATCCAGATGCCTGTTGTTCCTTTTTTTTTCTCCCACTTTTTTTTTTTTAAATCGTGATTCCTGTTGTTCAGGTGAAAGGAGTCTCTTGGCCCTGGAAATTAAACAGGCCAGGCCAGGCCTGGCACTGAAAACAGACATCACTGCTTAGTCCCCCACTGTGTCTTGTGTCACTTCCTACAACTTCTGGAAAAATTAGAACTCGGAGGGAAAGAAATCTGTATAACTCTGTATCTCTCCTCAGGCATATTAGTTTCCCCTCCCTCCCCTTTCTTGTTGAAGTACTTGGATGACCTTGAAAGGCTTATTATTTCAGCAATAACGGGCATAGTTGAGATTGCAGCAACTCAGAAGAGAAATGAAAACAGGCACATTCCACTGGGCTGCTTTTCTTTTTTTCTTTCTTTCTTTCAAAGAATGTAAATGGATTTGGAGTTTCAAGGAACAGGAGGGCCCCAGCGCAGTCAGGGGTTTCGGAGGCAATGGCTGCTTGACTGGTGCTGGTCGGTGGTCAGATCAACAGATACATGACCCTCAGCCAGCACCACCACCATCCTCCTTGCCTTATGAGTGGGTATGAAAAGGTTGTCACTGGGGTTTTGCCATGCCAGAAGGTCTTAGGTAGCTTTGGATACTTTCAGCATAAAAGTATATTTTATTTATTCAGCATGAATAAAAAGTTAATTCAGTAATGCAAAATATCATGGGGGGGGGGGGGAAATGACATAACTGATGCCTTTGTGCAACTATTATCTATCATTATTGCATTCTGCTTTGTGTACTTATTGACATATTTAATCTGCACCTTAAAATTCTATGCATAAGAAAAGATTAACACTATTAAACCAGGATAAACAGACTGAGATTTGCATGTGTAATGATGACTGAATAATTTGTGTGTTTATTGTAGTGAAGTGTTGGCACCAGGTGAACTCTCCTCACTTATAGGGTATTCTACCAGCTGACCCCACTTGTGAGAATAATGTGCCACTAACAGAAAGAGGTATATAGATCACACACTGCATTATCATGTTCTGAATAAACCACACTGGCTGGGTTCACATATTGTGGTATGATACCATGAACCACAGTTTATAAACTGTAAAAGGTCATTAATGTGCAAAGTGATCTAGATCTTATTTCAGAAGGCCTTCGGTATTGTAGACTGGCTATTACCCTGTTCCCCCAAAATAAGACATCCCCTGATAATAAGCCCAATCAGGCTTTTGAGCGCATGGCAATAAGGCCAAGTGCTTATTTCAGGGTTCAAAAAAATAGAATATAGGGTCTTATTTTTGGGGAAACACAGTAGTTTGAAACTGGCTAATTATCGTATTATTTTGGTATTGCCTAAATATTGCCAACCTTCTCCTAGACCCTCTTTAATATATTGCCATCTGCCTTCTGGATTTAATCAGATTCTTCTTAAAATACAAACACATCTGTGAAGGCCAAGTATGTTCAAGACTGATAGCTATGTCTTACTTTATGTAAACCTATTGGATCCTGGCAGCAATCCTGATGTCTGAAGTGATGCCTATTTCTTTAAGGTGACGTAGTGAACTTCATAGTCCAAATTCAACCCTCTATCTCCTACTCAGCGGTAACTATTCTAGCATGCACATTGATTCTGTGACATGTTCTTCTAATAAGGTCTAATCATATATTTCAAGCAAAAAAGCCAAAGAATAGATATCATTTACCAACTAGCAGGTAAAAGAAAGGTTGATGGGGCTGGGTGGTGGATAAAAATATGAATGGGTGAGAGTATTTCTAGGCAGAGGAAGGCCTGCTGTATTTCTGGTTACACTGAGGATGATAATGAAACTCTGGCTTGTACCCAAGGCATCTGTAGCACTCCTGGCTGCCATCTGTGTGCCTCATTTAGTGCCTGAATATTCATGACCCTCATTAAACTCTTTCAAGCACTTCTCTAGCATTGGAACTAAAAATAGCTTATGGAAGAGGGAAAATTTCCTCCCCCTATGTACTATAAGATAGAATCTGGATCTTGGTTAACATGTAAGGCTGCCTCTTTCCTTCTGGTAAATATATTTCAAAAATGTGAGCTGTAAAGATATTGACACTTGCTAGGACATGCGTGGTGGTGATTTAATACTTCCTTGGCTTCATGTGCTGTTGATTTTCTCCTGGGTGGGTTCTTGGAGGAGCTACAGCGAGACTATCTTCGTGACTACATGATATTGCTTGTCACAAAGTAATTGGGACGAGGAGCTCTTTAAGGATTGAAAAATCTGCTCATGTGTGAAATGCACAAGCAGGAATGCAGTCAAATGAATTTTTATGACTAGTCTTAAATTCACCACCGAAACATGCACTTTCAAGCTGGTTGTTGCAATTTAAAAGTTTGATTTTCAAAAACCCACTAGATCTTAAAATCCTTTGATGAAAAACGACAAATTAATATTATGCAGCAAGTGGCTCTTGCATAATTTGATTTTCACCCAAACCCCATTACACGGATTTCTACAACTGATCATGAATGAGTTGTGAATGAGCTTAAATGAGCAAAATAGGATATTTGGGGAGAAGTATATTATTATTCATTTCTCCCCTCCCAAAGCTGAATACAGGGAGAATCAAAATGACTGGATGTAGGGAGTTAGTTTTATGGAGGCCAGAGTAGGCAGGCAGAGGGAGTGAATAGATGGGGTTGGCCGACTGCTTGTTAAGCAGTGAAGCAGCTAATGCCACCCAGCATTCAGGATTCCTGAGGAATGACATCTGCAGGGTTCCTCCTTCCAAAAAGACAAGTGCACTCACCGAATCCCTGGGCACAGATAGGAAAAACATTTCCTTTTGGACAGCTTCTTTGCATACCCTTTCTACCATATCCATAACTGAGGTCAGTGAATCCTATGAGTCAAATGAGCGAACCTCACCACAAGAGATTTGGAGGTGCAGGGCATCATTGCCACACACGTTGAGAACCATTAAAAGTGAGAAGACATAATGTAATATAAAATGCACAACTGGAGGCCCTGGACATTCCCTACATGCACTCCTCCCGAAGTATTTGGTGTAGATACCAGTGGTGAAATCCATTTTTTTTTACTACCAGTTCTGTGGCCGTGGCTTGGTGGGCATGGTGTGGCTTGGTGGGCGTAGCTTGGTGGGCATGGAAGGGGAAGGATGCTGCAAAATCCCCATTCCGTCCCTACTCCTGGGGGAAGGATATTGCAAAATCTCCATTC
Source organism: Pituophis catenifer annectens (assembly GCF_029215685.1). Lineage (NCBI taxonomy): Eukaryota > Metazoa > Chordata > Lepidosauria > Squamata > Colubridae > Pituophis > Pituophis catenifer. Next base: position 87,050,097 of record NW_027256882.1, read on the forward strand.
CTACCCCACTCTGGGGCCAGCCAGAGGTGGTATTTGTCAGTTCTTCGAACTACTCAAAATTTCTGCTACCGGTTCTCCAGAACTGGTCAGAACCTGCTGAAACGCACCTCTGCTCCTCTCTCTCTTTATGAAATTAAATGCTCTCCGTTTGTAGATAGCCAGACTACAAAGGAATCTCCTGCCTGTCACAAAACACTTTCCTATAAAATGGGAATGCAGCTTGCCTACTCATAATCACCTAGCAACAAAAAGAAGGATGCAGGTTCTTGTTGTTGTAAAAAGTATCATTTCATCCCAATTCTAGAAGATTACTCCCCAAAGAATTAAGATACACGTGATTAAAAACAAAACTGTTTCCTGATGGAAGTTCCGTAGGAATTTCCAGGCCATTCAGAAGAATGACTGACTAAGCTGTGCCAGGAATGTCACAAAACACTGAATATTGGAGTGAGGAAGGAAGTAGAGGAGCAGCCTGTAGCCATGCCTTTCAGGAACCAATGTGAGGAGCAACTTGGGGCTCTTCTTGCAAGACCACACCATCCCTGTCTGAAGAGGCAGCAGGCCAAGATGGAACAAATGGAATGGATGCAGGAGTTTGGGTAGAGCTCTTTGCCATGTGGCTGGTGTGCTGTCCTTTGATACAGTGAAATACACTGACTCTGTTGAAGTAATAGTTGACTGCCAGTTTGTTGGCTGTTCTTTGTGAAACAATGGGAAGGATTGCCCCTTAAACTAGTCAGCAAAACGTCTGGGGCAGCTCTGACTTATAAATCCAGAGTAGAATGTGGCTTTGTGGGAAAACATTGCTTACTGCAGTGCAGAAACACCTATCTAAACCATGATCCAGGAACTTAATGCAATTTTCCCTTTCAGATATATTGGATTTCAATTCCCATAAATCTGTAGTAATTCTCAGAGTTGGTCAAACACATCTGGAAGCCACCCAGTTGGGGAAAGCTAACTTAAACTGTTTACCAACCTCTTCCCACCCTTACTTTGTTATTTCATAAATGTAATATTATTTATACTTAAATTCAGAGTAGTGAATGAAATGTGTTTCCTCTATCCATTATGCTTGGAAGAAGCCAGTGGCAAACCATAATGTTGCCAATATGGAGGTACCTATGAAGTTGCCAGGAGTTAAACTGGTTTTTAAAGACCCTTTATTGCTTTCAATATTGAAGCCGGTTCTTTGTTTTCTGTCACAGTGAAAAGAAACAGAATTATCTTTAAAAAAAATACTGTTGTAATCATTTGGAAAGTCTTTAATGGCAGAATAGATGTGTTTGGCACTACGCATGCAAATGTGTGTGCATTTACAGGCTCCATGAATCAAGAAATATAGATCAGAGTTACATGTGATGGCCTTTTTTCTGAATATATTTATTCATCCCATTCTTAAGAAAACCATGTGACAGAAAATGCATATGCAACTCTCAGTGTGGCCAAATGTCAGTGCAAGGGTGAGTCTGTATTTGTGTCTGTGTTCAACACAAACAAACATCTGGATGAAAGATCTGGCAGCAACTCCAACATCTGTTTCTTCCATAATTTGCCTGTCAGTGCACTGAAGCAGGGCAGCATTTGGAAGGCCCCCCATATAGCAGGCAGGGGGGTAGACCAGGAAAGGGTGAATGAGGCCAGAGAAGTATTAAACCTTGTTTGGGTTCTGCCTTTTCTGCATCCTCCCCAGCTGTTGTTACCTCAGAGGAAAGCAGAGGCCCCTGCGTTCCTCACATGCTTCTCCCTGCCCCCCCCCAATCCCTGAGCCTGCCCCCATCCATTTGTGTCAATGAATAACCTGGATTAATTATTGACTCTGTAGAGAATTTATGCAGCATCACACTGTCCAGCAATGGAAGTGTACCAGAACACTGGTGTACCAATAGCATGAACTCTGTTCTCTAAGGTGTCGATGCCACACAGGAAAAATAGGGAGGAATCAGGGCATGGAGCTGTTCCCTATATAGGGAATACAGGAGTCTGTATTTCATGGATTCAGATCATTCATCCTTGTGGTTTGTTAATATTTATACCCTTGGCAGCAGCTCTCTAGATTTTCAGACAAGAGTTTTTCCAGATTTACTTAGAAAGATGAGGATGAAACTTCAGATGTTCTGCATGCAAAACACACGCGTTATTGCTGAATTATGGCTGTTCCTGAAACTTAGTACTAACTTTCCAAACGGAAGTTATATTTTCCATCTTACACAAAAAAGGGGTTTGGATGGGGGTTTGCTATAGGAGTTTGGATACGGGACTACAGGCTTCAGCTGAACCCTGGTTAAGGCGGAGTGGGGTTTTATCATACTTAGTTCTGGGGTTGCACTACCCCAGACAGATTTGGTGCACACTCTGGGGAGTCTCCTAGACTTGTGATTCCTACTTGAAGAGGAGGTAGCAGGCATGGCTAGGAGAGCCTCTGTGCAAATTTGTGTTGGGTGCCAGCTCCATCCTTTCCTAGGATTGTGAGGCCCTGCGTGTAGTCACTCATGCCTGGTTGGATTACTGCCATGTGCTCTACATTGTCTTGAAGAATATTTGGAAGCTGCAACTAGTACAGAAAGCAGCACCATGGATAATTCTGAAGGCTCCTGAGGTGGCTCATGTGTGTCACTACTATTACATGGGCTGCACAAGCTGCCAATTTGCTTCTGGGTCCAATGCAAGATGTTGGTCATTACCTTTTAAGCCCTTTGTGGCATGAATCCAAGGTGTCTGAGGAACTGTGTCACTCTTGTGGCCCAGCGGTGGGTTTCAAAATTTTTTACTACCAGTTTTGTGGGCGTGGCTTGGTGGGCATGGTGTGGTGTGGCTTGGTGGGCGTGGCTTGGTGGGCATGGCAGAGGACAGAAACTGTAAAATCTCCATTCCCTCCCCACTCCAGGGGAAGGTTACTATAAAATCCCCATTTCCTCCCGATCAGCTGGGACTTGGGAGGCAGAGAATAGATGGGGGCAGGGCCAGTCAGAGGTGGTATTTACTGGTTCTCCAAACTACTCAAAATTTCCGCTACCGGTTCTCCAGAACTGGTCAGAACCTGCTGAAACCTACCTCTGCTGTGGCCCCTGCCCTCAGGAGGAGGAAGTCCATCTCTACATTCTTGGCCTTCTGAAGAATCGAAAAACTTGGTTCTGCCACTTAGCCTTGGATCCCGACAGGGGCCTGCTGCAATGGGGGTGGCTGACCAGATAGAGAAGACACCTCCCCCCAACCCCAGGCTACCTGTCATCTTGGTTTTTAGCTTTTTTATTCAACTTTTCTAATTTTAATTGTTTTTTTTTTACTTTTTATTATATTGTAAGCCGCCCAGAGTTACTCTGTGAAATGGGTTGCATAGGAATGTAATAGATAGATGAAAGACAGACAGACAAATAGACAGAGCCTCTCTTTAAGTTCGTAAGACATTTTTCTGAAGTCTTTTTCTAAACTCTTTGTATGGACCTGGCAGAATTATAGGTACAGAAGTGGGGGAGATAGAGTAAGAGTTATATCATTGAATTCAAAGAAACCTTAGGAAGTTGTAGCAGAGCAGAAAATAATAATTTCAAAGCAATTCTGCACTGCTACTGGCTGCGCATCTCTAATCCCTTGAAACAGCTATTACACTTCCCCGTTTTCATTGCACAGAGCTCTCCCTGTGTCAGCCAGTGCTCCCTCTAGCTGGCCAATGGAAAGGTGCAAAAGCTGACAGCAGCCAGCAATTCACACTGCTGCATCCATTTATGCTCTGAGGATAAAGGGGGGGGGGAGTGCTCAATGCATGGGGAAGAAAAGATTCATGGGAAAGCAGCAGCAAGGATCAATGGTGCCTTGACTGCTGCAGGCAGGCAGGGAGGGTATCTCCAGAATCAGGAGATGGGATAAGCAAAAATTCCCATCCATGGGAAAATTGCCTGCCACAGCTCCAGAGGAAACAATTCTCAGCATTTCCTTTGGAGAAACAACTCAGCCGGGTCCAGCGCCAACCTCAGACGCTATTGTCCTAATATGTAGAAAGGTCTCAGTCCCTAATATTGTAATCTGGGGTCTTCAGCCTTCTGCTCCTAGTTCTTTTGTTTGACTCTCTAGATTCTTGGCAGTTCTATGCACCTTGGTCATATATCTGTTCTTGTCCTTCTTCATCTGAATACACTTTAATCATTCACAGAAGTGTTTAGAAACATTAATGAGCAACTATAATTGCTTTGCAGTCCTAGAGCTAGGTACATCTCTCGTCTCTTATTCTCCAAGCTCATAATGATGCAAACAGCTGACCAGTCACTGGAAGTAACAGTACATTTCTCCTCCCTTCTCGGAATCTGGAAAATGAATAATGGAAATTCTCTGACTGCACTCCCAAATTACAGTGATCAGGAAGGGTGACTGACAGCATTGCCATGTGACTTGTCAATTCGTTTGTTGGCAGCAGCTCACTGCATTTTTTTTAAAGGCATGGTTCCTTATGTATAGCTTCAGCAAAACAATCAATGATAACATACCAGTTCATAATCTACCACAGTGCTCCAAGTATTTTACTTGAATTGAGGTCATAAAAATGCAGAACCCACGTTCACACAATGTGCTTGAACGATCTGCTAAAGAATTAGCAGTTGCATTCAAACAATATACTAATGTTGCTAAGATTTAGCATTAGTTCAGATTTTTGTTTTGTTTTGCTTTGGTTTCCAAGCTGTGTAAATTGAGTGGATAAATTTAATATCCATGTTGTATAAACACACCCAGTTTTAGTTTTTTGTTGCCATTTGCCATGTAAAATTGTTTAAAAAGCAAGAAAAAAAAGCACAAAATATTTTAGGAGGAAGACAAGGTACAATCCATCTTTTTAAAGAGCGTATTTTAAAATTTTATTATACTGAATTGTTCTGCTTCATTGATTATATATTTCAATTTTCAGACTAGATTATTTATTAGTGGTATCCCTAGGTCATGAATGTTAAGAACTTGCTCATTGAATGCTAAAGTAACATGATATCTTATGGTGATTATTGAACCTATTACTCAGGAAGAATCTCTACACATGCAGTTTTCATCATGAACTATGTGGTCTGTACTTCTCAGAAATCAAGTATCTAAAATTCAGAGAATATTGCATACCTGATACACAGCATTCATAACCTCCTTTATCACCAGAAATTAAAATCTCTACAGTACTAACTTAAGTATCAATGAAACATTATACTTGTTCTTAAAGAGGTCAAAACAGAAAAACTCCCATAATGAAACCAGAATCTTACTGGATCTGTATCATCATATCTAAGCTGAATAACTTTCTCAGATCTACAGATCTGAACCCAGTAAAGTAAAGATAAAAAACTCCATCACAATGTGGTAACTGAACTGAAGAAACAAAACACAGAGTTATATAATGATAAATTGCAAAGCAAAAACTTTGTAATTTTAGATTAATTGCAAACCTGAGAAAAAGAAGATTCTTCATGCATTTCCCCCAAACTTGTTAGGTCTAATGTTAATTGTAACATACAGAAGTATGTCTCTATAGTAAAGCTGATGAAACAACAACATGGCTAGCATTATACAATAATCATTCACATATTAATGCAACATTGAATGTAGCTGATCCTTGGAAAGAATTGGTACTGTATGTATGCAGTTATATAAAGAGCAGCTCTGACAGAATTCGTGTTAAGAAGGGGGAGGGAACTGCTCAGTGGCTCAGTCACTCATACCTAGACAAGAAATAATTAAAGCAAATTAGCAGTAGCACAGAAATACAGATTGTTCTGCTCTCCAGTGAACAGTGTGCCAGTCAGTTCCCCGAGTGCTGTGGGCCTGCTGGAGCTCTTATGCTGGCTGCTGTCCCTTTGCATTAGAAATCCCATCAAGCAAGTAAAGCACCCATCAGAGAAGGAAACCCCCCTGTGCCTTTGCAAGCAAACCAAGTAAAGGACATGGCAGGTTCTCATTAACTTTAGCGTCACAGCCTAGTAAGCTGTGTGTGTGTGTTTGAAAGGCAGGCAGGCTCAAGCCAGGGTATTGTGTGACTGCTGGTTACAAAATGAGAGGTATGTCATTCCAAGAAAAGGGGAGCAGAAGACTGCCTGGAAAAAGATGTCCATCTCTTTATCAGTTATTATCAGTCCTGTCTTCATTTAACTGGAATGTAGAAAGGCGGAGAAGATCAATCTAAATACAACCATCAGCTGAAATATGGTCTCTGATTCATACTTAGCTTTCTCTGAAGTAATAATAGTCTGCATAAACCTGCAGTGGGGAGATTTAATTCGAACTCAATGCAATCAAATCTTTCAATCAAATTGACACTCTGATATGAATTAGAAAGTCAAACTGAATCATCAGATTGGGCAGTTCCAAATAGATTGTGCACACATATGTTGATATGGAAAATATAACTTTGATACTTCATGTGGAGTAGATTGTTAGAACCAATTTGTACTTTGTAGAACTGGATCAACTGGATCATCTGAATAAAATCGATGATTCAAATCAGATCAGAGATGATCAGTGCATGGCCTACTTGCTGGTCAATACGTGGCTTTGTGGAGCAGTCATCTAGAAAATCCTCCCAAGGCAATTTTAGCTTCCAGCCATTTGGAATGAGACACAATGATGCTCACAGCCCTTAGCATAACTACTTCCACAGTCCCTATCCAGACTATGCACACCTGCCAAATTGACTTTGTGGTTACACCTTTGTGGGTTACACCTAGATACTCCTGACAAATTGACTTAGTGGTTATAAAATCTGTACACACAACTGAATCAATCATCTACAAGCTTTCTCCAGTCTGTGTTCCTTGAAATACACTTGGTCTTGGTTGACTGGGTGGGAAACAATTTTCCTGAAAAATATAATGCACTGAATCCCAGCAACAACTGTGTTTAGAGACATTCAAACTTATAAAAAGAAGCCAACACTGATTGATGTTTCATTCATTTCAATTGATTGGTTCTAAAATTGAAGAATTAATTGAGACAGTTTCCATAGCCCCAGAATTATCCAATGTAACAGAAGCAAAACCTCCGGGGCAAGACTGTGATTGATCAACAAGGCTGCTGCAAAGACATACACACAGATACAGCCAACAGCATAGTGGGAACAAGATCTAGTTCTTTTTATGCTTTTTCTCTGAACAAAAGTGCCTTTATCCAAATGCCACCTTCAGTTTCTTGAATGGCAACTCTCAACTCTATGAATCACTTCATTTCCGGCAGTTTACCCCACAGAAGTAGATCCCAGCATAATATGTAATATAATAACAAATGTATCAGCCAAACAGCATGAATTCCCTTGCCTCTTTAATGATAGTACAAGACTTTTTGTAGAAAATGGAAAGTGAGCGGTCCTCATGATGTTCCTGAACAGGGGGAGATGTACACATAATTCCTTACCATTTGCTTATTATGGTCTAGCACTTTATCACTGTCTGCACCGAGGATAACAAATATATAGCCACATCCAAACCGCATACTCCTTGGAGCAAAAATTAATGGCTGGGTTGTAATATTATTACAGGTGGTATCATAAATACACTCTGCAATGAACATGATTGTGCTGCATTTTGGAATGTCTGGTTTAGCACAAACTTGCTGCCCCAAGAGCATGGGAAGTTCTTTTTTGGGATACTGCATAAAGAGAATCCTGAAAAGGTCGTAATTTCTTTTCTTTCCATAAGACAGCTCTTTCCAATTTCTCTTCAAAAATTATTGGTTTCCCCAGCACCAATCAATAATCTCATAGAAAAGCAACAGCCCGCTGTGTCTGAATATTTCTTCTTCTTTTTATTCCATCAAGGCATGTTAAAGGTAAAGGTAAAGGTTCCCCTGCACATGTATGCTAGTCGTTTTCTGGCTCTAGGGGCGGTGCTCATCTCTGTTTCAAAGTCAAAGAGCCAGCGCTGTCTGAAGACGTCTCCATGGTCATGTGGCCAGCATGACTAAATGCCAAAGGCACACGGAGCACTGTTACCTTTCCACCAAAGTGGTCCCTATTTTTCTACTTGTATTTTTATGTGCTTTTGAACTGCTAGATTGGCAGCAGCTGGGACAAGTAACAGGAGCTCACTCCATTACGCAGTGCTAGGGATTCGAACGACCTTCTGATCGACAAGCTCAGTGTCTTAGCCACTGAGCCACTGCATCCATGTTAGCAGTTGCTTTTACCCTGTGGACTTCTGTCGGGTCTGCTGATGAGAGAGAGAGAGAGAAAGAAAAAAGTGACAACTGCAATGTCACCCAATATTACTAGAAGTCCCTAACTTACATTAACTGCTACTATTCTGACCTGCCTGGCCTGCCTGTAGCAGGCATAAGTGCGGAGTTCAAAACTTGGTCTTCTGAAGTGGCTCTTCAGGAAATTCTACTGGCATCAGTATATTGACTGACTCTGGATGTCATTTCTGTGACAAGTGTGAAGTCTTTTAATGCATCCTTCTCCAGGTAGAAGATAAACTGCAGAAGGTTGATCTCAGCTGTAACACATGCGAGACTGCTAATTTCATAATTTCCAATCTCAGTTATGGGTAAGCTTGCTTTCCCAATTAACTGACTGCTCATAGTATTCTTTTATCCTCCCTATACTCTAAGTAGCAGATCGGAACCTAGAGCTCCATGTTGTTGTTAGTTGTGTAGTCGTGTCCGACCCATCGCAACCCCATGGACAACGTTCCTCCAGGCCTTCTCTACCATCCTCTGGAGTCCATTTAAGCTCACATCTACTGCTTCAGTGACTCCATCCAGCCACCTCATTCTCTGTCGTCTCCTTCTTCTTTTTCCCTCAATTTTTCCCAGCATTAGGATCTTCTCCAGTGAATCCTTCCTTCTTATTAGGTGGCCAAAATATTTGAGTTTCATCTTCAGGATCTGGCCTTCTAAAGAGCAGTCAGGGTTGATCTCCTCTAGGACTGACCAGTTTGATCACCTTGCAGTCCAAGGGACTCGCAAGAGTCTTCTCCAGCACAATAGTTCAAAGGCCTCAATTCTTTGGTGCTCAGCCTTTCTTATGGTCCAACTTTCACAGCCATACATTGCAACGGGAAAAACCATAGCCTTGACTATACACACTTTTGTTGGCAGGGTGATGTCTCTGCTTTTTAGTATGTGTCTAGATTTGCCATAGCTTTCCTCCCTAGGATCAAGTGTCTTTTAATTTCTTGGCTGCAGTCCCCATCTGCGGTGATCTTGGAGCCCAGGAAAATAAAATCTGTCCATTTCGTCCCCATCTATTTGCCAGGAATTGAGAGGGCTGGATGCCATGATTTCAGTTTTCTTAATGTTGAGTTTCAAGTCAACTTTTGCACTCTCCTTCTTCACCCGCATCAAGAGGCTCTTTAGATCCTCTTCACTTTCTGTCATTAGAGTGGTATCATCTGCATATCTGAGGTTGTTGATATTTCTCCCGGCAATCTTAATTCCAACTTTTGATTCATCTAGCCCTGCCTTTCTCATGATGTGCTCTGCATATAAGTTAAATAGGCAGGGTGACAGTATACAGCCTTGCCGGACTCCTTTCCCAATTTTGAACCAATCAGTTGTTCCGTGTCCAGTTCTGACTGTTGCTTCGTGATCCGCATATAGGTTTCTCAAGAGACAAATAAGATGGTCTGGTACTCCCATCTCTTTAAGAACTTACCACAATTTGTTGTGATCCACACAATCAAAGGTTTTAGCATAGTCAATGAAGCAGAAGCAGATGTTCTTCTGGAAGTCCCTAGCTTTCTCCATGATCCAGCATATGTTGGCAATTTGATCTCTAGTTCCTCTGCCTTTTCGAAATCCTGTCTATACTTCTGGTAGTTCTCGATCCACATACTGCTAGAGCCTAGCTTGTAGGATTTTAAGCATAACCTTACTAGCATGTGAAATGAGTGCAATGGTGCGATAGTTTGAACATTCTTTGGCATTGCCTTTCTTTGGAATTGGAATGTAAACTGACCTTTTCCAATCCTATGGCCACTGTTGAGTTTTCCAAATTTGCTGGCAAATTGAGTGTAGCACTTTTAAGATTTTGAATAGCTGGCAAATTGAGTGCATTGTCTTTTAAGATTTTGAATAGCTCAGCTGGAATACTGTCTCTTCCACTAACCTTGTGTTGCTCAGATTTCCTAAGGCCCATGTGACTTCACATTCTAGGATGTCTGGCTTGAGGTCAGTGACCACCCCATCGTGGTTATCAGGGATGTTAAGCTCGTTCTTGTATAGTTCTTTTGTGTAATTTTGCCACCTCTTCTTAATCTCTTCTGCCTCTGTTAGGTCCCTGCCATTTTGGTCCTTTATCATGCCCATCTTTGCATGAAACGTTCCCTTGATATCTCCAATTTTTTTGAAGAGATCTCTGGTCCTCCCTATTCTATTGTTTTCTTCTATTTCTTTGCACTGTTCATTTAAGAATGCATTCTTATCTCTTCTAGCTATTCCATAGGTATTACCTAAATGATCTCCAAGGGCATCTGTTTTATTCTGAAATTGTAAATATCTAGATTTGGAGTGCAGAATAGGCTGATTTTGTACCTGGTATGGTCTGCATTCCTTGAATTACTGTAAGGGTTTATTCTGGGCACTTGTTCAGAAACAGTTATTAATTTCTCACTCCCCTTAGAGGATTACCCTGAATTAAGAATTTCAATCTTAAATTACTTATTTTGAAATGTATTGCAGAATTGCTTTTTTTTTTTTTTTTTATGAAGTGTGTAGAAAAATAGAATGGCCTTTGAACCATTGCAACTAATTGGAATTATTTTCAAGCCTGAAAACTCCAGGGTTGCTGTAAGAGCTCACCATAAAGCAATATGGTGTTATTGCAATTCATATCAGATTGAGGGGTGAGGGCGAGAAACATAATAAAATAAAACAATGTATTACTTGCAGAACCTGCTTGGAGAAAAATAGGAATATGTTTGGGAACATATTATGAGCTACCTCATTTCTCTTGCAATATGCTAAATCCGTGATGGCGAACCTATGGCACGCATGCCACAGGTGGCACATGGACCCCTCTCTGCGGGCACGCGAGCTGTCACCCAGCTCAGCTTCACTGTGCATGCATGCACACTTCCCGCTGGCCAGCTGATTTTGGGGTCTGCCCTGCAAGCGGGAGACGCGCGCGCATGTACGGGGGGGACCTATCTTTCTCCTCAGTTTCTGCTGCCTGTGTCTTCCCAGATCTCTGGAGATTCCCTCTCAGCACTGTTTTGGGAGGCAAGGCTTTCTTACCTCTCCCAGCCATTTTGGGAGGCTTTCCCCTCCCTCCCAGCTGTTTTGGGAGGCTTTTTCTCCCCTTCCAGCCATTTTGGGAGGCAAGGATTCCCCCCCCCCCGTGCTGTTTTGGGATGTGAGGCCAAAAGGGGGGGTCATGCATGCATGCACGGGGGGAGGGAGTGGGGGTTCCATGCACATGTGCTGGGGCATGCGGGAGGGGCATTTCATTATAGGTGTGGGAACATGCATGTGTGCCTTTGACACCCGAGGAAAAAAAGGTTAGCCATGTGCTAGATATTGGAATGGGAGAAAATTCCTGGCCTTGTAAACTTACAGCTTATGTCATGTATCTTGGAAGCATCCCATCTCGGTACAAGCAAGGAAATGGGAGAGTCAGTCCAGGAAGCCAGAACATCGTAATGCTTCCATCATTTTCCTGGGTGACTCATTCTCCTTTCAACTATTCTTAGTAAGGGAAAAATGGAAGAAGAAAGGAGTGAGGTGACAGTAGCAAACTGACAATAGAGCCATTTCCATGGTAAAGGGAGTGTTTCAGTGGAAGGAAATGAACTGATATTTTACCGGCTGAAATGATTCACAGTTCTCAGATAAATAGATGAGAAACAAGAAGGGTTAGTGGGTGGTTCTAATGCGTGACAAAGCCCAATGCATGTTTGATTCTTCCTCCTCTCTCAGCCATGCCAGGATATTAAATCAGCAGCCACCACTGCCCCTGAACTTCACTCCCCTGGGGTCTCCCCAGCCCCTGCATCTCTTCTTGATTGAATGATGCATTTCCTTTCCCCAAAGTTCATGTTGCCTTAAATGAGAAAAAGGCTTTTCCTGACCTGGGGCAAGACAGCCAAGATTTTGGAGGGTGATGTGCTCTCTAGAGGCCTTCCTGATGGAAAGCTTGGTAATTAATGAATCCGCATTTGTTTTATTCAGTGCAGCTGGCCAAGGAAACCCAACTGATGGGAGCACGGCTTACACACGCATGCACACACAAACAGAGTGCGGGAGATCCAGAGGCCAGGCTGAGGTTGTTTATGCCTCTCCGATCTGTTTCCAATAAGGATGATGAATTGCTTGTTTGGGGCAGATTTGTTGATATTATTTGAGAACTCACTGGATAATTATTTGATGAAGCAGGCCTCAGGACAGCTTCTTGACATGAGATAGAAAGCATGTTACGATGTCCGGCAGACTTGCTCAGAAGCAGGCCCAAGAGACCACTGCAGCAGAATCCTCCTCGTGTATAAAATGGCTGGAAATGGCTCCCTAAAACAGCTGTGCAAATTCTATTTCTTCCTTTCCTGAGATCAGACTAGAGACTGGCTACTGAATCTGAACTCAGGGAAACTTAGGAAATTGCTGGCCCTGCCTAATTTCTTCCAAATGGTTCTAGCTGAGGCCCAGAGCCTGAAATACATACAGTGCACATACTGCGGTTGTGATGAATGCACCAGGGACTGATAGTGTTAGTTTACTGACTGGAGAAATGAGAGAGATTCTCTTCTGAAATGCCCTCAGGCCAAGCATTTTGTGCTATGCTTCTACCAGACAGTCAGCCTTACTCTCACTGTATGAGGTTCTTTGCATACAATAACTTCACAAACTTCAATGCCTCCACTATAGTTTCACTCCCTTCTACAGTTATGTCATCTGGAATAGAATAGAATAGAATAGAATAGAATAGAATAGAATAGAATAGAATAGAATAGAATAGAATAGAATAGAATAGAATAGAATAGAATAACAGAGTTGGAAGGGACCTTGGAGGTCTTCTAGTCCAACTCCCTGCCCAGGCAGGAAACCCTACACCACTTCAGACAAATGGTTATCCAACATCATCTTAAAAATTTCCAGTGTTGGAGCATTCATAACTTCTGCAGGCAAGTTGTTCCACTGATTAATTGTTCTAACTGTCAGGAAATTTCTCCTTAGTTCTAAATTGCTTCTCTCCTTGATTAGTTTCCACCGATTGCTTCTTGTTCTACCCTCAGGTGCTTTGAAAAATAGCTTGACTCCCTCTTTTTTGTGGCAACCCCTGAGATATTGGAACACTGCTATCAGGTCTCCCCTAGTCCTTCTCTTCATTAAACTAGACATACCCAGTTCTTGTAACCGTTCTTCATATGTTTTAGCCTCCAGTCCCCTAATCAACTTTGTTGCCCTTCTCTGCAATCTCTAGAATGAATGGTCTTAACAGTTACTTCTTAATCAGTCTGGCAATACTGTATGTATCACCGAAAGGTGATATATAAACCAGTAATAAAACAAGTTTTTTTCTTTGAAAAAAAATAGTTCATTTCCAAAACTTGGTACAGTAAAAAAAAAAGTTTTTTGTGGTTTCCAAAATGTGGGACAATGATTCTCCCTTACTGTCACTGGATAGCTCTGAAAACATACTAAAGAAGTTATGGCACACATTCTATTAAGTACATTCGTATCCTGCTACATGCTTTAAAAATGGAGCTATCCTAAAGATAAGTTGCTTTGGAAAAAGCAAAACATATGCCTCATTATTGGGAATTTCTGTACTCCTAGTTTTATGCATTTTGAGCCAGTTTGGTGTAGTGTTTAAGGCAGGAGACTGGTTCTAGTCCACCTTGGGCACAAAGTTGGCTGGGTGAGTTTGGGCCAGTTCCTCTCTCTTAGCCCTAAGAAAGAGACAAGGGCAAACCACTTCCTAAATCTTGCCATGAAAGCTACAGGCAGTCACCCAGAGCCGTGGTGGCATAATGGTTAGAATGCAGTATTGCAGGCTAATCCTGCTGACTCCTAAATGCCAGCAGTTTGGCAGTTCAATTCTCACCGGCTCAAGATTGACTCAGCCTTCCATCTTTCCTAGGTCAGAAAATGAGGACCCAGATTGTTGCGGGCAATATGCTGACTCTGTAAACTGTTTAGAGAGGGCTGTAAAGCACTGTGAAGTGGCCTATAAGTCTACGTGCTATTCTATCAACACTGACTCAAAGGGGCATATATAGACACAAACATACCTTTAACTTCCAAAAAGGGATGCATGATTCTCTCCCAGCCTCATATAGCCCCTAGTGTACTGACCTATAATCTCTTGAGAGCTATTTTCTACAGAAAGAGCAATGTGCACAATCTTTAGCAAGTCAGGAAGGCTACTAAAAACATCTCTGCCATCACCCAGACAGCAAATCCATTTGTGTTGAAACAAGGAGGTTTAGGCCTTACAGAGAAGTGGAGAAATACAAAACAGAAACAAAGAAAAAGATGTGGTGCCCAGATGGTTTGAAAATAATAATAGTTATTATTTATAAAATACTTAATATTAATATTAAGAGATATTTATTTTTCCCCAAAGATCAATTGCTATATGCTATAAACTGTCATAAATGTGGTAAAATCCAACTTTTTTTACTATCGGTTCTGTGGGTGTGACTTGGTGGGCGTGGTGTGGCTTGGTGGGTGTGGCTTGGTGGGCATGGCAGGGGAAGGATACTGCAAAATCCCCATTCCTTCCCCACTCTAGAGGTGGTATTTGCCAGTTCTCCGAACTGCTCAAAATTTCCGCTACCAGTTCTCCAGAACCTGCTGGATTTCACCCCTGATTTATGAATGCAAAATGTGATATTTGCCCTCATGTTAGAAGCAGAACAATTTGCTTATTTTACATTGATATTCCACTATAAAGAAGATGACAGGAAGGGTTTTAGTAGGTCCATGAGGGAAGTCAAAGCGTAACATCTGCAGTAGTGAATATGGGTTTACCACAATTGTTTCTGAACAATTCCTATCTTAACTGGTCTGCTTTCTGGGCATCCATGTCTGTCAGATGTAAATGCCTTATTCTCTATTGTGTAAATAATGTATATATGGGACATCAGGGGTTAACTTATTCTTTGGATTTTAATGTATTCATAATTTACCACTCCCATTCCTGGCTCCACCCCTTGTATATATAAGGAGCCACCCTCACCATTTTCTTTGCTTCTATCTTGAATATTCAGCGAATATAGAATGCCTATTATTATTAAAGAGAAATATATTTAAATCTATAATTCTTATTATCTTTATTGAGTCTGATCCTGATAATATTGCAACAAGCTGGTAGCAGAGGATGGTTAATTGACTCAATAAATAATTAAAAATGTCTAAGAAAGATAGGCCCAACACCAGGGCCTACAGCAAGGAAATAGAAACTGAACAAGAGATGATCAACGAATCCACTAACGCGATTTCGAGAGAATCCGAAGAATACACCACTGAAGAAGAAGAACTGATAAATGAAAATAACGAACTCAGGTCAGAGATATTGAAGATACTAAAAAGCCAGAAGAACGATGAAAGCCTCATCGCGAACCTCCAAGAAATGCTGAAGAACAACGGAGCAGCGAGAGAGAAAAACGTCGTTAAAGAAAAACCCAAAGATCAAAAAACTGTGAGTGAAATGAATACTGAGAAAGTCGTTGTAAAAAAGAAAAGATGTGATCCCGCGCGAAATTTTGAATGGCAGCCATCTTGGTTTCAACGAACTTCAAAAGAGAATGGAGCAGAGCCAATCAAAACGCTCAGTTCAAAATTTCTGGCGCGAAAAACACTATCAGACGACGAAAGTGAAAAAGAAGACTCAAACTCTTCAGAAGAACCAGAATCAGAAAGTGAAGACGATTTAACAAGGTCTCAAGTAAAGTCAGCAATGAAAACGCTTTTTGCTGCTTTTGGGCCAAGATTGAAAATTTCCAAGGCACCAACGAAGAAGCAAGAGATCAAACCGACAACTCGAGACCTGCACGCTCCCATCCTGACTTCGAAGGCGACGACACCTGAGCCCAGAGAGCCATGCCGATTCCGTCCTACACCGCAGACCGGATCAAGTGCCAACGCACACGAAAGAAAGAGAAGAGCTGTCGCCACCACCAGAACCCCTAAAACCGAACCAGAGACCGACTCATCTGAAGAGGAGCGGAACGAGAGAGCTGAAATGGAGAGAACCTTCCACGACGACGCCAAGGAAGAAATGAGCAACGCGCATGTGCAAAGCTACGTAGACGGCCCCGAAAGACTTGAACTGGCCAGAGAACCGCGCAGACTCGTTGCGAGCATCCCCATGCCGTTCTGTAATTTCCTGCACTTGCGAGACCACGGACTGCCTCAGGTTGTAAGTAATGGACAAAATAATGTGGGGAACTTACCCAGTGACTTCCCAAAACTTAGAATTGATGGCATTAATTTACAAGAGTGGTATCAACAGCTTCAGGTTGTCTTTATGAAAGAAAATTTACTATTCTTTATAACTAGTCCTCCAAGAAGACCTTGGACTTTAAAAATAGATTGTTTACATCATAGAGCATTTTTCATAATAATATCTAGCGTATCTCCTGCAATGTATCATAGCATCAAATCAAACCTAACTGTGTCAGAAATAATTCAATGCATGTTTAATCTATTTCACAGCGATAGCGTAGCTACAACTACAAGAATGTCTAAGGATTTCTTTTCTTCTAGAGTGAAACCAGGGGTTTCTATAAGTGAGCATTTGATATCTCTAAACAAAATAAGAGCTGAGCTGCAATTGAGGGGGGAAGTGATTTCAGATCAAACAATGAAAAGTGTTATTATCAATTCACTTGATCCATCATGGGATAGCTTTATGTCACACTTAGATACTATTAATTTAGGATATTTAACCATAGAAAGTCTATCTAACAAATTGATAGCAGAAGACAATTCAAGAAAAAATCGTTCCAGTAATCAAACAGAACACAAATCTTTTAGGAAAGTAGCTTTCCAAGAAAAATATAATGAAGCCTTTAGATGCCACAATTGTGGGTCCAGGGAACACAGTAGAAGAGACTGTCCCAAAGTCTCAAGGGAGAGACATAGGCCAGAATATAGGAGCAAATACAATTATAGACAGTCTTCCACAGATAGACACAAATATAGAAGCCCACCAAATTACAGAGAAAGTAGAGGGGGTAGAGAAAATTCAAAAGAGAGAAAATCTGGGTCACTAAATGGACTAAACAAACAAGAAAACACCAAAACACAACAAAATGAGAACAATAATTGGCTTATTGATTCTGGTGCAACCAATCACACCACTAACAACAAAAGTATATTATCTTCATTTACAGAAGATAAGTTTGTGATAAAGGTAGCTAATCAAGAAAAGGTTCAAGTATTAGGCAGAGGAAATGTGACCTTGCCTGGTTTAGGTAAAATAGAGGGGGTATTATTAATCCCAGAAATACCTCATAACATACTAAGTGCTATAAAACTAAGCAGAGATTCTGACATCAATATAGTTTTCTCAAAGGGGAAAGCAACTTTAGAGAAGGACAAAACAAATATAGGCACTGTGATGATAAAAGGAGGTCTACCCTATCTGATAACGAAAGAAAGATGGTTACATAACATTGATTCAAATATGGAAGATTGTATTGAAGCAGATGATGAAAATGTTAGTAACAGTGACAATGATGAATGTAAAATACCTCATGATCACAAAAATACACACAATGAGAAGAAACCAAAAATAGGTAAACCAATTCATGATGAGTGTGCTCACATCTTACATAGGAAGTTAGGACATGCAAGCTTTCCTGTAGTTCAAAAAATGACTGAACACGCAGAAGGTGTCAAAATAAAAAATTGTGAAAATTATTTGGAATGCTCAGTATGTAAATCCACCAAACTAAAAACCAGTCCCAGACCAAAAAAATCTAACAGATCAACTAACAATATTTTTGACTTAGTACATATGGATTTAGTTGGTCCATTAACTCCATCAATTACCTATAGAAAACGTTACTTTCTAACAATAGTGGATGATTATAGTCGCTATGGTTTTGTTTACACATTAAAGCACAAAGATGAAACCTTTCAGAAATTTAAGGAATTCTACAAACGCATAGAAACACAACATAATATCAGAATAAAACAAATTATGACAGACAGGGGATGTGAATTCATGTCTAAAGAATTCTCCCAATGGTTAAAGGATAGGGGAATGCTACATTTCACGTCCAATCCATTTTCTGCGTTTCAAAACGGGATTGCAGAGAGAAAGAATTCCACACTACAAACCATGATTAGATGCACATTAGAGGATGCTGGTTTAGGCAAACAATTCTGGTCAGAAGCCCTACATTATTCAAATTACACTCAAAATAGAACCTGGTCCAGTATTGTGAATAAGACACCGTATGAGGTGATGTACAATAGGAAACCTAAATTAGCACACATGCACATATTTGGAGTCACTGCAGATGTGCACATACCTAAGCAGTTGAGGAGAAAGGGAGAAAACGTATCCAGAAGATTAAGATTTATGGGATATGAAACTGGAACCAAAGGGTACAGATTCATTGATAATAATAACAAATTTATAGTCTCCAGAACAGCTGTGTTTCATGAGCAGGCCAATTGGTCTAAACTGCACCTTAATGAAATATTTCCAAATAAATGCAAAGATGCGATATCTTGCGAGGAAGGGACAATAGAAAATCAAAACATTAACAAAAATAAGAACAAAACCAAAACTTGGACAAATAGTCAGCATAAAATAAAGACAGACACATTAACAAAAAAGGAAGCTAGATATTTGCACGACAACCATAGCAAACCTGAAAGAGCTATTAGAAACAATAGAAATCAAATACCAAGTAAATACAAAGATTACATAATGCATATGAATGGAGAACAAATAACACCTAATACATATGAGGAAGTATTAAAACTCCCTCGTGAAGAAAGAGAAAAATGGGAACTAGCTATGAAAAAAGAGATGGAAAGTTTGCAAGGATTAAATGTATTCACTCCTACGATCGCACCTAAGGATAAAACAATTATAGGTACCAGGTGGATTTATAAAATTAAGAACCTAGAAGGAGGCAATACTTTATACAAGGCTAGACTAGTTGCACAAGGTTATGCACAAAAATATCCAGAAGATTATACTGACACATACTCCCCCACGGTGAGGACAGAGAGTGTTAAAACAGCTCTAGTAGTAGCATCTGCACTCAATCTGGACGTATTTCAATATGACATACAGACTGCGTATTTACACGCAAAACTAGATAAGGAAATATATGTAAGAGCACCACATAGTCAATACACTAATAAGAATGAAATTTGGTTATTAAACAAGAGTCTATACGGATTAAAGCAATCTGGCAAGAGATGGTACGATTGCTTGGTAAAAGTACTAAAGACCATGGATTTCAACGCTACCACTGCTGATAACTGTTTCTTTGTAAAAAAGAGTGATGATCACGTTGAATTTGTATTAATTTATGTGGATGATATTTTATATATAGGAAAACACAAAGAGAGCAGAGAAATCTTTGTAAATAAGTTAAACGAACATTTCTCGTTGAAATCTCTAGGTAAAGTGAATAAATACCTTGGTGTACAAATTAACAAAACTAGAAGGGGATTCAAACTTACTCAGAAAGATAAGATCATTGAACTTCTAAACAAATGTAATTTAAACAATGCCAAAACCTGTGACACTCCTATGCAAACTGATTTCCTTAGAAACACTGATGAGTCTTCCCCTGAATTTAAAGATAATACATTTTACAGATCAGTTATAGGCTCACTCCTTTATATATCTAATTGGACCAGACCAGATATTGCATTACCTCTCAATTTATTGTCAAGATATGTTAGCAAACCAACCACGTATCATTGGGAAGCTGTCAAAAGAATTCTAAGATATTTGAAAAGTACATTAGATTTTTGTTTAGTATTAGAACCTAATAATGACAAAGAACCAAAAATTACCTGTTATGCGGATGCAGATTGGGCTGGTGATACATCATGCAGAAAGAGTACTTCTGGTTATATTTTTCTATTGAATGATTGTCCAGTTTACTGGTACACTGGTAAACAAGAACTGGTAGCCACTTCAACCACAGAAGCGGAATATGTTTGTTTATCCAAAGCTGCAAATAACCTTGTATGGTTCAATGACTTGATCTCAGATGTTTGGAAAAAACCTGCATTACCTTTTGTTGTGCATGAAGATAATAAAGCAGCCATTGAAATATCCAGATCCGATGCCATTGGACAAAGGTCCAGGCATATTGATATAAAATTTAAGCACGTGAGACAATTATCTCAAGATGGATTCATCAAAGCAATACATTGTGATACTTCTGAACAATTAGCTGACATATTAACGAAGCCTTTACCTTCTAAACAGCACAAATATTTAACTTCTAAATTGTATGTATTATATTGTCCTGAATCTGAATGTAATTGGTGTTGTATAGCGAACCGGCATTTAGAGGGGGATTTGTCAGATGTAAATGCCTTATTCTCTATTGTGTAAATAATGTATATATGGGACATCAGGGGTTAACTTATTCTTTGGATTTTAATGTATTCATAATTTACCACTCCCATTCCTGGCTCCACCCCTTGTATATATAAGGAGCCACCCTCACCATTTTCTTTGCTTCTATCTTGAATATTCAGCGAATATAGAATGCCTATTATTATTAAAGAGAAATATATTTAAATCTATAATTCTTATTATCTTTATTGAGTCTGATCCTGATAATATTGCAACAATGTCAACTCCTATTCTTAGTCACAAGAGCTCATGAATGAAGAAATATGAGGTCTCCGATTGGCAGCCAAGTTATAGAAAAAGAAGTTGGAACATCAAATCAGCCTTATTTTTGACTTTTCACCCAGGTTCATCTCCAACAGAGCACCAGAGGGTTCTCCACCTGGCTAATCCAATCCCAAGGGAAGATTAGCTGAGAGAGGGATAGACCACTTCCTCCCTTCTTGCAGTCCTATTACTCCTTTTCCCCCATGAGTCCATCTGGTGTGTGCACAGGAGGCTGGCAGAACCTGCACCTCTCCCCCATCAGATGCCAAGGCCAATCTTCTATGTCATTTGATGGCTCTAATAGGATTATGAAAACCTTTTCATAAACTCAGGTTCCTAGCTGTTCTCCCATCCGCTCATCCCTCCTTCTTCCTGCATGCACTTCCATCATCCATTATTTTTCCTCCTCCTTTTTCAGCCTCTTTACCGTCACACACTGGAATCTATTTTTACAACCATCCACTAGAATTTTCAACCTGCTAGATGGAGATCATTGCTTACAAGCTTTTCTGGAAAAGGGATAATGTCTTCTCTGTAATAGTTTTGCATTTATTCCACCAACTTCCCACCCACTCTCTCTCTCCTACCTACAGAGCTGAAAGCAAGCCAACCCCCTTTGGCAGCGAAAAGAAAGCAGAGAGACCGGGCAAGCTCCAAGCTTTTCCTTTAATGTCCAGCTTGTCACATTCCATAGAGACTAAATAATATAACAAATCAACATAATAATGGGCAAAAATCTGAACATTTATCAAAAATGCCACAACATTCAAGGCAAATGACCCTGCTTATGCAAAGAAGCATCTAGTAATTCAACTAGGGTATTACTGGAGTACACAGAAAACAACAGGACCTGAGAACTTGTATCTCAGAGAGCAGTCCCACTTTGAATCTACTATTCTTTGTTGTCCCCTCCCAAGTGCTGTTTTTTTTATCACCATTATTGCATTTTTATTTAGATTATTTACATTTCAGACTAAGCAAAAGCCTATTCCTGCTCTATATGGTTAATCCACTAAGCTGCTTATTGCATCT
This sequence comes from Pituophis catenifer annectens, assembly GCF_029215685.1. Taxonomy (NCBI): domain Eukaryota; kingdom Metazoa; phylum Chordata; class Lepidosauria; order Squamata; family Colubridae; genus Pituophis; species Pituophis catenifer. The sequence goes on from NW_027256882.1 coordinate 87,071,914, forward strand.
CACGTCCATCAGACTTTCAGTGCTGCCCAGAACTAATCTACCAAATACCAGATCCTGGCCTTTCTGACAGTCTCTGTTTTGCTTGGTGAACTTCAAACCAAAGAGTATAACTCTGCTGAAAGACAGTTTGCTCTAGATATTCTTAACTGCCAAGCAGAGAAGGTTGGCAGCAAGCCCAAGGCAGAAAATGTCAGTCACAGAGTTTATTAAGTGATGACTGGGCAGCAGGACATCTCTAGGCCACCAGAAGAGTATAGAGTACATGACTCTGTATGTAGCTGGTACAATCCTTTTCCAATATGGAAAAGATCTCTTGCTCTAGAGTCTGAGAATGACTTTTGCTCAGAGAAGGAAATGCTGGGTGAAATAGGCAATAGATTAGACCTAGCAAGAGATATTTATCTTTTCTATGGTGGACTGCAGTGGTGGGATTCAAGTAATTTAACAACCGGTTCTCTGCCCTAATGATTTCTTCCAACAACCAGTTTGCCAAACTACTCAGAAAGTTAACAACCGGTTGTCCCGAAGTGGTGCTAACTGGCTGAATCCCACCACTGGTGGACTTTATCTGTTGAAGAACTTGTATTGTATTGTATTGTCAGTCCAACCTCCTATAAGAAACCTCCTATTTTAATAATACCACATTCAACATTAGGAAAGGAGGATGTTTTATTAAAGGGAGAAGTTTTCCCCAGGAAACAGAAAGAAGAAATTGAGATGGATATCAAAGAAATAAAGGAAATAAAAATTGGAGATCATGAAGGAAAGGACGGAAAGTAGTGAGAGGAATGGATAAGAATAAAAGATGAATGGGGAGCAGGCAATAGGGCAATAGATCCAAAGAGGGCCAAGAAAGATGACAAGGAAAGGCAACAGAAGAATAGTGCGGAGATGAGAAGAAGTAAAAGAACCAAAGAAAAGTGATGGGTGAAAGCAAGGAAAATCAAGATTATAGGAAGCACAGGTAAAAAGGACAGGTCTACAACAACATGCCGTGGGTCAGCTCGCCATGGCCAACTTGCCATGGGACAAAAGTTAGACTAATAACGAAGAAATAGTGGAATAGAATCATTAAACAAAGGATGCCAATGCAGGACAAAATAAAATGTGAATGACAAAAATTAAAATATTTTTTTTTATTATTTTGAATAATTAAATTGAATTGCTGAATTGTCCAGGAGCAAGTTGTCCCATGGCGACAGGGCTATGGCACATTGTCGCACGGTGAATTGACCATGGTGAGTTGTCGTGGTGAATTGGCCTTGGTGAGTTGGCCATGGCAACTTGGCCCGTTCCAAAAAAGGAGATGGGGAAGGGAGAATACTGATGATGAGGGAGTACACAAGGTGATACAGAAAAGGGGGAAGTGTGTGAGAGACTAAAATAGCTAATCAAAGACAGAGGACTAGGTAACCAAATATATTTTCTTCTATGGATCCCCCACCCCCAAGAAAAGGATTTGCACCCTTATTCTTTTTAGCACCAATCTCAACTCACTAGTGAAAAGGGCTGCATTATTCGTGTTTTATTTCTGAAGAAAAAATAGAAAAATATTAATGGGAAACCACTTTCTCTTCTGAATGCTAGGTAGAATATTCATGATACTACTTTGGTTTAAAGGAGCCAACAGAAGTTTGGAATTTCTGGTGGGCCCTTAGCAACATGATTATTGAGCAATTCAACTTTCCCCAAGCAGACCTATGCTATATGTTGTTTCTATGTATATCACAGTTTAATCTACAAAGACACTTAGGTGGAAAATTATTTATTCTAGTTTGGAGGTCAGCAAAGATTAGGGGTATGTCAACTGAGTCGGATGTGATTCAAACTGTTGATTCTCTAAACTGATTTGGATTTCTGAATCAGACTCTTATCATGCTGTGATCAGACTTGGCAAGTTAATTTAATTTAGGGGAAATGCTGTTTGTACAAATGCAAAAGGCCACTGAATCTTTGGAGCAATTCAAAGGCAAGTGATTCTCTTTGATGATTCAATCTGGATCAATGTTCTGATCTGAAAAATCAGTTTCTCTTGGACGCTTAAATAAACATTTAATGTCTGGACTAAAGTTTTACACAGCCCTACTAGGTGTACCTCTTATTTCACTTGAATGAATTTTGGAGATTTTGGATAAACATTATACGCAAAACTGGGAGCATTTCTGCATTCCCTTACATCAGAGATGGGCAAAACTTGAAACATAATGAAATGGTATATAGAAACAGGTTACTTATATAGACATTCTGCACAATTGTTCGTTTGTACAAATGAGTGGATGGTGGATGGAAATAGTAAAAACATTCAGCCACTTTAGGGAAAACTACATGTTGCCAGTAAACACATGTTCAGTCTCAAGAATTGTTTAACTCTTGTGATGAGGCCCCTCCTGATTCTGAATCATACAGCAGAATAGCCCCAAGTTTCTCTAAATGACACACAATGCTTGCTTGGCTTATGTTCAAAATTAGCTCATGCTGCAATCCATACTTAAAATATTTTATCCATAGTCAATGAATGTAGGACCAACACGAAAGTTATCTGTTAGGCTGCAAATAGGCTATATGCAGAATTTACTATTTATGTGAAACACGTGGTCGTGATTTCTGCCTGCCTGCCTGCCAATTCTTTCAAATAAACAGTTCCTGTCTTACTCTGTATCATATTAAATAATTTTTCTCCCATCTGTGCTACTCCCATAAAGACTCTGACTTTGGAGTTCCCTACCACCCGATTCTGTCTTTTTCAGATGTGGAACCAAAAAAAAAAATGTGTTTTTTTTCTCTGGCATTTCACAGTTAAATTAAACAACTGTGGTCATTCCCCCCCACCTACCTAAATATCTGGGGCTCTCTTTCCTTGCTGTGTGGTTGCTGTGATTTGGTTAAAAAAAATTAGCCCTATGGTTCCTAGATGCATGTTTAAGTTTGAATGCATTTAATAATTCTTAATTGTAAACTGTTTTCAGAACCAGAACAACTGAGAGGAAGTCTATAAATAGAGTAAGTAACTAGGTAAATGAAGAAATATTTCTGGTTTCTCCGCCTGCCTGGATCATGGAAATGTGTGTGTGTGTGTGTAAGAACAGATGCTAGTGCTGGCCTTACATTTACAGAATGCATGTAAAATACTGTTAAGCACAGATTGTAGTCTACCATGGACAACGTGAACCTATACCAATTATAGAATTGCAAACTGATTTCTGGTTGCACCTTGCTGAGTATGGTTTAGGATAAGAACCTGGCAATCAGACAGAATCTGCATGGTAGGAGCTAAGCAACTTCTAGCCAATCCCATAGCCAACATTTGCGTATTACAGTACCAAGCACAGGTTAATTTAGAGAATTATGGGAAGGTGTGTGTGTGTGTTAATGTTGGAGAATGTGGGAACTCAAGTTACTAGAGCCCAATATATCCTGCAACCATCCCAATACCTACAGAGATACAATTCAAGATCTCAATAGGAACCAAATCCAACTTTGTGAATAGAGCATGAGCTCAAGCTGGAAATGCAATAGACATTAATTTCTCCATCACACAAACCTGGAAAGAGTTTAAATCCCAGCTCAGCAAAAATAACACATTTTAAAGTTTAGGAGGCTAAAATCTGCACATTTTCTCTGATTCATATTCAAGTCATCTCTCCAAAGAAAACAAAGGAAGGAATGGTACTTGGAATCTAAAATTAAACTTGAAAAATTCTTACACAATGAGAAGGATTTTCTATAACTTTCCTTAAGGAAATGAGGCAATAGATATCAATCTTCAGATCAGCCAAAACTAGCTAATGATTTTATTTCTTGGAGGTGCCCTGGGATCATTTTATATCATATGAATAAGCATCGTTTTACATTTCTGGGTTTTATCTTACAAAAAGTGACACCACAATAAATACATAAGCTTTTCAGGCCCCAAAGAAATCTTTCTTGGTTTTGCCCTATAGTTAAACTATAGTTAATAGTTCCTTGTAAGAGAGATTGTTCATGATTTGAAAAAAGTCAGCACCCAGGGAATAAAAAATATTATTGTCAGGAGCGGATATCCATGATATAGCTATAAGAAACTTCTGTTGTTCAATTGTCCTGTCTAATTCATAAATTTTGAGTTTCAGACGTCAAGAGTGTTCCATTTGCAATTGCCTTCTCTCTTCCTAATTTCTGCTGTTTTTTTTTTTTTTTAAAGATGAGTAAAGAAAATGCTTTAGCAATTGCATAGTTCCTTTCCATGGGTAACGTTAGAATCTATCTGACCAGAACAATTCCCAAAGTAGACAAGATACAAAACTTATAGGAGTACATTGGGGTTCAGAATGATGCCAAGGGGTGAGTTTAAGCTTCACCTGGATCACACATGAATCTTTAGGAAATGATCATGGCTCAGCGGTTGAGCAAATATTTTATAAAGTTCCTGTCTTCCTTCCTCAAGAAATTTTCACCTGGAAATTCAGGAAGTTGCCTTCAAGATACAATCTATACTATCAGATATAAACTTATATTGAAAACCTAAAAACTTTCAAGAATGCATCTTAAATCAAACTCTTGTGATCCTTGTTTGAAGCAGTAGAAGAGGAAAGCACATTTTTTCACTCCCAAATACTAACAGTATTCCCTGACAGCAGGCATTGAACAGCACACTCAAGCAGTGTGAAAGATGACTGGAGATTGCCCACAACTGGAGACCATCCAGAGGAAAGCTATGCACATTTCTGCCCTACTGATATTCATTTACAAGCCAAAGTGATACAAAAATATGGCTGAAACATTTGTCTGTTTTATAGACGCTTACAAAGCTATTTGAAAAGCTGAAGAATGGAACTGATAGAAAAAGTTACAACATCATTAAATTACACATCAAAGACAGGATAAAATATACAACACACAAACATAGAACATCAAGGGTGAAAATGGGGTGGGGGTGAGGGGTAGAATTGCAGAAACCAAGTGCAGCTGGAAACTTTCAGCATATTGTTAAAATACCACCATTTAAAAGTGAAAACTTGCTGATGTTGCATTTCAACATTAGAGAAAAACACTACATAGAGAAATACAACAAATGGTTGAAATGGTTCTAGAAGCTCTCCAAAGCAATCATTACCAGAAAGAGATTCATAGCATAACGATTTAGGTTGTTGTTATGATCTTATTGATTTTTTAAAATAAATCTTCAGCTCCCTCATAGTTATTTATCATAACATTTCCTTTGATTCTCTACTGACTCTTCTTAAACAACTCTTCAAAATCCTATATACTAGGTAGAAAGTGATGCATGTACACTGAGAAAAGTCCACAGATTTGTGTTGGATGAAAGTACTCAGCTGACCTTGGCTGTTCTTCAGAAAAGGTAAGTGGGCTCAAAACTGGGTAGGATTTGAATGGGAGGCCATCACAAATTCAGAGGGCCAGAAGCTAGATTGAGGAGCTGAAAAAATATGCTAGGCAAAGGCAATGGCAAACCACATTTGAATTGTTGTCAAGAAAATTAAATATCCATGTAGATACCCAGACCTGAGGTTGACTCAAGAGAATTTTTACCATATTTATTTTGAATCTAGAATTTTAATGTTCAGGAACAAAATATTAAGAACGCTGCAAATATATTTGCCTATCTGATTATTTAAGGCTTACTGGTAAGTATGAAAGTTTTCCTCACCCACAACCTGGTTTTTGTATTTATATAAACATTTATATCCCAATCATCTAATGTTTATGGCTAGAAATTTTGGAGGTTATCTTCCATTGTGTTTGAAGAGTGTTAGATGGGAGCTGAAATAAACATCCATGGCATAGGGCAGGGGGCCCCAACCCCTGGTCCACAGATCGACCCCAGTCCTCAGCATGCCAGCAATTGGCCCACACAAATAAGCGAAGTCTCATCCATAAGATGCAAGCAGCATGCAAAACCACACCCCCTCTGGTCCACAGAAAAACCTTTCTCCGTGGAACTGGTCCCTGGTGGCCAAAAGATTGGGGAATACTGGTATAGTGGACAAAACTTTAAAAATATTTTTTGCTGTTTTCTATAGATTCTGAGTTATTTTTCATTTTGATTTACATATTACTTTTTGATTAATCCAAGAAAAGAAAAAGGTACAGGATTCAAAGACAAATAAATTTGTAGCAATGCCCCTGTTAAGGTCATCAAACAAGTCAATATAGCACAACAATAATAAAACCAAGTTATGAATTAAATCCACTAATAAGCAGTTATTTATACATATATAATAGAGCTCCCTAAAATCTTAACTCTATGAATGAAGCAATAGCTCTTAGACTTATACCACTTCACAGTGCTTTACAGCCCTCCCTAAGAGGTTAACAGAGTCAGCATATTGCCTCCAACAATCTGGGTCCTCATTTTACCGATCTCGGAAGGATGGAAGGCTGAGTCAACCTTGAGCTTGGTGAGATTCGAACTGCCAAATTCCAGGCAGTCAACAGTCAGCGGAAGTAGCCTGCAGTACTATATTCTAACCAATACAACACCACACATGTAACAATAGGCCCTGTCAGTTGAAACACAGTTCTGCATTCTGGGTTCAGGGCACCATTGCTTGTATACTAGACCTCTCTGCCTTAAAAAGGAAGAATACAATGCTAGTTGATCTCAAAGAATGGGCAGATTGGTATGGTTGATGATGCCTGGACCCAAACTGTTCGTATCTTAAAGGCCAGGGTCATCACTTTCTTGAAGAAGAGTCTGGTGGTTCCAAATTTTAGGTATGAAGCATGTTCACTGTGGAATTGTGGGCCCCCAGGTTATCACCAGATGATACCTGGTGTATCATCTGGCTCAGATGGGATTCATCTTCTACCAGACCTTCTGAAGGAAAAATTATTTCCAATTATAGGCTCAACAAAGACTGCTTCAGGCAGAATCTGCTGCAGAAGATGCAGAACTGAAAGCTAATGGGATTTGTGTTGGGCTGGAAAGTTTCAGCAAAACAGAAGCTTGCAGAGGTGTTGACTGGCTGGCTATGTTGACATTTGAATGAAAATCCAAGGCTTTCAAAATAAGACTGTCGTGCATTTTTGAGCATCCTCGGAGAGTGATACCTCAGAATCTTCACGTTGTCAATCCCTTCTCTCTCTCACACACACATAGATATGCACAAATACACTCCTGTGCTGGGTAGAAAAACAATGATAAGAAGTGATAAAATTGAGGTCACAGAGCATTATCTTCCTTGCATCTTCACTGAATGGTTCTGCAGGTTAAGCCAAGAGAGAAGAGTAAACCAAGAGAGAAGGGGGAAGTGAAGAAACAACAGCCGTGAGAAGACAGTGAACCAACTCTTTACCTTATCAAGAACTTCCCAGAATTTAGTAAGTATTACTGCTGAAACTTTCTTTAAAAAACCAATGCAATTTAACGTTGCTAAGGTTGGGAGACACTGATTTAGGCCAAGGCTACTTAATATGAGGCACTCCAAATGATTTCTGTACCCGGTAAACAACTCATCCATTAATTTAGGACACATTAATTATACTTTTAACTTTCATGGGAGGAAGACATATTGTTTATTTATTAAAGATATGCATATACTTTGTCACTCACAACAAACTTCCTTGAGCTGTTTGAAAACCTAAATTATAAAAGTAAGTTGTAATAGCTTGCATACATGAGTTTAAGGGGTTTGATTGAAAGAGGCAGAACCAAATATTTCCCCTGTTCTCTCTCTCTCTCTCTCTCTCTATCTATCTATCTATCTATCTATCTATCTATCTATCATCTATCTATCTATATCTTTAGTCATTTAAAGACAACAAGAAGAAAACCCAGTCAGGTTTTATTAGAAGAAGCAAGAAGTTTCACTTTGCTGACTTCATGTCTAACTAAATCACAACTGTTTTGGATTTTTAAAATAAATTGCTGAATGATAGCAAACATACAAAATGAGAATTATTTTTCTGCTTTCTAACTGAACCTCAGAACAGATTTAAGAAACCTATGTTAGATATGAAATGAACTTAACATACATTTGTACCTAATAAACATGTACCCTCAGTATTGCTAAATGCTATAACTTTTTGTTTTAGATTTCAGAAAGAGGCTTACAGAATTTAGGGGCAAATATTCTATTTCTCTCATTTTGATGATTTAGCAGTGGGCCTGGATCTAGTTAATGACCTCTATTAGATCTACCTTTGATCTTCCCTCTGTGTCTTCTGGGACATGCCATCTGTTTTTATTTATTAATATTCTGACTTCATATTATTTTTAATGACTAATTCAAGGCAGCAAACATGCCTAACACTCCTTCCTCCTCATATGTTCCCCACAACAACAATCCTGTGAGGGTTAGGCTGAGAGAGAACGATTGTCTTAAACTCACCTAACTGCCTTTCATGCCTGTAGTGGGACTAGAACTCACAGTCTCCTAGTTTCTAGGACAGAAACTTAACTACTTCACCAAATTGGCTCTCTATTAATTATTAGATAGCTAATGATATCTTAGATCTCTCTGACAGCAGTTTTGCTCCTCTGTGAGTTTTTTTCTGGGTCTCACACTCAACCTTTCATGGACTTTATTCCACTCAGTCTTCAACAATATGAAAACCTTTCTAATCTATTATAGAAATTTTCTCTGTATAAAGATGAACAGGCCTTGTTTAACAGCTACTAGAGTGATCTAAATCCATTCCAATCATTGTGGTACCTTTAGTTATCTGCCATCACCTCCATGGCCAAGCTGTTTGTTCCCACAATTCTCTCTGATGTTATTCAGGTCATCCAGGTATATTAAGACCAACAAGATGCCAATTCTGGTTCTATGCCTCTTCTACAATAGCTATGCCTTCTAAGAATCTAAGCTATCTTCTACCATTGGGGAATTAAGTTAGTTTACATTTCTGCACAGATGCAAAGATTTGTGACAAACCAGAGAGACACAATAATGAAGAGAAGGCACACCTCATCTACATTTTAAAACAAATGTTCAACAGATGTTAGTATGTGACAAGTATGTGCTGCATTTACAAAAAGTGAAATAACAACCCCCCCCCCCCCCGGTTTTATATGAAATTCCACTGTCACGTCCTATGATCCTGTCTGTCATCTCCCTAAAATATTCAACCAATATCAGAGAAAATATATCAAAGTAGCATAGATGGTTTTTCCTCTGGAATACACTGGCATTTCTGAAAGCATTTGGAAGTCAGTGATATATTCTGTGAAATCCATGTATAACTTTCAAGAAATTAATTGTAGGGTTTAGCAAAGGACCAGATCAGGCTACAACAGTCAGATGTGCTGATCAGATACCGAATAATGTACTTAAATCCTGAATATATCATTTGGTGTGTATACTGTTAGAATTCTAGCATTTCCACAAGTCTGAGTTTTTCTCCAACTTTTGTCCTCAACACAAACCTAACAACATAGCTTCATCATGTGCAAGAGGCTGCATAGTTCTGGGGGTTGTATCTCCTGATCATATTCTGTTTTGGCCTTTGAATCCCCACCAAGATGGGATGTCCTGGCCTTGCAAAGAGTTGGTCTCAGCCGAAAATGTCTTTGTGGGTATTTAGAAATTCCTTAAAGCTCTTGCACCTGTTCCTTGGTCTTTAAACTTCACCATCACTCTCAGCTGTACTCTGAAGGGGCTTTTTCTCTATAATAATAAGGGTTAACCTGTTCCTGGAGGGTGAATGGAAAGCACCATCGAGAGGCCTCCATGGAGCTGCAGCCCCTGTTATTCACTGAAAGCCTTTTAATACCCTTGCCTGTTTTGAAAGTCAAACATCAAGCCACAGACAAAGCCAACCTGAAAAGGCATCATGCCTGAGTGATCAGAAGTGGATGAACACACCCATCCAGTTAAGAAGCCCACAAGGCTGGTGAAGGGGGAACAGAGGGCCAAGGGAGCTCTGATAGACAGTTATCACTCCCACTGACTGCAGGCCTGATTCACAGTGACAGCCAAGAGGAGGAAAAGGGGGGGTTTAATCTGAGTTTTGTAAAGGTGATGGACAGGCAGTAGAGTCTACATAATGACCCCTGACCTCCTCCCCAATCTAAGTCCCCATAAAACGCTGACATTGGCAAGCAATGTAGAAGCGGCCTAATCCCTAACTTTCTAGGTGATGAGTGGGTGGGGGGGAGGAGAAGAGAAATATTGGAGGTCACATTATGATTAGGGAAAGCTATATAGATGTCCTGCTCATTCTTGTTGCATTTAAAAAGACTCTGTGAGGCAAGAGCACTTGGAGAGTCTTTGGCCGTCTCCTTTGTGCAGATCCCATGCTTCTAGTTAACAGGTTCTTCTGAGTCTCAGCTAAAGAGAAGTGGCAGCTGCCACAAGCTATTTATTTTGAGATGAAATGCTCTTCTGGAGATCAATCCTGCCCTCTAAAAGGATATTTCATTTCCTCATCAGGACCAAAAAAAATAAAATAAAAAGTCAGTCACCATTTAAAGATCAATGAATATGTTTTGCCCTCATTGGTTTGTTTTGTCTCATCTCCACTTGTTTATTTTCTAAAATTATGGGATTTCTGGGGTTCTTTCGGAGGGAGGTAGAGGATAACTTTCAGACTCGAATGCCTAACAGTATTGATATTTCCTCTATGGCAATTTGCACTCACCTGGAACCTCTAAGACCAGGTGCACTGGGACAAGATGAACTGGGGAATGTGAGGGGAGAGACTGCCCTGTGAGAATGGTCTGTGAGAATGACCTTGGGAGACCAGAAGAAGAGTCCCAGAATAGACAATGGTGATATAAGAGGCACATGAATCTGCAGAAGGAATGGAGACAGAACAAACATCTAAAAAGAGACCCTCCCTAGTTTTTGGGATTGTAAAGATGAGGGGGACAGATGTATTTTTAGACTTGCAAGATTCTGTTAATGTAAGTTTACAATAAACTTAGAGCTAGTACTCTTGGGTGTGTTTCTTGTCTGGATTAGCTCACAAGGCTGACAGGAAACAAGAAGCATGGATGATGGATGATGGATGACAACAGAATACATACAGAGGTTGGTGTGTGGCATTTAACCCCCCCCCTCAAATTATTATTTCTTATATGCGGCACTGACTGGGAATTTTTGACCTGAAGAAGGTCAGTACTGCTGTTTGATGGATGTATTCAGTTTTGACTGATCCCACATATTAATTCCCATAAAGATCTGTGCATAATTTCTTTTATGTCCCTACTCAATGTGCACTCAAAATGACATTAAGCTAACAGAGTTTGCTGTTAATCTAAGTTTGGTGTGCCTCCTGGGAGAACATCATGTAGGGCAAAAAAACAGGCTACCTGGTTCTTGCCAAGTCCTGTTTTGGAAAGCAGGACTTGCAATTTCTTGCCATTTGCTAGGTTAGTGAGGCTGCGGATGGACATTGAACTCTCTGTCCCAAGACTAAGATCTAGACTTCTAGATTCAGTTCTCCTAATTTATTACTCCTCAATTTACCAGTTCCAACATTATCTATTCTTAAAACTACTATGGAAATCATTATGAGTAGTTACATTAGCATCCTTCAGTCTCAAAAGACTATGGTATCGTGCTTTGGAAAGAGGTCCTAAAGCAGCATCTAGTGTGACTAAAAAGACCAATTCGAGAGTGGCAATCCCTTCCACACTGAGGGCAGATACATTCTGTCCCCTGCCCAGCCCCCAGATTTCACTGGTTCCGGGACTGCCTCTTTGCCTCAGCCTGCCGAATAAGTTTCTCTTCAAATTGGAGAAGGCCATGCTGTGTCTTTAGCCTCCAAGCTGAATGATCGGAAGTTAAGGTTTCCCAATTGTTAATGTCCATTCCCAGGGCCTTTAGGTCCCTCTTGCAGATATCCTTATATCGCAGCTGTGGTCTCCCTCTGAGGTGCTTTCCCTGCACTAATTCTTCATACAGGAGATCTTTCGGAATCCGACCATCAGCCATTCTCATGACATGCCCCAGCCAGCATAGACATTGCTATTTCAATAGTGTATACATGCTAGAAATTCCAGCACGTTCCAAGAATGTGCTATTTGGAACTTTGTCCTGCCAGGTGATGCCAAGAATTCGTCAGAGACAGCGCATATGAAAGGTGTTCAACTTTCTCTCCTGCTGTGCGTAAAGGGTCCAAGACTCACTGCAGTACAAGAGTGTGCTCAGGATGTAGGCTCTATAGACCTGGATCTTTGTATGTTCCGTCAGCTTCTTATTAAGCCATATTCTCTTTGTAGAAAAGCTACAAGGGTTAGATCGAGAACTTGTAGAAAAGGTTAAATCATGGGTTGCTTTGCATGGAACTCAAAATGCCCTAATATCCATGCTCAGAAGCAAACATAACTGTGGTTGCCACTTCCCTCCCTCTGCCAGGCTCTCTCATGTAAGGGGATGGTCCAAGGATATATAAAAAATAGAGTGTGCCACTAAAGCTGAATGCAGCAATAGTGTGCATCATCACTATAGATGAGCAGTGGCTGAAAAGCTGGTGCCACTTATGCAAAAACTTTGGAAAGGTTCAAGTGGCTAATGTAACATGAGATTGAGACTAAGCTAATGTGCCATGTGCTAGTTTTGTTGTGGTAATCCATTAATCCATAGTCAAATAAAGAGAGTCCTCCTAATACTATGGGATGTTCTTAAAAATGCAGCACCTGTTCCTGATAGTCTCCACAACTTTCCTTAGCAGTATAAATATCCAGACACCTAAACAACCTGGTGCTTGGGAGGTTTTCATCTTATCTTGGCCTTATTTGTGGAATCTTAACATTTGGCTTTTTAAGTCAATTCAGCCACTTCTGGTACCAAACAATGATTTGTTATGAAATATTATCCATCCCTTATCATGATAGTGAATAATATTCTCTATCTCCTACTGAAAATAATATAAATGATCCAAACACATTTACCAGAAACAAGTGGATTTAACAAAATTCATTGCAAACCGGTCGAATTTCCAGCAGAAATAAAAATTAATTCCCTTTTTAGGTTTTTTGGGGGGGAGACTCAAATCTTTTTAAAAACAGAATTGAACCCCCAATTTCAGAAGTGAAACAGTGTTCTTTTTCATGAATTGGCTTATCAATCATCCAAACTTAGCTAAGAATCTGAGTGGTGACTGTTTATTCAGAATCCCACAAAAGTCCTCACTTTCTGCCAGCTTGTTTTCACCATGCTGGGGCACTGGTGCCAATCAATCAGTGGTGGGTTGCTACCACTTTGGTCCGGATCTTGCGAACCGGAAGTAACGGCAGCAGGAGGCTCCACCCATCCGCCCACCCGCCTGGACATCATCATGGATGCTCTGTGCATGCCACAGGTGAGCGCTCCCATTGCGGACCAGTAGCAAAGGTAAGTGGAACCCACCCCTGCAATTAATGCCCTGTAATCCACAGGTTTCAGTTGTGAATATTCTTCCTTCAGTCATTCTGAATTCAGAATCTGCTGAAGGACATGTGCTGGATGCTCAGCAGAGGCTCTCTTTGCCCTCTAAGAAAGTTAGTTCCTCTGCGCAGTGCTCTCTTGCCTTTTCACGCCAAGGATTTGGGAAATGCCTCTCAATTCTCCCTGGGAATTCTTCTTTGTGAGAAATTCTGAGACTTGGTATCTCCACAGCACCCAGTTTTCCAAATGAAACAAGTTATTCATAAGAGACCAACTCATTAAGGAAATTGGTTTTTAGCAAAGTATCTTATCTCGCTATACAGTCAGCAGCCCTATATTGGAGGAGATCAACAAAAACTCATTGCCACGGCTGGCCGACAGCCTAATCCTCTTTTAATTGGCTGTGGATAGAAAATAATGCCGGAACTCCCAGGCTCTGTCCAACCAATGAACATTCAGAACTGTGTGCTGGGTCAAAAGCAGAATATGAATTTGGAAGGGTCTTAAAAATACAAAACTGCTTTTTCTTGAAACAAGCGCACATGTCCCAGTGCATTTTAGTATTGACATGACCTTTGCACTATTCAGTGTGATGAAAAGTAATAGCATCTACTGGCAGTTTTGAGAAAAATAACATTTGCTTTTATTTGATGGAGGCATTAGATACTAGATAATATTTTATTTTCTGTTGAGTGACAATACAAACAAAAGTTTGCCAGTGAAGTTCAGCAGGGGAGTTTAAAGAAAAATCCTTAACAAATGTTCTAAAACGACAGTGTGTAGTTGGCTAATCTGGGAATCTGAGAAGGGAACAAGAAAAAAACAAAAGCCTTGACTACTGATACCTTAAGCAACCAACATGAAGGTCAATGGACAGAAATATGTAGTCGTACGTAGCATGTTTGTGCTCCTGCCTGAGAGGTACATCCTAGACTAAGAACCACCTGGCCTATATTTCTAGCAGATGAAATCAGATCAAAGAAAGGAAGTTCTACAATAAATTTATTTATTTATTTATTTTTATTTATTTATTAAATTTTTATACCGCCCCCTCTCCCGAAGGACTCGGGGCGGTGAACAGCCAAAATTAAAAACACACAATACAAATATTAAAATACATTAAAACGAAATTAAATTATCTTTGGCTTCTCCAATTTAAAACCCCTTGCCCATAAAGTTCCCCAATTAAAAATTTTTTAACCCAGCCCGGCTTGCTGAAATAAAAAAGTCTTCAGGGCCCGGCGGAAGGTACGGAGGTCTGGGATCAGTCGTATCCCTGGGGGTAGCTCATTCCAGAGGGTGGGTGCCCCCACAGAGAAGGCTCTTCCCCGGGGGGTCACCGGCCGACATTGCCTGACAGATGGCACCCTGAGGAGGCCCTCTCTGTGGGAGCATGTTGGCCAGTGGGAGGTTATCGGAGGCAGAAGGTGGTCTCGTAAGTAACCGGGTCCTAAGCCATGGAGTGCTTTGAAGATGAGAACCAACACCTTGAAGCGCACTCGGAAGACCACTGGAAGCCAATGCAGCTCGCGCAGGAGAGGTGTCACGTGGAGCGCCATGTCGCCCCCATAAGTACTCGCGTGGCCGCATTCTGCACCAGTTGGAGCCTCCGAGTGCTCCTCAAGGGGAGCCCCATGTAGAGAGCGTTGCAGTAGTCCAGGCGGGAAGTAATGAGGTCATGAGTGACCGTGCATAAGGAGTCCCGATCCAGAAAGGGGCGCAACTGGCGTATCAGGCGAACCTGATAGAAAGCCCCCCTGGCCACGGCCGTCATATGCTCTTCTAAAGACAGCCGTGCATCCAGGAGGACACCCAAGTTACGCGCCCTCTCCGTGGGGGCCAATGTCTCGCCCCAATAGTCAGTGATGGCACCAGCTGACTATATCGGGATGCCGGCAGCCACAGCCACTCAGTCTTGGAGGGGTTGAGTCGGAGCCTGTTCCTCCCCATCCAGACCCGCACGGCCTTCAGGCACCGGGACATCACTTCAAGGGCATCGTTGGGGTGGCAGATGAAGATAAACACAGTCCTAATGGCCCTTCTCCGGAGACTCAGGGGGGCTAACAATGCGTTAAGCAATAGCCTTCATGCTTTTGTATATTTATACAAAGTCATCTTATTGCCCCCATAATCCGGGTCCTCATTTTACCTACCTTAGAAAGGATGGAAGGCTGAGTCAACCTTGAGCCTGGTGAGATTTGAACTTGCAGTAATTGCAGGCAGCAGATGTAAATGGATGTTAATAACAGTGCTTTAGTCTGCTGAGCCACCAGAGCTCAGCTATCTATATTGCACTGTTATCACAAAGAAAAAGCTTTTGAACCCTTGCAGAAGAAAGAGACTGAGCTTTCAGGAGAAAAAAAAGGTGATACAGCAAACAGGAGAAAAAGACAGTGGATCCCAAAGGAGTGTTATGTTCTGCAATAAGACAAACAGAAGAACTGTGCAGCCTGAGACACTTCTATCTGGAAATGAAACTGTCTGATAATTTCATGATGTATGTCATTTGCCAGAAGCAAAAATGAAATAGTGATGAAACAACTTACATGGCCTACTAAATTCAGTTGACAATTGTCAAGTGGACAATTACTCTTTCATACTAAATCATGTGAGGACAGTTGCAATCATATCACTTTTGACTTTGAGGACCTAGGAAGCAAATTCAAGACTCCGGTAGCTCATATGGTATTTTTCATCCATCCTTGCAGTCTGGAAGAGACTCAGAAAGGGAAAATTGAATGCTACAGATGAATGGCTGAGTATACAAATAGTGTCAATCGGAAAGATTTGGTATATGAGACTAAAGTCTGAATTTTCTGGAAGATAGGCTATTAATACACAATGCATATCACAAAGACTGGAAAAATATGCTAAAACAAAGCATAGCAAGTTTGATCGGGATGGGTTTCAGCTGAATCCTGAAATTATAGGAGATAGCTATAGAAAGCCTGGAATTAAAAACTATCATGATTTTAGAAAAAGTGAGCTGCTATACTAGGGATTATTAAACTACTCAGTGAAAAATCAGAAAGAAACACTATTTACTTCATAAATGGATCAAGCTTCATTATCTGTACATTAATGATAGAGTTAGGGTACTGAACTGAATGTATAGGAATGCAAATACTTTTAATTAATGAAGATGTGGTGGGATGGTTCTCATGATGATAGAATTTAAAGGATACAAATTGTTAAAACTCCAGAAACCGTAGAAAGGCATTGGATCCAAGTGAATGAACTTGGCGATGATGTAAAGAAAATCCAAATGAATGAATTTACTGATACGGTAGACAGCATCTGGTTTAAAATAATAGAAAAACAAATGAAAACAATACTGTTCTTTGTGTCTACTATCATCCACCTAGTGAAAGAGTAGATATGGATGATGCTTTCCAAAAGCAAATTACAGATCATTCAAAGAAGCATGAAGTAGACTGGTAGGGGTGCTTTATTGAAAGCACTCTTACATCTGTTGGGAGACAAATTCTGCCAAGCTTAGTCCTTTCAGTAAATTCCTGATTATGTGGTGCTGACAACTTTCTCTTTTAGAAGATGAAGGATCAGCTATTTGGAACTAGCCAACAGGGAAGTTTTAGTTGAGGAACTGTAAGTAACAGGAACATTGGTGGTAATAAATGGGTAATGGTTAGTTTAAGCAAATCTTGGACTTCAAAATCTTGGGTTTTAATACAGTGATGATAATGAGGATTCCTTGGCAAAAGACGAATGGGAGAAGCAATCATGATAATAGGAAGTCCGAAAGAAGACAATATTAAAATTATGATTGCATAATTCCAATTCCAATGAGAAAGAAAATGGGAAAAGCATCAGAAGAAGCCAACATAACCACTTTAATGACATTTTAAAAGAATACAATATAGTAGGTATAAAAAGGAAAAGATTCCCAAAGAAGGATATATACATGTCACCCAAAACTGTAAAGATTGCAACAAAAAGTTTCTAAATGAGCTGAGATTGGCAAACAAGAAACAAAAAACCTGCTAAGAACACAGCAAAAAAACATAAGGTGCTTTAAGTGGGATTCCTGCATTAACTAAATGCCCTAAATGTTGCCTTTCTATTCTGTGATATTATGATTCAACGCAGACAACATTTTCCTTAAGAAACAGACTGGGTGGCACAATTAAGAGCAATCTTTGAAAGCTATCTAAATAGATGGGTAACAGATGGATGGGTAATATATTCCATCCCACAGCTCAGGTTTGAAATCATTTTGCTTGCTTTGTTTATGGAGATTCTCAGTCATCCAGGGCATAGTTGTCCCAAAGGTGCTTTTCCAACAGGCAACTGGACTTTCTTGTTTTTCTTTGAAGATGTTTCACTTCTCATCCAAGAAGCTTCTTCAGCTTTTGCCTACTTTCCACACCTTCAGGAGGAGCTGGGACTATAGCTCCCACCATTCCCAGGTAGCATGACTAACAGAGAATTCTGCAGTTATAATCCCAACACATCTAGAGGACATTGATACATAAAGTTTTTTCAACTATAAGAATATATTTTATCTTGCTGAATCAAATGTCTCAATTCAATTTCATTGGCAATTTGCTTTTTTTCACCTAGAATCCAGTTTTATAATTAAACCAAGTCTGCAGTCCAAGACCAAAATAATTCAATCACTGGCTTTACATTCGCAAACTTATATTATAGGCTCCATAAAGCAGAACCTATTATATACCAGTTCTAAAATTTTAAAGACTTCTAACTGTTTTTGATAACTCCATTTATCAGGTTAAGAAACAGTAGAGGGGAAATCAAGACTGGTTCATTTCTAGTGTGACTTGTAATTATATATCATTTATCTTCCAGCTTTGCTATTCTATGGTTGTTTTCAGCTAGCACCTACATTTCCTTGATTGCCATCTGAATTTCTCTCCATGCCAGTCCATTAAGAAGCATTCATAGTGGGCCAATCAGATGGTTCTTAGGCAGTAAAATTGACTGCCCTTGGTTAAATAATTCTTTGTAGTGGACTGAAGGAGTAGCCACTTTAAGGCAATAATGAATTAACCCTGCACTGGATTACTGATTACTGAATTAACCATATACTGGATTGTGCAATGCCACAAACCTAACCATGATGAACACTAAGCAAGTTTATCATGTTCTACAAATTGAGCCAATAATTCTTTAACTGATTTGGTTATGTATGTTGTATGGACACAGATCTTTCTCTCCCCAACAACTTTCACCATCTGCTCCTTCATCCAATCCATCTATCGGCTATCTAATTCTTCCATCTCTCTACCAATACCATTCACACATCCTATTAGTTTTCTATTTCTCCTACTTCCTTTCCCATTGTATTCACTGTAGAATAGCATACCATGACTATAATTTTGATCAGTGAATCCTGGAACAGAATTTATTTCTTTAAACATGTTCCATTTGAACAAAATGATTTAGAGAACCAGATTTTGTAAAAAATAAAATAAAAAATCTACATATGTATGTTTTCACTGGGCCCTCTTCTCTAGCATGACATTTGAAGAGCTCCTGACAGGTTAAGCCATCTCGCTGTCGTGCAAATTACATGTCTAAGTTCATTTTGCTGGAAAAAGCTTCCCTGCTTGTATGGCCAGCTGGATGTCATGAATCCTAGTCTAGTGCATAATTGTGATTTGGAATGACAATGTTTTAGACAGTGCCAAGTCTTCTTCTGGATACAATTCATGGTGTATGTGCCCTGAATGCCTGCCATACAGCAAAAGGCTCTGAGGCATTCCCCATTTTCCTATGGCTTAGAATGATCAAATATTTTAGGCGGGCACAGAATTATCTTTTATGCTGTTTTAGCAATTAATTTGACATTCCCCCAATCTTTGTTTTGTCCATTTGAGACAGATTGCAAATCCCAGTGCCCTTTCTCTGTCCTGTATTATACCTCCCACATGGATGGCATTTTAGTGAATATCAATTAGTTCCCAGTGCTAAATGTATTTATAGCTCAGCCTGGCTGCTAAGCAATGGAGAAATGAAAAATGGCATATCTCTGAATAAGTTAAAGTATGTGAATAATCAGTAGCCCCTTTTTCTCAATCCAACCACTCTGAATTGATCGTTAGAAGCCCAGCCGTTGTGAAAGGGAAGATCTTTCTCTTCAGAATTCCTTAACACTAAACATTTTCGGAACTATTTTGACTTGGCTTTTAGCCAACAAAAGTTACGCTTCTGGATTTAGATAAGAAGTAGATAGTTTTAATTCCCACAGGGAGATCCATCTGGAAGACAGCATCCTACAGAAACATTTTAAGTATACGCATTTAATGTATACCAATAACATGATACCCCTATATCCCCGGTGTATGTTCTTTTGTTTATAAAGGAACTTGGGCACCAGAAGTTGTCATTACAATCAACAAAACTTAATCCTTTGGATGAGAAAGCCTTCCCAGGTGCATCAGGAGGATGTCCGCTACGCCAGCAAAACCAATTACATGTGCTCTCACCCAATTAGTTTCTAATTATGGCCTTGTAGCACATTCAACATAATTAACATGTAAATTACACAGCGTGTTTATATTCAATAACCGCTTCCCAGTGTTCCTGTCAGCAGGAGCTGCGCTGGCTTATGCGTCTGTGTGGGATGGGACTCGGCTTTTCTTGTCTCTTCTTTTCTAATCTGGCTGACTGAATTTAATTTAATTGAAATGCCGTCAGAGTGATTCCGTACTGTATTTTACCACCTCAAAGATACCCGTGCTTAATGGCAACTTGTCCCTAAGGAGGGGAACTGGGATAGAGAGGCCTCCCAGTGAAGTCCCATGCTGAGAAGCCAAAGCCATAAAAGGGAAGTGCTAGACGGAGGTAAGTTGACCCAAGGCACCAAAACACAAGATAATCCCCCTGCCTTTTGGGAAGAGCACAGGAGCTGCCTGGAGGGATTAGAAACCAGGGGAGAGACACAAAAGACATGGGTGTGTGTGGGGAGAATTGTCAGGAAGAATTAGATAGATAGAATCCATGCAGCTGGAGATGATGGGACTTAGTGTCCAGCATATCCGAGGGCATCATGGAAAATTGTTTTAGTCTATCTCTGGAGACTGGGCAGGTAGTCCTCGACTTTCAACAGTTTATTTAGTGACAGTTCGAAGTTACATCAGCACTGAAAAAAGTAACTCATGACCGTTTTTCATACTTAGGACCGTTTTGATCATGTGATACGGTCATGTGATCAAAATTTGGATGCATGGTTACTGGTTCATATTTATGATGGTTGCAGTGTCCCAGGGTCATGTGATCATCCTTTGCGACCTTCTGACAAGTAAAGTCAATGGGGAAGTCAGATTCACTTAAAAACATGTTATTAACTAAACAACTGTAGTGACTCACTTAACAACGGTGGCAAGAAAACTCACTTAACAGATGTTTCACTTAGCAACAGAAATGTTGGGCTCAATTGTGGATGTAAGTCAAGGACTACTTGTACATATCCAAGATCAAACTGTGAATTGATGAATTGGAAAGAAGTTTGGGTTGTATCTCCAACAGAAGCACTTGGTCATAGAGATAGCTGTTCCCCGCCCCCTACATCCCACAGCAATTTGAACACTCTCTAATCTCTCAGATACTTTTTTGTTTAGCATTTCCATTTCCTATGAGTTACAATCTGTCCTTCTTCCCTTTACTTCTTTCCACCATCACAGGCTGCCTTTTTCCTGGGCCCCCACTTTAATTGTACTCTGCCTTCAAAAATCAGTCCACTCCCAATCATAGAATCATAAGCCTAGAAGGGACCTCGGAGTCTTCTAGTCCAACCTCTGCTCAAGGCAGGAACCTTATGCGATTCCAGTCAAATGGTCTCATCTTGTCAAATAAGGCCTTTTCTGTCTTGGCTTCATCTCTCAAAAACATTTTTTTTTAAAGAAAAGCTAGCTTATCTATATAAGTTTTCCAACGTTCTGCTTTTTAAACAGTTATTTGATTTCAGAAAGATCTGGTAGGAGCTGATAAGAATTATTAGTATTCAAGGGCACAGAATGGTGTGGTAATCAAATAATTGCAATACAATATCTACAAGATCCAAATGTATAAAAACCAAACTAACACAGATAGTTTCAGTACTGACTGCTCCATGCTTATATAATTTATTCATTAAAAAAAATCTGCATGCCCAAAGGAATATGCCAAAAACTGAGAAATGTGATGCTTTTTAAAAAAAAAAAAAAACTTGATTTCACTTAACCTTAATGTATTTTTTTATTTATTCGTTCATTTATTCTCTTTTAATGCTGCCAGATTCCAATGACTCTGGGCAGCCCATAAAAGTAACATAAAAACAATAACATACAAGAAATGAATCCATATAAACATAACCAGAAAATCATTACAAGAGGTTAATACAAACAACAAAACAAAATACAGAATTTAACAGTGATATAAGAAAAGAGGAGGAGGAGGAAGAGGAGGAGGAGGAGGAGGAGGAGGAGGAGGAGGAGGAGGAGGAGGAGGAAGTCTGGTGGCAGAAACAGATGAGTAGCGATTGTGATGTCAAAGAAACCTCCACTCTGTATTTCAATTATTCACACTTAAAGGCAAAGACATCCACTTGGCTTCCTTATGCCCATCTCAATGCCATCTCTATCAGTAGTGGGATTCAATTTAGTTTGCTACTGGTTTGCTCATGCGCGCGAGCCTGAGCGATCCGGGGCAAACCGGTAGCAACCCACCACTGATCTCTATGTTATTATAATGGAACAGGAAAAGACAAAAATCACCTTTCCCATATAGCTCCTATTAGCTTCACAGCTGTACAGTCCCAGTCTGGCTGTCTGACTACAATTTGTTATTTGCAAGGCAAAATAAGATCCATTGTATGGAAATATTTCTAGCTCCTAGGTGCTCTTCATTTCTTTGCATACATAAAAACTGAAATCACAGTAGCTGTGTGCAGAGATCATGGGAGGGAGGCCAGACCAAGGTTGCCCAGCCAGAAGGTTGGATAGGAGAGGGGAAACTACAGTAGATGGGAAATGTGTCTCTTTCCTTTTGAGATAACAAATTGACCACATAAATGAACTGAAGCTATAACTTTAATCAGGAGTCCACCACTTCCCCCAGTTGAGCTTGATTAGGATCCCCCTGAAGACAGGAAGACCTACTGAGGGTGGGAGAACTAAGGAAAGGCATGCAGAGGAAGGAGGAGGCATGGGGAATAGCTGACAGATGAACGCTGTCAAGGCATGGACAGGAATGAAGGCCAAAGAGATGTTGATTGCCACAAGGAGAAAAAGATACAGCCATAAGCAGTGTTGGTCTATCCTGCAGTCCTAGGAGTTAGGAGGTCCCGATGGAAGGCTGTGTAAGTGAGAAGGTTTCATCGCCTTCTTGGATGAAAGAATAACAAAAGCTCTCTTTAGCTATTAGTTAAAATGAATGTGGGGATGGGTCTGTGCTGAGTAGCTCTGGTGCCCTGACACAGCATGAACATCTCTCTTTCTGAGATTTCTGCTTAGAAAACGAGGTTGGTTTAGTACAGGCAAGTATAGGATTACAGCTATCCAACATGGTGGTGTTTCATCTTGACTTCTGCCTGAGGGACTTGAAGAAGATTGAAGTTTTGTGTGTTGCCTAACCTTATGGTGAAATACACAGCTGTTTTTAGAGGGTTTCAAAAGTATCTTCTAAAGAGATAGTTGCTATTACCCATTTGGGGGCCACCGAGGCTTCCTGAAAATGTGAGTGCCCGAAGAAAGGCTGTGGTTGTGTGATCAGCCTTCCAAGCAATTAATCACTAAACCACTGTACAATTTATAATCCTTGTTTTAAAGTCACCAGGTTTATTGTAGCCCAATCGGGCTTTTGAGCGCATGGCAATAAGGCCAAGCGCTTATTTCAGGGTTCAAAAACATATAAGACAGGGTCTTATTTTTGGGGAAACACGGTATATATATGTGTGTATATGTGTGTATGTATGTATATATGTATGTATATGACCTTTAAAATTCTGTCTTGCAGATGCAATAATTTGTTAGGCACATAATCCAATCATCTTGTAATGACAAGCCCTAATGTTTGTTTGGGTCAATTTGTTTGTTTATAGAACATTTTATTATAAACCTAGAAATTACAGATCTGGCAAAACTCCACTAAACTATTCCAGAAAATATGCTTTTAATAAATCATTATAATTGCAACTTACATGTATCAATGCTAAGAGTAGGCTTTCATCCAACCATTACTACCAGAAGTAATTAAAAGACATGTATAGCTCATGTTAGAAACCCCATCTCTGAGGTCAGTACATATCTTTTGAATTCTTTGAGAAAGTTGAGCACATGTATGGTTTTTGAGGAGTGTGGAGACAATTACAGTCATCAGCTGAATTACAATAAAAAAAGAGTGAGTCAGCAGGGTACATAAGTCAAGAACTGGCTCAGGCAGTCCTCTAAGTACATGGTTCCAGAGACCAGGGATGAGGAACTGGAATTGGGTGATACCAAGACTGTAGGCTCAAGGGTGGGATCAGTCCAGATACCCTTCATCTTCTGTCCAGAGAAAGTGCTGCCCCCCCTGCACTGTTACACACAAGCAAGAAGAACTACTCTGTAAATGGGCCCAAGTAGATACCATATTTCCTTGAAAATAGGACATGGTCTTATATTAATTTTTGCTCCAAAAGAGGTATTAGTTTTTATTTTCCAGTTAGGTCTTCTTTTGGGGAAAATACGGTACTAAATGCATCCGTCTGGCTGACGATCTTATTTTTGGGGTAGGACTTATATTACGAGCACCTGAAAAATCATGCTAGGTCTTATTTTCTGGTTAGGTCTTATTTTTGTGGAAATGTGGTATTTTATTGTTGATCACCTATATTACAAGAATTTAACCAGACTGTCTGCCTTCCCTTGGGGAACAGCAGATATAGACTTCAGGGTTTGATGACCACATACATTTCCTCCATGAATTGACTCCACACTGGAATGTCTCTTTAGTCTCCCTAAAGAGTTCCCCTCCTCTTCAGCTGGTGAATCCACTACATGCACAGTGTACACACATCCCCATGCATTATTCAGTCTGAGGATGAAGGCATGAGATAGAAGCACCAGTAACAGCTCTCCATTGTCTTCCCTAGTTGAGGACAATGCAGGATAATTTCTGGAGCAATTTTCCTGTTTTGAAATGTCAGTCAAGACTCTTTCATCCTGACTATAGGGATCTGAGGATTTATGAATATTATGCTTGAATGATGAACCCAGTTGCTTTATAAATGAACAAATATTTCTTTATAGAACACCTTTTTCTAGATGTTGTCTGTAATAGTTGTACAATAAATTAACACATGTACACAGAAATAAACACACACTGATTTAATGCCCCTTCAATCTTCAGGCACTTTTTTTTTTAAATAATCAGAAATTATTAAGAAATGGTGTCCATCACACTTGCTAAGAGGCCATGTTGTGAAATGATAAAAGGAAATTATTTTAGAAAATATTTGAAAGACTTACTTGTAAAATATTAAACACTTCTATAAAAGTAAGTGTTTCACAATATAGTCAAGGCCATTGCAGAATTCAGGGGGTTGAAACCAATTTGAATCATTATATAATTATTTTTATTAAATAGACTCAGGAATACCACACATCAGCATTACACATCCTGGTGCCTTACAGATATGTCAGACTACATTGTGATCAAGTTAAGGTTATCATATACCACATCTGAAGGACACAACCAGGTGGGGGAAGATTGAGGTATACAAATCTAACTAGAGATGGAAATCATCCTCAAATTTATTGTTTTGTAGATAACAAACAAAAAGGAGTGGAAGGTAAAACAGAGGAGGAAACTCCATTTGACAGTGCCAGAACAAGGAGGTGAGTTTTTAACAGATTTTGGAACTGGGGTGAACTTCTTTTATTGGTCTCCATGGTAGAATAGAAACATCCAACCATCCCACAATTTGAGCTCTGGCTGATAATGACAGCCAAATAATTTTTTCCCCTGGCAACATGAATATTGCTTCTGGGAAAAATACATTTGATGTTAACAATGTGGCTTGGCATCCCCTTGGTTTATTGAGGAATAGCCTTCAGGACAATTTGCTTTTTCCAGGTAGACATCATTCTCTCCTCCTATACTCATATATTCTCACAGAATATACATAGTTGTAGTTCTCAAAAAGGGAAGAGAAAGTAAATGCAGGAAATCAGCATGTCAAAGAGAGGGCAACCTCAGCTGGGTCAAGTAATTTCTAGTCTTTTGTTTGATTGCTGTTACCCATCCACAATTATGTTATATAATATGGGTGGCCATACAAATCTTTTAAATCAATCAATTAGATTTCTATGGGTCTGATGATAATGAAGGACTACTGACAATATGGAGGCATATTGGTTTATATTACATTCCTCCTCTAAAGTCCGGGAGTGATTCAGTCCAGACACAGAATTGCTGCTTCATCTGTTATTTGGTGGGAACTGTTCTTTGGACTCTGAAAGAAAATACAGAGGTTGACCTGTGATCAGAAGGTCAAACAGATACTATCCAGTGAGTCTCTGCAGAGGCACTGGTGACACTTGAAAACTTTTAATGGCCATTTAGAGATGCTGCAAAATGCAAACAAAACAAAACCACAGATGCAAACCCCTCATTCTTAATCTAACTGTCTGTATGGGTCGAATTACTTACGATATTTTTTCCTAACCATATTTCATTGGGAAAAGGACATGCAGAGGATTGAAGCCAGATTGAGATCCTAACATAGAAGTAAGATGTCTTTAATTCTTTACCTCCCACAGTGACTACAGTTCAAATGGTCCTGACCCCATGTCTTTGGTTTACATTTCTAAAAAGTGGTCAATTTATGTGAATAACTTTTCTTTTGGCATGTAAAAAAGAAATCTAGTTAGGGACCATAGCATGACTCAAAGAGTTAAAGCACGTTAATTTACACACAACATACTCAGGGGTGGGCTGCTGGGGGTTTGCAGGGGTTCATGAGAATCTCTGGCTAAGATTCTGTGCAGTTTAGAGAACCCCCAAATCCTATTCCTGGCTGGCCCTGCCCATCCCTCCCCTCCAGGAGTACCCACGTGGCCTGTTTTGGATGCAGGTAAATGCAGGGCCACGCAGATGTTGGGAAGCCTGGAAAGGGATCCGGAACCTGGAGAGGGTGTTTTCATCCTTCTGGAGGCTCGAGGAAAGCCTCCGGAGCCCGGGGGGGGCAGAAACATCTACCCACCCCCGCCATGGTGCAGGAGACCGATTAGACCACGTCCACCCAGCAACCAGGCAGAGAACCCCTTGCTAAAATTTTTGAAGCCCACCCCTGATCATACTTAACTTGGTTATCAAATAGCCTAGCCCTTTTATGATTCACACAAACATAAACTAACCAAACTTTTGGATCTAACATCCATGGAAATGCAAACCCACAAGGATTCAATCCAGTCAAAGGGATGGGCTTCTCAAAAATGAGGGGACTGGTGAAAGGGAATGAAAAGACGAGAAGGCCCAATCTCTCCACTGTGTTATAAGTTTATTTAAAACTACAATGAGTAGTTTGTAGTAGAATATATTCCACCAATGAGTAGTAGAATATATTCCACCGTGTAATAAAGGTTCAACTAACTCTAGGAAGAGGCCACCAAGTTCTCTAGTAACATTCAGGAAGCTGTAAAGGTTAAAAAAGCTTCCTTCAGGAAATGGAAAATCTGTCCTAACAAGAAGAACAAAAAGGAGCACAGAAACTCTGGGAGAAAGTATAAAGCGATAATAAAGAATGCAAAAAGGAGGAGGAGGGTTTGAAGAGCATTATGTCAAAAAGCATGAAGGAAAGAAAAAAGAATTCTAAATATATTTGAAGCAAAAAAAGGGAGGACAGGAGAACAGTTGGACTGTTAAGACATCAAAAATGTGAAAGGGATGCTCAGGGAGGAAATGGAAATTGCAGGGAAACAAAATTACTTTCTTACATCTTTATTTATTACAGAAGTCACAGGACAGTAGCTGAACTTATATTGAGTTTTGGGACAACCAAAGCATATAGAAGAGCCTGTAGTACAGTGGACTAAAGCACTGTTATTAACATCTGCTCTTGCAATTACTGCAAATTCAAATCTCACCAGGCTCAAGGTTGACTCAGCCTTCCATCCTTTCTAAGGTAGGTAAAATGAGGACCCAGATTGTGGGGGCAATAAGCTGACTTTGTATAAATATACAAGAGTATGAAGGCTATTGCTTAACGCATTGTAAGCTGCCCTGAATCTCCGGAAAAGGGCGGCATATAAATTAAAGCAAAAAAAAAAAATTGAGCTGAAAGAGGAAGATATTCTAGGATATTTTGAAAAATTGCACCTTCTGAAGTCTCCAGGTCTTGAAAGACATCCACCAAAAGTTCTTAAAGCACTCAGTTGTGTATTGCCTGGTCTAGCAAAACTATGTCTAAAATTGACCCTAGTGCAAGAGGACTAGGGAAAGATAGCCATTGTAATGCCAACTTTTAACAACAGATCTAAAGGAGATCTAATTATAAGCCAGTCAGCATAATGCCAAATCTAGGCAAATTGGTATAAACAAGCAACCAAAGAAAAAACAAGTAGGCACATACAGGAACAAGCATTGCTGAAGTATAGAATAGCATAGTGGTATTTGCTTTGGTCAGCTTGCTAAATTTTCAACTTTGTTTGCAGTGGTGGAAAGAGTAACGTGGTAGTCCATGTTTGCTTAATAGCTCACTTGATGATTACTTTTATTCCTTTTACAATTTTTGTAAATGTTCCCAATTCAGAAATTGTGGATGGCATACAATAAACACATTACGCATTATAGAATAAGAGTCATTTACAGAACAATATATACAAGTGAGCTCCAAATGAGCTATATAGGCATGTATTTACATATGCATTTATATAAAAAGCAACTTCAACTTCAGGAGTTAAGGAGTAAATTTTATCCTGCCTTTGTTTTTGTTTGTTTGCTCCATGTAATATGTAACATTTGTAAGGTAATTTTATTTACTTATTACATGTATAGGCCACCCATATCCCTCACAACTCTTGGCAGTGTACAGTACAATTTGGAACAATTACAACAAACACAAAAGCATCTATTAAGGGAACAGCTATACACAATGTAATATGTGTAGTTGGTTTCTTAAAAATATGCAAAGGATATGGCTTCGTTTTGTTTCTGCCATGGATGGTAAAGTCTGAAGACCATGAAGAACTGCCCTTTTGCCAGATGTTAGACATACTTCTATGTCTCCATTTCAAAAATAATAGCCATTGTGTTTAAAGTGTTTTCAGATGCTAAATATAGTGTATAAACATTATTTAATGTGCAGAAAAGGCTTAAGGATTTACCATGCAGAATAGACAAATACACAGCTCAGCATGTGCAGCAGAGATGCAGGGTATATAGAAATGAGCCTTTGCAAGAAGTGGAAACTGAGGCTTTGCCCAGATTCATTCCTTAACCCCACATCTATTCAAAGTCCAATCATCATATAACTTATGTGTGCAGATTGCCTATGCATGAGCCATAACCCTCCCTCCCTCCCTTCCTTCCTCCCTCCTTCCCAGGCAAGCTGCAACAACTTATTCTGGCATAGGAGGGTTCCTTCCTTCCTTCCTTCCTTCCTTCCTTCCTTCCTTCCTTCCTTCCTTCTTTCCTTCCTTCCTTCCTTCCTTCCTTCCTTCCTTTCTTCCTTCCTTCCTCCCTCCCTCCCTCCCTCCCTCCCTCCTGGGCAAGAGGTTAAGCTGCAACCACTTATTCTGGCATAGGAAGATAGATCCCTTCCTTCCTTCCTTCCTTCCTTCCTTCCTTCCTTCCTTCCTTCCTTCCTTCCTCCCTCCCTCCCTCCCTCCCTCCCTCCCTCCTGGGCAAGAGGTTAAGCTGCAACCACTTATTCTGGCATAAGAAGATAGATCCCTTCCTTCCTTCCTTCCTTCCTTCCTTCCTTCCTTCCTTCCTTCCTTCCTTCCTAAGTCCAACCATCATATAACCTATGTGTGTAGATTGCCTACGCATGATCCATACCCTTGAGAACAGAGGTCAGTTCACAGGCCGGAAAGGATACACCTGTTTGCATAACATTCAGATAAATGTTTCCACAAACAAGATCTCTCTTTGTGGAACTTACTTGACAGGAAACTGTGGCTGAGACTGCAAATCCCCCCTTCTGTACATTTATATTGATCAATACCGATGCACAAGGTTCATGTGCATTCTGGATGATAAACAATCCATCTGATATTGGGGGAAAGAGTTCGGTTTCTTCTGCTTTTCTTGACAAGGATGATGTGAAGGGAAAAAAAGAAGATTAGGGCTACCAGATGAGCTCTATATTGCCATGACGAGTCAGAGAAAATTATCTATCTGTAATCATTTAGTGATTGTCCTTTAAAAAAATTTTTTTTCCCCGCACAGTTTCTGCTCCTTATGGGACATGAAAAAGAAACAGCACCTAGAGCAAGGCATTGTGGCAGATGGAATCAGTTTGGCAGAGAAACTGCCTTTCCCCTTTCAGCCTAATAAATATTTTTAATTCACTTGTCATTATTACAGCTCTGTTAAGTACTATAGAGGATTCAGAATGGCAGAAACATTTATAGTAGAAATGGAGAGGAGCTGGTGGTGGATCAAACTGCAACCAAAGCATTTCCTTGAGGCTTCCATAAATAAAGGCTGTCCAAAAACTGATAATCACCATTTGCGGTCAGAAGGTCAGTTCATAGTTCATGGCTGCAGAGCCTGCTGTCTTTAAATCTGTGGGAAATCCCAATGAGTGTATGGGAGGAAACATCAAAACTAAAAGACCTGCTGTGGGGGGCATAATAAGTTGCAGTTGCTGGTGTTTTTAAAACTCTGCATGGCCCTTATCTATCACAAACATGTAACACAAAACTGAAAGGTCCTTTCTCAGCTTTCTATCTTACCACCCTCTATCTGGCTATACCTGTTTCCCCAGGTGAAATCATTCCACCTGGGCAAGAGGTTAAGCTGCAACCACTTATTCTGGAGTAGGAAGATTCCTTCCTTCCTTCCTTCCTTCCTTCCTTCCTTCCTTCCTTCCTTCCTTCCTTCCTTCCTTCCTCCCTCCCTCCCTCCCTCCCTCTTCTTCCTTCCTTCCTCCCCTTCCTTCCTCCCCTTCCTTCCTTCCTTCCTTCCTTCCTTCCTTCCTTCCTTCTTCCCTTCCTTTCCTCCCTCCCTCCTGGATTTTGGACTAATGACTCAAGCTTAATCAGAATTACCGGGTTCTTGAATAAACAATCCAACTGTAAAGTAACTTATAAACCACAAAGTGAGTTCTTGAGAAATAAAACAGATAAAGCAAGTCATAGAAGGCCAAGATCTACATCTAAGATATAACTATTTTTAATTAGCAAATGACAGGCATTGTGCAGAACAAAAATAAAATTACACAATTGAGAAAAACAGCCCTAAAAATAAAGAAAATATCCCTAATCCTTCTGTCTATGCTTTTCTTGCCAGTTTTACCCAATTGGTTTTCATTCTCTTAAGACTTGTGCAGTAGAGGACCTGAATCCTAAAACCAGAACCCCATTATTCTCTTCCTACAATCTTTGTCTCTCTGAGAACCCACAGCTAAGAGCAACTGGGGAGAAAAATATTCTGAGTGCATCTTCCAGTCTAAATTAGACCTCTCTATTTCTCATTCAAAGAGTCACCATCTATGTAACTGCAGGCCTGCTATCATTTCTCATATGGAATAGCAGCATAAAAGGAATGAGTATGCTTGTGCTCTGGTGTGAATAGGCTCCAAAATAAGAGCAAATATGAAGGGGAAAAAATGCAAAGCAAAAAAACAAGCCAGGTTGTATTATTTGTTCATCAAGGACAATGTGTAAATGCATCCTTCCCCAATCAAGGGTATTCCAGATGTGTTATCCAGAATTGTAGGAACTCTAATCCGACATTGACTTTGTAACATCCCACTTCTCATCCAAGAAGCTTCTTTAGTTCAGCAAAAGGTCTTCAAGAAAAACAAGAAAGTCCAGTTGCCTTTTGAAAGAAAGCACATTTGGGACAACCATGACTTGGATGACTGAGAATCTCCACAGACATTGGACTTTGCAAATAGTGTTCTAAAAATAGGCGACCTAAAAAGATAGCCAAATAAATTGAAAAGAAAATGCAAGTAGCCAAAATAATCTGGTTTTTAAAAATTATTTTAAAAGGCATCCTTGCTTCAGGTTGGCACAAATCTACAGATCAACTCCTTCCTGCACTTATTAATAATGCAGTTTTTGTTGCTGCTTGGAAACACTGCCTTGCTTTTCAGACTGGAATAACAGATCCCACCCAGTTAAAATGAACACAATGAGCAGAAGCTGCTATAGCTCACTATGGGACATTGCATTTTATTTGATACGGACTCTAGAATAGCACCTCCAGTCCCTTGCAATTTCAGCCTAAAGCAAAGATAGGACTTTAGAGAGAAAGGCCCATACTGAGGGGTTTCCCCCTTTCTCCATTATCCTCATATGTTGTTATTGGTTTGATCAAAGTTCCATATGGGTTGTGTTATAGAAAGTAGAATTGCTGATTTGTTTCTCTGTTTCCTACCCTTGATGGGCTATTTATGATGTAATTAAGCTAATTACAAGTAATGAGAGCCCTACTAGCTCCGAGCCAAGCTCTTTCCTATTTAACAAATTCACAGGTGGTAGGAAACTGGAAAAAAAAAACCTTGGAGATGAAATGTTTCTTTACTCTCAAGTGTTTTTAATGCAAGGCACTTCTCAAATAGAGAAGCATTTTGGTATATGTGATAACCTAACATCCTCCAGGAAATTCAAAAACAATCAAGTCAGTGAGGCTGATTTGGAATCGCAGCAGGAACCAAAGCCTCTCATGCTTGAAAAAGAGCAGGGAAGGTTTTTCACTCAGTTTAGGCTCTTTTTTAAAAAAAACAAAGTATTCAAGTTGAAACTCCTCTTCAGGAATACTAACAACAGAGGAGAAATCCTCATGTAAGAAGCTATTCTAAAAAGTTAAATGGTTTTCAGGTCAGGAGCCCAGATTGGCCCTAATTCAGATCTATAAATTCAGTGTCATTTATAAAGCTCTAACAAACTGTTTCTTAATTTCAATAACTTTAAGATATGTGGACTTTACTCCCAGAATCCCCCAGCATGCTGGCTGGAGAATTCTGGGAGCTGATGTCCATACACCTTAAAGTTACTTGTAACCTTTTAACAGATCCAGTGTATTAGTAACTCAGCCATCTTAATAATCAGTTTCGTCTTCTGAATGAGGTACCCTAGAAGAATGAGATACCCTAGAAGAGTTCTGAATGGCCTTCACCATTTTATTTATCTTTTTATTCGATTTGTGTGGCTGCTCATCTCAAACAGGTAACTTTGGGCAGTGAACAATAATAAAATCAATTAAAAGCCAATAACAATGCAAAAAGAAATGAAATATAGTTAGTCCTTGATTTTGGACTGGTCGTTTGATGACCATTCACAGTCCTAACCGCTGAGAGGAAAATGTGTTCTGAGCTTTTCAGAACAAAGGCATTTGCTACTGTTTCCCCCTCCAGAGCGGAAAACACTAGTGCAGAGGTGTCAAGCTTGCATCATCATAGGGGCATCACGTGATGTATTGGGACTTTCCCTCCTTCACTAAACTGGGTGGGGGCAGGGCCAGCATGTGACACATCTGGCCCGTGGGCCACAAGTTTGACACCTCTGCACTAGTGAATGCCATTGTTCTCATGATCATTAGGAGAGAGAGAGGGCCCAGGCCTCCAGTGTGTGGTGAGAGGCCCGAAACCTCTGCTATCCCACCGTTCCTGGGAGGCTTGGGCCCCGTCCTGAGTGCTCTACATAATAACCTCTATAGTTGTTTAACAACCACAACTGGGAGAAATGGGATTGTGGTCATTGAGTGAAGCAGCTGTGGAAGATCACACAGACTGGCTACAAACAATGGCACGACAAAGTAGCAACAATGGTGAACTGGAATATTTGCAAGAAATACCATTTCCCTGTAAGCAAGAACAGGTGGGATCACAAAAGGGACAAGTAGAAAATGAAGAAGCTAAAGTGCTTTGGAACTTTCAAACAGACAAGCACCTGTCACATAACACCCCAGACTTAAGAACTTTAGATAAGAATGAGAAAAAAGAAAGACTGTATAGTGAATGTTGAAGTACCTAGGGGCAGCATGATATAAGAGAAAGCACAGGAGAAAATCACAAAATACAAAGACTTGCAAATAGAAGCAGAATGACTGTGTAAAAGAATGCAAAGTTAGTACCAATAGTGATAGACACCTGTGATGCAATCCCAAAATATCTGGAACATTGACAAAATCACTTTCAGTCAATTGCAAAAGGCAGCTTTACTTGGACAGCTTATAGTATATCCTGCAACAATGTATTTAGCACCATCAACAAAATTTGCCTATCCTTGGTGCCTATCTCAGGTGCTTGGGAAAAACTTGATAGGTGAATAAAAATGCCAAATCCAGTCATAATAAAATGTATTAAACTGGTATGCTACCTGACTCCCGGTGACTCTGGGTGGTTTACAACAATCAAACAAAGACGTTACAATAAAACTGATAAAAGGAAGCAAAATGACAGACCTAAGGGAATAAAGCAAATGGGTCTCATTCTCTTTTGCCAAAGGAGGGAGGGGAAGGGGAGAAAGAGAGAGAGAGAGAGAGAGAGAGAGAGAGAGAGAGAGAGAGAGAGAGAGAGCACAAAATTAGTCTTGATGGTTTACATAGAAAAAACAGCAATTGATTAATAAATTGAAATAGATAAATTGTGGCAGTTGCTGCCAGTAGAAATCATAAATTGCAATCTCCAGTTGTTTGGGCCTATTTTACTATTGGGATGATTCAATCCTCAAGTGAGGATTGAAAAAGAAATAGATGAATTCACTCATTCTGAGAATGAGTAAAGAAGAAACGGTTGCTACTATATAATGCCACTGCTATTTTCCTTGTTACATGATTTGTGCTTCATAATATTAAAACCCACATTTTATTGTCCAAAGTACTGAGTTTAGAATGGTGGTTTTTGGCACCCTTATCCCATGATTTGTACTTCATTAAACAGTCATTTAATCTCCTCACACTGTTCCTCCATTATTATTTGAATAAATTTATTTTATGCTGGTCATTGTCATACTCCATCTCCCTCATTATCAGAGCCTTTTTTTTCTTTAAAAATATGAGCTGATTATGCGCATATTTACTTATTCACCATGGACACCTTGCTAATTTCTTCTGATGATTTCTTCTGGGTGGGGAGGAAGAGGGGGATGCTAATCCTGGCTACTTTACAGTCTTGTGCAGACATAGCCTCCCTCCGTCAATTTTTTTTTCCTGCACACACTATGGCAGTCGCCTGGATAAGGATAAACAACTGTCTATCATTTTAGCACTTTTCATCAGAAATGAAAGAATAGGTCTGATCCCACAACCCCAAAGGAGGAAATATGTAATGCAAATACACAATCAGAAGCTGAGACAAAATGGGCCAAGCAAATCAAAACCAATACACCTTCAGTAAAGCAATGGCCTAACCACATGTTCCACAAACAAGTAGCACAATGCCCGAATGACCAGAAAGCATCATCTTTAGGCAAATGTATGGCTTTTAAAATCTCACAGGCAGCGCTTAGTTGATTGATGTCCTCCAAATGACAGGCGGGGGTCAGAACTGAGCCTAGCTAGAACTACGATATCAAAAACCAAGTGAAACACTGGCTCATGAGGTGAATTTAATCATTTGCTAATTGTTCCACTGAAGGGCTATCCTGGGACTTATTTGTGTGGTAAAAGGTGCAGCAAATGCATGATATTCAATATTTTTGAGAGTAAGAGTTCAGCAGAGGAAACCAAGATGGGTCTGAGAAATGTAACATTCAAAACCAGTAAAAAGCTTCAATTCCTCAACTATAAAATGGGAGATGATATTAATTATGCCCTTGAAAGAAGCATTAAATTAAGGAATAGAACATACCAGAAGTGCTGGCAAAACCATTAAGAGTAACACAAGGATACTAGCTTAAACTCAAATATGAAGTTCTTTACCCTAGCCAACACTCTGTGCTTTGTTTATAGCATAGAGGAACGGTTTATGAACAGGTAGAGAAAATGTTAAAACACAAGAGACAAATGAAATCAAAATCTCTTATGACAATACAGGGTGAAATGGATTCACATGAACAGCTTGCCCTCCTTCCCTGGCTAACTCCAAAAAGAATGCTCTGGCAATCTGCTTCCTCAGTGTTCGGGGAAAGGATCAAAGCAAGATTGTAAAATGTAAAGTAAACCAGAGGAACCTCAATATCTGAAAGAAGTTTGGCCTCAAAATCCTAATCTCTATGTCAAGGCCTTTCATTTTCCATACGGAATCTTTTGGTGTCTTCAGGACGGAAATCCTTGCTGGGCCTACACTATTATTTTGCCTAGAGAAAACAAACTCTCCATGGCTAATTGCCTTCAATAAATCACTCAGACGTTCCCAGTATTTTCCACCAGCTTCTTTCCCCTCCCAAATTTCCTCTCGACCCTTAAAAGCCAAAGGAAC
The DNA here is from genome assembly GCF_029215685.1 of Pituophis catenifer annectens. NCBI lineage: Eukaryota > Metazoa > Chordata > Lepidosauria > Squamata > Colubridae > Pituophis > Pituophis catenifer. Next base: position 87,107,764 of record NW_027256882.1, read on the forward strand.
TGGCTTCCAGATAAACATGTCATCCACTTCAGTCCCATGGGGGCTCCTTCTGATCTGGGATGGCTTTTGTTTTTCACCAGTTCCTATCTTCAAGGCAGTTTCCTCTGAATCTGACATAAAGCCAGGTTAATCAAATGTCCCCAGAGTATGCCAAAATGGGCAATAAAAAGACAATTAAAAAAAAAAAAAGACCTAATTCAAATGCTATTTTAAATAATGTTCTATTAACATCTAGAAAGTCAGAACGTTATTAATGCTCTGGTTTGCTATGTTTGTAGCTCTCCTTTCCTCCCAGAATCTTGGAATGACTTGCATGGTATCAAGCACAATCCTTTGAAATGGGTTAGGTTCAATGATTATCTCGGTTACCCATTCAGGGAAGTTCAGGAGCTATTATGGATTTAAACCTCATTTTCCCAGCTCAGATCCAGCACTAGTCCTCTTCTCGTGCTTGCCCAGGCATTCAATTAACATGTGGAAAAGAAAAACAGAGTTAAACCTTTTTGACACTGAACTCTCTGTGCTGGGAAGAATTTGAGAACTGAACTTCTGAAGTGCCTTTCTTTGTGTTCTGAAGCCACAAACTGGTGCTGGGGGTATGATTTATCCATTCTCCATGTATATGGAGAGTACAAAATCAAAGCATGAGAAAAGAGCTTTTCTATCATCTATATGTCTGTCTGTCTGTCTGTCTGTCTGTCTGTCTGTCTGTCTGTCTGTCTATCTATCTATCATCTATCTATCTATCTATCTATCTATCTATCTATCTATCTATCTATCTATCTATCATCTATCTCTATCATCTATCACACCAGCCTAGCTAGCTATACTAGCTTTTGGTTGATTCCATCATTTATCCTGTCTCTAGTGAAATACACACTTTCTCTTTGTCTTTCTCTTTCTCTCTTGCACACACAACCCCCTATACATATATGCATACACACACATACATATATACACATACTGTATACACATTTATACAAATACATATATATATATATACACATATATACATATATATATATATATATATATATATATATATATATACACACACACACACATATATATAAATTTATATAAGAGCTGTATATATTGGAGCTGTAAGCAAAGTCAGTGAAGGAACCCAGATTTGCTTAACATTTCCTACTGTGGGAAACTGGGAGGGGGGATTGTATGGTGCATGGGTGATATAGAGTCATAATAACATTCTTTTCTCAGAGAGTCAAGGACATCTTGCTCTGCACCTGAATGGTTGGAACTGGGAGGCCTCTCCAGCTGGGATTTGATTGGGCCGTGTGATGGACTTGTGGGTGCTGGGCAGGGACTTGGACTTTCTGTTGGGTGGGAAAAATCCGGAAGCTTTCAGATTTAGGTTTTCCCAGATGTGCTAGTATGACATCTCTAATAAAATGGAACTTTGAGGAACTTCAAGCCTTGGAGTCTTCTTTCATTGGGGGTGTTACCCTGACATCATGATTCACTTAACAACTGTGGCAAGAAAGGTCATAAATGCAGTAAAATTACTTAACAACTGCCTTTCTCAGCAATGAAAATGTTGGGTTCAATTGTGGTCATAAGTTGAGGACTATCTGTACTCTGTTTTGGGCTTATTTTTGCTCTATATGGAATTACAAATATGGAATTACTTATGGAGGGTATCTTTTAAATTTATGTCTCAAGTTGCACCCTAAATAAAGGAACTGAGGTTCTGCTTTCTATGCATCGGATAATGCCACATACTACCATATATGTACATACATTTTGATAAGTCCTGCAGAGATTATGTGTATGCAGTAAACCCTTGTTATTTTATCATGGGGAATAACCGATGATTCAGATTAACAAATCTGTTCCTTTTTGGCATCTTCAGATGCATATTGTGGCTTTCAGCTCTTACGTTTAAACAAAGAAAGTGTTTTCAAATAAAACAAATATTTTTCAAAATTCCTGGCTGTCAACTTTTGAAAGCTGCCTTTACAGACTGGAAGAACTGGTACAAGAAATACAGCAGCTGTTCCTCATGAATAGAGACTAATTCAGAAGGGCAGAGCAGGAATTTCTACATTCAGTAGCCGAAAGGGCAGGGGTAGAAGCAGAGTACAAAACCGGTTGGTTAACATTTCTCTGCATGAAGTTACCAGGATCAGCAGTTCAGCATATACTGCAAACAGGAAGGATTAAGAGTCCTGTTGGGGTGTATGCCACAAAATAGATATGGTTATTTAAAAAAAAAAATCTTAATAATTTTATCCAGTTGCTACTCTGTTCTCAAATCTCAGATAAGGAACAGAATGTAAAATAAGAGAATGAATAATATTTATGAAATTAATTCAACACACACAATTTGTTGATTAAAATAATCTTAAGAGCCAGTGTGGACTAGTGGTGGATGTGGAATGGAGAGGGCCAGGTTCTAACTCCTTCCGGGCCATGGAAACTCCCTGGTGATTTTGGGCCACTAATTTCTCTGAACTCAGCCTTCTTGTTGTGGGGAAGAATGATTTGTACTGCACTTAGTTATAAACATGCATCAAATAATACTGCTACTGAACTAGAGAAAAACCATGTATGGACAGAATAGATAACTAAACCAGGCTTTCTATGACTTCTCCAACCAGATGTCTTGAGACTGCACCTCTCAGCATTCTTAGCACCTTCCAGATGTTCGGATTGTCTCATAACATACTTGGCATTCTTCAGATGTACGAAGACTCTGACCCAGAATTTTCAACCAGCTGCCTGGGGATTCTGAGAATAAAAGTCCTCAAATAGTTGGAGGGCAACAGGTTGGGGAAAGCTGCTATCAAGTTGGAGCTGTAATTTCAAGTAATGGTTTCTATAGGAAAAGACAGTGGCCTTAGCTTCTTCCCTATTTGTCATTTGGAAAAAGAATAAGGAGGCATTTCAAATTTTCAAGTGATAAAACAGAAGGCTACAATTCGATCTTAAGTTTTTGAGTTAATGGATGTACAGTATGTCTAAACCCAAGCATAATTTTGATCAGTTTGTTTTCTTAATTTCAAAAAAAATCTGTTTATTTTGATACAGCAACATACATGTCCTGCCATCACTTTGCTGAACATCTAATTCTTAAAGTACTGACTAATGTCTATGTATATTTTACCTATGTAGTATGGCTGTAGTATTATTATTATCCTTCTTATTATCTTCTTTACTCCCCCTCTTATTAATATGATGATGATGATGATGACAATAAATATGATTCTTTTGCTTTGCATGTATACTGAGAGCTTCTGTACTGGAGACAAATTCCTTGTGTATCTAATTACACTTGGCCAAATACAGCTCAGCTATTCTATTCTATTCTATTCTATTCTATTCTATTCTATTCTATTCTATTCTATTCTATTCTATTCTATTCTATTCTATTCTATTCTATTCTATTCTATTCTATTCTATTCCATCCCATCCCATCCCATCCCATCCCATCCCATCCCATCCCATCCCATCCCATCCAGGGGTGAAATGCTCTGAAGTCTGCTACCGGTTCACCGCTACCAGTTCGCTGCGCATGCAGGTGTGTGGTGCACGCCAAACACGTGCTTTGTACATATGCGCACTGCAGGTGCTACCATGCAGCACTAGAAAAGGAGGATTAAGAAGCCTTTTCTAAGGTAAGTAGAACAGCAAGGGGGGGAACAGCTGTGCCGCACGATTTAGATTAACGAAAATATAAATCACACAGCATGGCTGATCATTGGAAATACCAGTTTGTCCGAACCGGTAGCATTTTTTTTTACTACGGGTTCACCCAAACCAGTTGGTTTTATTACTACTAGTTTGGGTGAACCAGTCCGAACCAGTAGCATTTCACCTCTGATTCCATCAGTGTTCCTGTCCCTGTCCCTATCCTACACTTGTATCAAAAATATTATCCGTAGTATTTACAATAGTTATGTTTGTACTATATACAATATTTACAGTAAGTACATTGTTTTGAGATAAAATATCTGATTTTTATTTCAGATATATTCTATTTATCACAAAGCCAAAGATCACAAAGGGAAAATCAAGTCATTTTTGTAACTATAGTTGTTTCCATGCATGAGAGATACACACACACACTCTTAAGAATGGCTAGCAGCTTTGTCAAGACTGCCTGCCAGAAAGAGTTCCTTCATCTATGTTAAAGTGCACAGTGTGTGTTGTTTTACAAATATACAGAGTGTTATGCAGAATGATACATTATTTCTAAAGAAAAATAAACAACCCATAAAATGTAGCATGCTCTGACTTTTTAAAGATAAAATTCGTAATTCTTGCCTGTCTCCCAAATGTCTTAAAGCCAACTAATTCCCATGAAGAAGAAAGACATATATAGAAAGTCTGCTTGGTCCTATGAATTTTATTCAGGAGAACGTACACAGAATAATTAGCAACAAAATGGAAAGATTAGCAAAGTGATGTTACAAAAGATAGGAAAAATGTAATGTCAAGCGTTCATTCATGGCCATATTCCTTAGCAGGGCATTTTTCAAGAAGGGACTGGACAGCCATTTGTTGGGAATGATATAGGGCAGGGGTGTCAAACTTGACTTTACTGAGGGCCGCATTAGGGTTGTGTTTCACTTCCGGGGGCTGGGGTGGGCGTGGCCAGCTTGATGTCACTTGTGTCAGGGGTGCCTTTGGTGGCCCGAGCACTCTGCTAGTGAAAACGGGCTCCCGAGCTCTGTTTTTGGCCACAACGGCCTCGTGCAAACCTCTGCCAGCAAAAATGGAGCTCAGGAGGCTCATGGACATTTTCACTGGCAGAGGGCTGCAGGAGGCCATGTGCCAGTGGTGGGTTGCTACCGGTTTGCCCCGGATTGGGCGAACCAGTAACAGCAGCAGCAGGAGGCTCCGCCCACCTGCCCGGACACTTCTGCGCATGCACAGAAGTGTCATGTGTGCATGTGACCACGCATACGCCATGAGTGAACCGGTAGTGACAGGTTTTGAAACCTGCCCCTGCCATGCACGGCAGAAAACAGAGCCTGGGAGGGAAATGCGTGGCCCTCTGTTTTCACTGGCAGAGGCACCACAAATCGGTCCTTCGCTGTTTCCAGAGCGGCCCTGTGGGCCAGATCTAAGCCTTGAGTTTGACACCTCTGGTATAGGGTCTCATTCGCAAGCAAGGGATTGGACCAGAAGACTCCAAGGTCTTTTCCTATTATTTTATGTTCCAATTATTTCTGAAAATTTAACAAACGGGGAGCAAAAAGAGAAAACGAAGCATAATAGCTACATCAGGTTCCCCCAACCTGATTTCTAGAATCCTGTGCAGACCTAAGAACTGGGCCAGACTGAAGAAGGTTGTCTAGAGCATTGTAGGAATCCCGAAGTATGATTTGCAGCTCTTCAAGAAACTCTTATCTTGTACTAAAGTAGTAGCCAGGTCTAAGGTAATCATAAATTCAAAACATCACTTTCAATCATAAACCTTTCACGTATGATGACATTATTTTTGCTAGGGTAATCTTGCACTCTCTGACTTTCTAGAATTTATCTCTCCCTCCGCATCTCAAGAATTCAATAAATAGGAGCGCACGTTTAGTAGATAAAAAGGACAAAGTCCACTTAATAGAGTTTGTGTTTAAGTGAAGATTTAGTAGAATGGATAATTTCAGGATTGGCAAGTAACGAAATTTTGACTTTTTCCTTTCTTACGTGACTATTCTAGAACCTTAGAATAGGATGATTAGCTCCAGTTCACTTTGGCAGAGGGCTTGTAGGGTGACAAATAATGGCTTTGAGAAGTAGAACACACTAAGCCAATGTGATTAATGAGGAGAAGGTCAAGTTAAGAATAAATGTGCCTGCACAAGAAAATACCCATGACCTTCTGTAGATACTTTTTATACCAAAACTACATGCTCTTGCCTTTTCATTTAGCTATTTTTAAAATTCCAAAGATCTAAAATTTTCCTTTTTAAGGAGGTGTGGCATGCACTGAGGTCTTCCAATAGAGAACAGAAAGATTTTGTGTGTTTTAACAGTATGCGTCCACTCAGTTTTCTGGTGGATTTTGACTGGTAGATAACAGCCTTTTTTATAGCAGATCCCAGGGATATCTTATTTTTGTGCCAGAAAATGTGTGTGTGTGTGTGTGTGTGTGTGTGTGTGTGTGTGTGTGTTTAAAAAATTATGACTCCTTATAGCATACATTTACTGCTAGTTCTCCCACTGACATTTTCCCATCATTTTGTTCTCTGCTGATTCTCAACTGTAGTGCAAACATAGGCTTGTGAAACATATGAGGAGGGAGGGAGGGAGGGAGGACGGAAGAGAGGAAAGAAAGAAGGAATTTAGTTCGTAATCCATTTATTTATGATATACAGGTAGTCTTCGGCTTACAACAGTTCGTTTAGTGACCATTCAAAGTTATAATGGCACTGAAAAAAGTGATTTATGACCATTTTTCACACTTACAGCCATTGCAGCATCCCCATGGTCATGTGATCAAAATTCAGATCCTTGGCAACTGACTCATTATTTATGACGGTTGCAGTGTCCCAAGGTCATGTGATCACCTTTGGCAACATTCTGACAAGCAAAGTCAACGGGGAAGCCAGGTTCACTTAACAACTGTGTTACGAACTTAAACCACTGCAGTGATTCGCTTAACAAGTATGGCAAGAAAGGTCATAAAATGGGGTAAAAATTCACTTAACAAATGTTTCACTTAGCAACCGAAATGTTGGGCTCAATTGTGATGGTACGTCGAGGACTACCTGTGTTTGCTATGACCTGGGATGAATCATAAGAAGCACCAATAGTGGACAGGAAGAAAATTGTCAATTGTAAATATATAGATGGTCTGTATTTGAACCCAAATATCTCGCATACATAATTTTGTCCACAGGAAAAAAAAAAAGTACAATTTAAAATTCACCCAGTATAGAAGATGGGCCACTTATTTGTAAGGATATGGACATATATAAGGAGACCTTAAGTAATCCTGAGTTTCTTGGTCTGTGTATATTTTGATTTCTTATCAGTTGTTTTTAGAATATTTTGGACCACTCTATAACTTTGAAATGATATTTACTTTTATGCTTCAAAATTGATTTCACTGGATGAAAATCTTTGGCAAGAAACAGAGAGAAAAATCTCAAAAGCTTCTCCATATTGGGAAATCTTCTTTCATTGAAGCCATATCATATTCTAAATCAGTACTTCAATTCTTAGCATTTAGTTTGGGAAATCAGTGAGTCTGGCTGAGCAACTATGGCATAAGTATAATACTTTTTCCATTCAAACATACAAACATTTGCACACACAAATGTAAAATACAGACGTATACATGTATTTAAAGTAATTCATTGTTTCTATTTACATATCCTAAAGGTAAAAGTAGATGGAAATTCAATCTAGTCCCTCTGTTCCAGTGTATCAAAATTTAAGCTCCACAGAGCAGTTCCAGTCAAAGTCTCAGCACCAGACAGCAGCAGTTTTCCATCATGTCTGCTGAAGGGCCATTACCCATCAGTTCAATTCACAGGATTTTTTTTTCTTTTTCTGGAACATTCCAAACAGAAGAAAACATGGTGACACAATAGAAGCCAGGTTAATTTAAGACCACCAACTTGTTCTGCTTAGGCCTCAAATCTCCTTACTGGTAATGACTCTCCTGCCCTGTTGACCTGGAGGTGAAAGGTGCCATCTTCTTTTCCAAGTCCCTGGGGCTCCTTGTTTTCTCCTCTGTGGATTTTTCTGTGGTCACAGTTTTGATACAATTTCACTTCAGCTGACACATGGGTGGGTGTTGGGACATGGAATAATTTGCATAGTGAAGAAAACATATTCCTATTTAATGTTAACAGCTCATTCTCACAGCAGTTATTACCTTGTCAGCACTTTAAACTTTTGCTGTGGTTTTATTGTTGATTTTTCCAGATGCATCTTACCGCTGGCTATCTTCAGCCTTCTGATGTTGCAATAAGAAGTGAGAACAATGATCATTACATGAATTTTCACCAACTAAAAAAATCCTTGAGTTTAGCTAGTTGGATTTCAGGAAAACCTGCTTTGCAAATTTCCTCATAAACACTTTGGGCCCAAAGCTAATATAGTTTGACAGCACTCTTGATTGCAATTTAGACAGCTGTTTGTTTGGGTTTTTTTTAAAACCCAAATCTACTACTACTATAGGTATATTGATACCCCTCCCCGGCATGCTGATTCTAATATTATGTATCTTATTTTTGATGGATTGGTTGCCTATGGTTTTTTGTTTTTTTTTAAATGGGATCCCCCACTGTGTCCTAGCCTTTTCTCATGCTTCTTCTCCCTTGGAATATTTAACTCAGATCTCCCATAGCAAAATGCCATAAAAAGTAAAGTTTCCTTCAAATCAGGTTGATCTGCTGTTATTCTATGGACATGGCCATGTTGTTTTTTGGACCACAGAGCAAAAATGATTTGCCACTTTTGGTATATTTTTAGACTTCTCCATATAGCCTACAAATTTGTAAGTTCTTGGTGGTCCAACATCTGGGTAGTAGATATTACCCAGATCCATTCATAATTTACTTCTTCCAGATTAGTTGGATGCTGCCATCATAAAAAAACAAAACTACTACATAGGGCTAAGCACATGAAATACTCTTAGATTAATAAGCATTTGCAAACCCAAATGATGAGGCTTTGGCATTTTGAAAATTAAAAATGAATAAAAAAAAATCTGTGCAGACAATCTCAGTTGTTCTTTGAAACCCCTTGGCTAAACTCCATCAACAATTTATAGATAGACTGAGTTCATATTCAAGCCTGAAAACCACATGTGTGGTATGCATGGATGTTGCTCATTCTTATAAGAAACAAGAGATTTGAGGAAACTCTTCAGATCTGTCCATGAGCAATCTGCAAATAATATTTGAGAAAGGCATGCTGTTTTCTATTAATAGTTACTTGATATTTTTCATTGTAAGAAAATAATAGCAATGAAATTACATTGATATGATTGTTTCCACCCTATTTTCCACAACACAAGTAATATGATTCAGACTAAGGTACTTAACTTGAATGGTTTCTGTTGGCAAGCAAATTGAAATGTAGGACCCAACATTCTTTATGCCTAGAATACCAAAAAATTCAGGCATCCAATAATAAGATGTAATGGAAACTATTAGAAGATTTTTTAAAAAGAGAATAAACGCACTATTTTAAATAGAAAAAGCAAGAAAATTGGCAGATTGCTGAACCACCCATGATTAGGAAAGAGTATGGTTTAGTAGAACTACCGGTAAGATGTCCACAAAACTAAGAAGTCCTGTAGATCAACAGAGTATTAGAATACAGAGGAGAGGAAATGATTGAGGTAGCGGCCCTGAAATGGATGCCTTCAAAATAGAGTCTCGATTCCATCTCCACAGCGACAATGATGGGTCATATTCAGTGGTGGGTTGCTACTGGTTCGCCCCGGATCAGGTGAACTGGTAGCAGCGGGAGGCTCCGCCCACCCGCCTGGGTGTCTCTGTGCATGTGCAGACGCAAGAAACATCATGCGCATGCATGCACGTGCATCCACGAGCAAACCAGTAGGGACGGAATTTGAAACCCACTACTGGTCTTATTGTGCCTCATTTGATAACCAGGGCCAACATATCCTCTGAAATATCTAAAATTTGACAAGGAACTGCCAATTATATATACGTGCCATATACTTTTCCTACGTGTCTTTAGGACAAGGACCAAACACATCAGGATCTATGAACCAGCATTTGGTGGTGGCACAATGGTTAGAATGCAGTACTGCAGGTTACTTCTTCTGACTGCCAGCTGCCAGCAATTTGGCAGTTCAAATCTCACCGGCTCAAGGTTGACTCAGCCTTCCATCCTTCTGAGCTTGGGTATGCCGACTCTGTAAACCACTTAGCAAGGCTGTAAAGCACTTTGAAGCGGTATATAAATCTAAGTGCTATTGCTATTTTCTAAAAAAAAAAAATAAAAAAAAATGGAGGTTCAGGCCTGGTTTGTACTTGCATGGGAGACCAGCACTGTAAGCTAGACCCCGAGAAAGTACCAGAAGCACAGATTAACTGCTTCCATATTGTTGCCAAGGAAACTAGATGGATGTATCCAAGAAGTTGCCAGCAGTCGAGCACAGTTTGACGGGAGACTTTATCATTTTATTTTGTGCAAATATTTAAATAGAGAGGACAGCTGTAGGGGATAAATCATATTATTCTTAGAATTCTTAGAACTCCAGTCTTTGGCCTCATTTCACAGGAGGCCCAACTTCATTGCTGCTGGCGGCCGGAGTTGCAAGGGCAAGTCTAATGATTTGACCTTAGTCAACCAGGCAGGGAGAGATTATGCCTGAAAACAGGACTTCTGTTTCTCTTCTGCCGTTCCCCCACATTCCCCTGTGGAAAGCAACTGGGTGGGATGGAACACACAAACACTCTCCCCTGCCCTCCAGCAACAGGTTGTTTTCTCCAAGGGGCTTTCACTGCCTCTGCACAGTGAAGTGTGCACTGTAAAGTGCAGTGTAAAGGGGAACCTACACTGCACTCTAGTTATCTTCCCTGCTGCTCAAACACACCCAGCTTTATTTTCCTTTTAGGACCAGACCCAGGCACTTGAAGCAGAACAAACAGTTCTCTAAGGCAGAATTCCAAAGCAGCTCCCACCAATGGGTGGCTCTTTCAAAACTACATTTTCTTGTCCCAGCTGGAGCATCGCCAAATGCAGTCATCGAATGGTATCTTTGGAGAGAGGGTGGAGTAGGGCTATTCAGCACATACACTGCCGCAACTGCCTATTATACGGTTCGATTCCCATGGGTTTCTTCACACGTGACCAGGAAGCTAGGCAGAGGCAAGGATCTCCCCTGAGCCCATCCTTGTCGTGAGAAAAATGGGGGAAATGACGGCCCTTAGAAACCAACTTCTGCTCACTACAGGATGGAAAACGTTGGCTATTGTAATTGGCAGTGCTTCCTTTCTTGTTCAAATGTGAGTTTTCCACAACTGCTGCCTCTCCTTTTTCTCGTGCCCTTGCTGGTTCCACTGGAAGTTATATTTCTAACTGATAGGAATTAAATATAGGAAACAGGTTGTCAAGATATTTTGCAGCCTGAAATAAAATAAAAGGTTCCTCCTAGTCGTTCAAGCAGAAGATCTGATGGTGGAGCATGCATTGTGATGGCACATTGCTGTTTTCATTATTTACTTCCTTGTGAATTCACCCTCTGCACCCAAGTCAATTCATGTGCTTTGAAAAGAAAATGTCTCTCCCCTCCCTCTGTCTTTAGAAGTAAAAATTCAGCAATAAGCAACATGATACCTCAAAACCTCTTTTTTTGATGTGGCTGCCTCATTTTGTTTAATGGTGGTTTCGGTCCTACTACAGGTGCCTGCTGGCATCAACTGTCCTACACAACAGACTACTTCTGAAAAGAGAAGCTCTGGAGATGCTTCTTGACAATACACTTGCACGATGCGTGATGCTCTGGCTTTAGCTGAGAAAGAAGTCACTGAAGCATTTGTGGCATCAGTGCATGGTAACCGTGCCTTTCGTGTATGATTCAGGTTAGTGTGTCAGTAGAGTGCATTAACCAAGGATGCTGACGAATCTTTCATCTTTCACTGTAACTGATATGCAGATTTTTTTTTTCTTTTCAGCTATTTTTATCATTTTTAATTTGCTGCTAGGAGTTCAATGAGACTACATCTTGCTGATTTTGGCGTAAAGTCACTCTATCGAGTAATACCAATTTTAATTGACAATTAACTTTGTCTGACAAAGGTTGCTCCTTATGAAGTCACTGCTGAGTCCTTGCAAATCGCTCTGATTTGATTTCAAAGCTCTGGGTTCTTCTGTTGAAGCTTTGTTTGATTGTCAATAATATTGCTTTGTTAGCCTTACCCATATGACCCAATAGGACATAGATCGATTATAAAAATGGCAGGCATTATAACAACAATGATGAAATAATATTTAAAGGGTTATTAGTATTTGCTATAATGAGGCACCAATCATGTTCTTGTAAACATTCGTTTCTCTGAGTGGTAACTCCATCTTCCTCCAGATTGTAGAGAACAGAGACATTTAGGCTGCAAAAACATATCAGTCAAGAACATCCTGAAAGTGCCTTTCTAGGCATATAACTTTATCATATACTGGACCTTTTGTTCTATTGAGGGCCACATTCCTCACTGATTACTTGTCAATGGAAATGAGGTAGAAACAAATGATGGGGAAGACCACCAGCAAAATTTGGAGAGGATGCCCACTGTTTCCTTTTCTTCTCTTGCTAATGCCATTTCTGTCTGACAAGCTCTATCCACATCTATGCATTGGATTGAGAAGTGAACAGGAAAGGATTCCCAGGGCCACTCAAAATGCTGTGACAGCATTTGGAATGACCGTAGAAGTTGTAAACCTACATTCATGGTTTCCTAAGCCAGCCTGAATCACTAATTCATGTACAAAGAAAACAGCTTGCTTGCCAACTAGGTTATGGACTACAGCTATGTCTTTTGTTTTTGTTCTACTTTATTTCATTCAACCAAAGAACAGAAATAGAGTAGAATTCGGTCAGCCACACTCCCCCAACTTATGTTCTTGCCATCCAGCATAGAAGAGCTTGGCAGGTTGGTAAAATATTAGTTGCTTGTCAACTGACTCCAACCATCTAAATAAGTAAATTCATGCAACAAGGAGGGATGTGGGAAGAAGGTTATTGAGCTCTTGGCTAAGAATAGCTAACCTGTTTTTCCTGAGAAGAATCCTGAAACAAAATGTACATATCAACATGATATAAATAGATAGTTTCCCCCATCTTATCCTTCCTCAGAAAACAAAATTTAATTGGAAGTAGGGGAACCAGTCAGGATCCTGCCAAACTTTCCATTGCTGGTTATTTCCCTTCCAGAGACATGTCCCCATTTTTTGTATGTGGGCTGGGGCTGAATTATGGAGCAGAGAGATTCAGAAGAGATTTATTGGGTTGACTTTGCTATTGTAAAATTGAACATTTCTATCAGAGCTAAATTATACTAAATAAATGCTTGGATATGAATGATATTTAGGAAAAAAACTGTTGTTCAGGTGAATTTAAAGCAGCAAATATATGTCAGATTCCATGCAGAGTATGGCAAAAATGAGTTTTGTTGTTCAGGGGAAGAGGAAATATTCTGCTCTCTTCTAATGACACTCTCCCATCAACTTTCAGGCTTAACAAACAAAACTGTTCAAAATCTGTACTCCTATTGCCAACACATATAATTTTAACTTGATAAATCTGACAGCATACTCAAGATAGTGGCTCTTGATGCCTTTGAGTTCTTCAGCTGGAATGAACTTGAGCCACAGATAAATTGTATGCGGTATGTACCATTTCTTTGCAGAATGACACTGACAGGCTAATCTCAGGGTTCTAATTATGATTCAGCAGCAGTGGTCTGGGTGTTCCCACTGAGTGTTAGTACAAACACTGGTATAAGCAGAACAACAGGCTTTTTGAACTGGCTGCAGCAGGAAGTGAAGAGGCAAACTGTTTTACTCTTTACCAGAAGGAAAGCAATGCTTCCAAAGAGGTCACTCGGGCAATCTTTTCTGCTTTCAACATGCATCATTGTCTTATCAGTGCATTCTCTTCCATCTTGCCATTAACCATGGTTAGGAAATGTAATCGCTATCTCAGTGGAGCCATGTTTCATCTGCTGAGCCCAGTGCTCGGTTTCCAACAGCATCATGAAAATGCTCTGAAGGACTATCAGCTTTAGAAGAGTCACGGCATCAAGTCAAAGGTCTATCTGCTCCATCATTCTGCCCACATGATGGCCACCAGATGCCTCTTGGTAGCACTTCAGAAAGTCATGAACAGCTGTAGCACCTTCCTGCTTTTAAGACCAACACTATCAGTTGTATTGGTGTGAGGGTGTGTTAATTCTTTTATGTGAAAAGTGAGATATCGGCACATTAGTGCAGTTAGGATTGACACTAGTAACTGAAGGTGATGAGATTAGTTCTGATCATTTGAAACCTCATTGCAATAACTCACCATTGTTTCCTTCCTAATATCTCCAGAGATGGTTAATCTCAACTCAATGCTCTCTACACAATAGCCTTTTGCTCTAGACAATAGTCTTTAGTAATTGGTGCTGCTGTCTAAGTTCCAAGGACTGTGTGGTTAAAAATGCAATAACAGGAGTGGATTAGGAAAAGCACCACCCAGGGCTAGCATTAAATAGTCTTAAATTGTGCAGCAATGGCACACAACTTGTGATATATGTGTATCCTCCAAAGTTGTAATTAACAGATATTAACAGATTAACAGAGTTGGAAGGGACCTTGTAGGTCATCTAGTCCAACCCCCCCCCCCTACCCACCCATGCAGGAGACTCTACATCATTTCTGACAGATGGCAGTCCAGTCTCTTCTGCCCTGACATCTTCCTCCCTCAAAAGTTGCAATCAAAATTTAATGTTATTGGGACAAAAAAAGTCATTAAATATAGGGAATGTGTAATCCTATTCAGTTTATTCAGCTGAATTTACTGTGAACCCAACTGAGTTTTACAGTGGTGTTACCCACCCTGCACAAGAAAGACCAACAGTGGTGGGTTTCAAATTTTTTTACTACTGGTTCTGTGGGCGTGGCTTGGTGGGCGTGGCAGGGGAAGGATACTGTAAAATATCTGGGTCTATCCTTCACTTTTAACTCTATTAGCCAACACCTATTGAAAAGAAGACTAGAATCTATATAGAAGGTCTTGATCCTAGGGAGGCCACTGTACCTCAGATAGCCGGTTGTGAGTCTCTCCTTGTGAAGTGGGGCCATGGGAGGCAGATGGGCCTGCTGGTTACGTACCTGGCTCCTTGCTGCGTGGCAGCGACCCTGCCCGAGCTCCTCAATGTTATAGCCGGGGTGGTGGTTGATACCCCCAGGCTTTTAGTCATGGGGGATTTCAACCTGCCGTCCATCGGTGAAGCATCTGAGGTGGCTCGGGAGTTCATGGCTTCCATGACGGCCATGGACCTGACCCAGTTAATTCAGGGCCCCACTCACATAGGAGGAAACACGCTGGACTTGGTTTTCGTCTCTGGTCAGTGGTTGAATGGCTTAGATACAGGGGATATAGTTATTGAACCCTTGTCATGGTCAGACCATTCTCTCCTTAGACTTGACTTCCTGACCGCTATGCCCCACCGCAGGGAGGCGGAACCAATTAGGTGGTTCCGCCCCAGGCGCCTGATGGATCCTGATAGGTTCCGAATGGAGCTTGGGCCATTTCCTGAGACTCTGGCACGCGACTCGACTGAGGACCTGGTGGCCGCCTGGGATAGGGCGGCCGCTGGTGCTTTAGATCGGGTTGTGCCTTTGCGGCCTCTGACCCGGCGCCGAATCTGCCCAGCTCCTTGGTTCTCCGAGGAGCTGAGGGGGATGAAACGCCGGAAAAGACGCCTAGAGAGTAGTTGGAGGGCCAGTCGCTCCGAATCTGACCGTACACTAGTGAGGTCTTATATCAAGACCTACTTAGTGGCGATAAAGGCGGCGAAGTGTAATTACTTTTCCGCTCTTATCGCGTCGGCAGAAAATCACCCAGCTGCCTTGTCTAGGGTGACTCGCTCCCTTCTCCATCTGGGAGCGAGGGAAGACCCCTTGCAAGGTCGTGCTGAGGATTTTGCGCATTATCTGCACGATAAAGTCGCTCAAATTCGGGAAGGCTTGGACTCCGACTGGGTAGGTACAGGCGGGTTGTCCGAGGTCTGTCTTGAGACGGTTATCTGGGATGAGTTTGACCCTGTGACTCCCGAGGACGTGGACAGGATGCTGGGGAGGTTGAACGCAACCACATGTTTATTGGACCCGTGTCCCTCCTGGTTGGTGCTGGCTACCCGGGAGGTTACACGAGGCTGGCTCCAGAGGATTATAAATGCTTCCTTGAGTGAGGGGTTCTTGCCTCCCGCCTTGAAAGAGGCGGTGGTGAGGCCCCTCCTCAAGAAGCCCTCTCTGGACCCAGCTGTTTTAGCAAACTATCGTCCAGTTTCCAACCTTCGCTTTATTGCGAAGGTTGTTGAGAGTGTGGTTGCGCGACAGCTCCCGCAGTACCTGGATGAAACCGTCTATCTAGATCCGTTCCAGTCCGGCTTCAGGCCCGGGTACAGCACGGAAACGGCATTGGTCGCGTTGGTTGATGATCTCTGGAGGGCTCGGGACAGAGGTTGCTCCTCTGTTCTGGTCCTATTAGACCTCTCAGCGGCTTTTGATACCATCGACCATGGTATCATGCTGCGCCGGTTGGAGGGGTTGGGAGTGGGAGGCACTGTTTTACGGTGGTTCTCCTCCTATCTCTCCGACCGGTCGCAGTCTGTGTTGGCTGCAGGGCAGAGGTCGACCTCAAGGCACTTGGTTTGTGGGGTGCCACAAGGGTCGGTCCTCTCGCCTCTCCTGTTCAACATTTATGTGAAGCCGCTGGGCGAGATCATCCGTGGTTTTGGGGTGCAGTGCCATCTGTACGCTGATGACACCCAGCTGTACATCTCCACCCCAGACCACCCCAACGATGCCCTTGAAGTGATGTCCCGGTGCCTGGAGGCGGTGCGGGTCTGGATGGGGAGGAACAGGCTCCGACTCAATCCCTCCAAGACTGAGTGGCTGTGGCTGCCGGCGTCCCGATATAGTCAGCTGGTGCCATCGCTGACTATTGGGGGCGAGACATTGGCCCCCACGGAGAGGGCGCGTAACTTGGGTGTCCTCCTGGATGCACGGCTGTCCTTAGAAGAGCATTTGACGGCCGTGGCCAGGGGGGCTTTCTATCAGGTCCGCCTGATACGCCAGTTGCGCCCCTTTCTGGATCGGGACTCCCTATGTATGGTCACTCATGCCCTCGTTACTTCCCGCCTTGACTACTGCAATGCTCTCTACATGGGGCTCCCCTTGAGGAGCACTCGGAGGCTCCAACTGGTGCAGAATGCGGCCGCGCGGGTACTTATGGGGGCGGCATGGCGCTCCCACGTGACACCTCTCCTGCGCGAGCTGCATTGGCTTCCAGTGGTCTTCCGAGTGCGCTTCAAGGTGTTGGTTCTCATCTTCAAAGCGCTCCATGGCTTAGGACCCAGTTATTTACGAGACTACCTTCTGCCTCCGATAACCTCCCACCGGCCAACACGCTCCCACAGAGAGGGTCTCCTCAGGGTGCCGTCTGTCAGGCAATGTCGGCTGGCGACCCCCCGGGGAAGAGCCTTCTCTGTGGGGGCACCCGCCCTCTGGAATGAGCTGCCCCCAGGGATACGACTAATCCCGGACCTCCGGACCTTCCGCCGGGCCCTGAAGACTTTTTTATTTCAGCAAGCCGGGCTGGGTTAAAAAATTTTTAATTGGGTGAATTTTATGGGTAACGGGGTTTTAAATTGGAGAAGCCTAAGATAATTTAATTTTGTTTTAATGTATTTTAATATTTGTATTGTGTGTTTTTAATTTTGGCTGTTCACCGCCCCGAGTCCTTCGGGAGAGGGGGCGGTATAAAAATTTAATAAATAAATAAATAATAAAAATAAATAAAAATCTCCATTCCACCCCACTCCAGAGGAAATTACTGCAAAATCCCCATTTCTTCCCGATCAGCTGGGACTTGGGAGGCAGAGAATAGATGGGGGCGAGGCCAGTCAGAATTTTTACTACCGGTCCTCTGAACTACTCAAAATTTCCACTACCGGTTCTCCAGAACTGGTCAGAACCTGCTGAAACCCACCTCTGAAGACCAAGTATGGTTTTCAGTCCCAACTTTCAGTTGAGCAACCCTGGTCTATACCCTGAAAATACAATCTCACTATCAAGTGAAATGACTTTGTGACATACCTACTCCTTCTAACAACTGAGCTCCTAGGTTAAGAAATATGTATGTTCCACAACACTGTTTTTTATACTGCTCATAGCAGTGCTTTCCTTCTGGGGTTATCACAAAAGCACGAAAAGAGTGACAGATTAATTCTAACGCAAACACGTTGCATCAATGAAATAAACAGTTGTGAGAGATAAAGAAAGCTCTCTATTCTGCTTTGGTCAGCAAACCTGGAGTCCATTTTTGATCACACTTAAGAAAGAGATTTGCCATATTCTGGTAGTATTATTAAAAGTAGTACAACTCTTCACATGAGCAAATTGGCCCTTTGATCTTAGTTAAAGGCAAGTGTATGTGTGTCATCAAAGATTTCTGAGCATCTGAGATCTTATTAGAAGGAGGGAAAGGGATATTATCTAAATGTTATGCATACTTATTATCTCTGCAGATAGGACAGGATGTAGTGAAGGATTGTATGATAGCATGGGGGTGAAATTTTGGATATCCCCTTGACTTCCAGCAATGGGAACAGATTTGGTTGAAAAATATGAAATTAACCATGGCCTCCTCATATAAAGAAAACATATATAGAATGGTCTACCGGTGGCATCTCCCCCCGGCGAGATTAGCTAAAATGTTTCCCGGGACATCTGCCTGCTGTTGGAAGTGCGGTTACAGCAATAGAACCTATTTTCACCAATGGTGGACCTGCCCGCAGGCGGTTAAATATTGGAAAAAAATACGGCAATGGATTTTGGAAATTACACAGATTAATTTGGAATTAAGACCTGAGATTTTCCTATTGGGGGCAAAACCTTTGAATGTTAAATCAGATATATGGTTCTTGTTGATTCACATTATCACTGCAACAAGATTAGCGTATGCGCAGGAGTGGAAAAATCAATACTTACCGATAGATTTGAAAATAATATATAAAATTAATGAGTGTGCGGAATCAGATAGATTAACTAGATTGATCAATGGTAAAAAAGATTCAGAATTTTATAACAGTTGGAAAGTATGGTACGATTGGGTCCCACCAGAAAAGGTGGGATACAATAGATATATGATGATGTATATATATATGGTGGCAAATATGTATGTATAAAGGAATGATTTTATACTTATGGACAATATAATCATATTATACCATGGTGGCAGGATTGTATATTTTATTTGTGTATTAGTGTATAGAATATATTAATAAAAATTATATATATATATATATATATATATATATATATATATATATATATATATATATATATATATATATATATATATAAGATTTCTGAGCACTGGATACATTGCCATATGCACCCATTGGCTTTCATGTGTGAACACCATTCCTGGTAGGTCATGCAAAAGCACTGACAGCCTCTAGATCAGAGGAAGAAAATAATGATAAAATAGCCTGTAGTTCTTTCCTGCTTCTCCTGCACATACTGAAGGTGAAGGAATTCAATATGCCAAATTCTTTGGAAGGCTACTGCTATACGGGTCATACGTCTCAAAATGCCAAGAGCCATTAAATCCTAACATTATTTTAATTTCAAGCTCATATTGTTTCAGGAGACGTCATTAGTGTCTGTGCCCAGTATTGCCTACACAAGAAGCAATGGATGGAAACCAACCAAAGAGAGGAGCAACCTGGAATTAAGGAGAAACTTCCTAACAATGAGGACAATTAACCAGTGGAACAGCTTTGCCTCCAGAAATCGTGGGCGCTCCATCACTGGATGTTTTTAAGAAGAGTCTAGACAGTCACTTATCTGAAATAGTATAGGTTCTCCTGCTTGAGCAGCGGGCTGGACTAAAAGATCTCCAATGTCCCTTCCAGCTTGTTCTGTTCTGTTCTGTTCTGTTCTGTTCTGTTCTGTTCTATTCTATTTTCTCGTCTGTAGGCTAAACTGAGAATTGAAAAAGATCTTGACAGTAAAGGTAAAGGTAAAGGTAAAGGTTCCCCTTGCACATATGTGCTAGTCGTTCCCGACTCTAGGGGGCGGTGCTCATCTCCGTTTCAAAGCCGAAGAGCCAGCACTGTCCGAAGACGTCTCTGTGGTCATGTGGCCAGCATGACTAAACGCCAAAGGCGCCCGGAAGCTATTACCTTCCCACCAAAGGTGGTCCCTATTTTTTTCTACTTGCATTTTTTACATGCTTTTGAACTGCTAGGTTGGCAGAAGCTGGGACAAGTAATGGGAGCTCACCCCATTACGCGGCACTAGGGAT
Organism: Pituophis catenifer annectens; assembly: GCF_029215685.1. NCBI lineage: Eukaryota > Metazoa > Chordata > Lepidosauria > Squamata > Colubridae > Pituophis > Pituophis catenifer. The sequence goes on from NW_027256882.1 coordinate 87,127,793, forward strand.
TTGAACAGCTGAGCCGCCAACCTTTCGATTGACAGCGAACTGTGGTGGCCACTGAGCCACCATGTCTCGACATTAGGCAGTGGCAAACGACTTCCACAGTACTGCCATGAAAGTGACATGGATGTGTCCATAAAGTCGAAATCGGTTGGAAAGAGGCTTTACTTACTAAAACGGCAGTTATAAGCCTCACTCTGTTGCCATCTCCACTATCGTTATTCCAAATCATGAATTTACTGTATGGCTACACATTCATAACAATGCTTATCACAACACTGCTTGCAACACGATCCTTCTTATAAGCTTTCTCTTTCCTGCTGGTACTGAATTATGCTTTTTTTTTTTTCCTGATTAACCTGCCAAGAAAAAAAAAACCCAGGGAAGTGGGTGGTTTTCTCTACAATGATTCTCTCATCTATCTCTAAAGGCCTGACTGCAGTATTACTGGCAATGCTGGTGGCCTGGACCATGTTAAGCACCCATAATGATTAGCTCTTCCTCCCCATGTTTCCCACTTTCTCACTGACCTCCTCCCTTCCTCCAATTCTTCTCATTTGCCACATTGATAAAAGGGAGAAAGATACGGATGCACAAATGATTGACTCAGGAAAAAGAAAGAGAGCTTGGTTAAACAAAGATCTTTAACCACTCTGCTGTTACAGCAGTGCTGGGAAATGGAAGCATAGAAATTATTAGACTGCATGATAAGCATTGGCAGAGCTAAAGGGATGGTCCTTCCTTGGCAAAATAGGCTATTAACTGCCGAGATGAGTCTGCATTAAGCTAAACCAGTCTAGCTCAGACAATAGGAGTATTGGAGTGGCATTACAAAAAATTGTAATTCAAAATTTTCAATTTTCAAAAATTTGAAAATTGGGCAGAAAACTTCATCCTAAGATCTTTTTCAAGATGAGTAGGGTAATAAAATAAGGTTCATTTTTGATCTCCAAAATCAGTTTACTGGTCTTTCCGGCAATCGGACAATTGAAAAGTGTATATAAAATTTTAACTAGGCTAGTTGAATTGGATTATATATTCTCCTTGATACCAAAGTTTTCTTATCCCCAAATGCCCAGATCAAATATAGACCTTGCCAAAGCCTAATTCAAACCAATTAAATGCGTTCAAAATTCCTTTAACACAGGGGTGTCAAACTCGATTGCACTGAGGGCTGCATCAGGGTTGTGTTTGACCTCGGGGGGGGGGTGTGTGTGTGGCATGGCCAGGATGGGCATGGCCAGCTCAACATCACTTGTGTCAGGACCACCTGTGGTGGCCTGGGGGGGGGGATCTTCCTGTAGCCCTCTGCCAGCGAAAACAGAGCTGGAAAGGCCGCATGTGGCCCTCCAGAGCTCTGTTTTCACTGGCAGAAGCACCGCGGGCTGGTCCTTCGCTATTTCAGGGCAGCTCTGCGGGCCAGATCTAAGCACCCCGTGGGCCGGATCTGGCCCATGGGCCCTGAGTTTTACACCCCTGCTTTAACATAACTACACATTTCAAAACACTTTGTGGTACCAACAGATTGCGTATTTCTTAAATTTAGAATTGTTTTTATAATGTACACCACAGAAAGGGCACCCCAGCTCTCTTTGAAATTGATCAGAGATAGAACCAAACAGGATTGCCAAGAAGGCCTTTCAGTGTTGCAGTGCAGGGTTGCACAAAAGAGTAGAGTGTCATTTTCACCATGTATCATTTTCACCATGTATCTCTCATTGCATAGTCACCCATGGAACTGTTTTGCAAAAGGGACCATGAACCCCCATGTTGAATTTGTACTTGTGAATTGTGAAAAGAAGAAGAATGAAGACGTATAGGAGGTGACAACCCCATGAATCAATAAAGCCTTATTAACAGATTAGTGGTCTGCTGTTCTTGGTCTGCTGTTTGAAATATACACAGTCATAGTCACCACTGATAATAGCAGCATCCATAAAAAGGGAGAAAAGGGAGTGAAAATAGGAGCACATTGTTGAGGGAAGATATTGCTAAAAAAATGGAGGAAGCAGACACAGAAATCTCTGCCTACTCACTTAGGGATTACTTCTTTATCTATGCCTTGGATTCATTTTTGATTTAGTGCTAAAGGCTAATCTACACTTAAATGAGCCATGAGACCATTAGCCTGCCTTAGTGGGCAGATTTAGAATGGGCTTATTAAAAAGCATCTGTCATACTACAAAGCTGTGGTGTAAATTAGCTCTGGCTTTGAGAAATTAGAGATGATTCAGAAAAAAAAAAGCTTCCAATGGATCTGTGAAAGCATGTCCAAAGCATGTTTTCTGCTACATACTTTGCATGATAATGCTTATCTTTCAGCTCTAATCCCACTGTCCCTGGGCATGCAGGCAGGCTAAGGAATAATTGCATTAAGTCTTGTGTGGCTGACCATATAGTGTATGGTGCCAGTAACGCAGCAATATCATGCAGCTGAGAATGGCGTCTGAAGCAAACGCAGGAATCGCTGGAAGAATAGTCAGTAAAGAAGAACGTTGAACGAGCATATTACTAATCATAAATATTCCCATTCTCCTCATTGGTTTTCTTTCCACAGTGCTTTCTGCAACATTATTGCCCCTCTGTTCCAGTTACACACAGAGAGCTATGGAAATAAAATTAATGGTCTTGGATGTAACCATCAGATTAGATCAGATCTTTCCCAGGAAGAATGTACCTCCAAATCTCCCTAATTCACCATCTACTTTCACCATCTCTTGCAGAAGAGGCCACTCTTCCTCCTAGACGTTTCTCAATAATCCCATAAAAAAACACCTCTTTCCTCTCCAGAGCTCTTATTTCATTCATGTTGTTCTCCTAATCCTTGGCTTAGTGCCTTTGAGTTGTTTTCAGATTGTTCTCCAGAGTCCCAGTTTATCTAAACTGTATGCTTTTAACAATCAGCCCAGCTTCTTTTCTCATTTCCTGCAACTTCACATCTCTCTCCGTCTCTTACTCAACCTCTTGCTACCCAAGTTCTTCCATCCCTTCAGATGTCTTGGCCATTCTTTCCCAGCAGCCTTCAGCTCGATTGCCAAGTCTTATGATTTATTCTTGCAGTTTTTATCAAAGCTGCAAAACCCTGGGTCAGGTGATCCAGTGAAAAAAAAAACTCAATTCCCTGGCAAAGGTAATGCTTTTCCACTTTAAAAAAAAATGTAGATTAACAACAGGAAACCAACCCCTTTATAAAAGACCTCAAAGACACTATTTTTCAAAGTCCTCAGTTTGAACTTCTCCCTTCCACGGGGTACAGAAATCTTTAACAAGCCAAAAGGAGGATTTCAATTAAACACACACACACACACACACACACACACACACACACACACACACACCGTAAAGGCAGAATGGATCATGTTTCCATCTATCCTTGTTCTTCCATTCATGCTGCAAAGAAAAGGTCATATTGCTCTCCAGAACTAAATCCTTCTTTGTAAAAGAGATGAACACACAGAGAACACAGCTCTGGGCAAAGCAGAGTTATAATAATAATTTAAAATAAGACAAGAGCTGTCCTATCTTTACTGAGCATAAGCAATAACTTCAGGCAGCAGATACTGGAGACGTAGACCTCTCTTGGATGGACCTCTTGAACGTCTCTGCCCACCCTTTCCCTTCTTTTGGAAGACACAGCTCTGTAAGCCATACATTCTTAATTGCAGTTCTTAGCCTAGATTTCTTGTATATTTGGGGAAATCTGCTAGACCATAGCATCTGAAAAATAAATGCAGGTGCGGGGGACCACCTTGTCCACAAAACGTAGGCTTTGGTAGGTTAGAATAGGCCACCATGGCATGTAACTCAATTTGCCAAGTACCTTCTGTGTATTTTGAAACTTTGAGCAAGTAACAAATGACATACCGGTAAGTTTCTCAAGTCATATTTCCAAGCACGGAAACAGCCTATATTCACATAAAATGTATAGGCTTGACACCAGACCCATATGAGAAAATTAAATCTGGATAAATTCATACACTATCGAAACCAAATAACATTAATCAGAGAAGTCAGAAACAGAATCTCAGAGTATCTACAGGTGTCTCTAATGTTGTAATGCATCCATTTAATAGTATTTTTATACTCTGGGCCCTTCAATCTCACTAGCATCTCAACAGATTAGCATGGCAGTTAATTCATACCATGTTGATATTTATTATTTAATCAATTAGATCTGAAATTAGGATGAGTGGATGCAATAGAAGTTGAGCTGTGTCAACTTTTCACAGTTCACTCACCTCTGTCTGAGGTAAGGTGGCCCAGCCAAAATTCCCTCTTTTAATGTGGAAAAAAATTACGATGTTTGCTCTTTTTTATCTAGTTGATTTAAAGAGATATGTAGGAAGAACAAATCTTCCATGTTCATACATTATCACTACAGATTCTGAAAAGTTGTTTGTTTAGAGAAAGAAGAGCAGCAGAAACAATCAACATTTCTACTGGGCTTTCAAGAATTCAGAGTGTTCACAGGTAAGCAAGCTAGGCATTGTGAAAAAACAACTTCCTACCCCCTTATAGTTTTACGATCAAGAGTTGATGGTTAACCTATTGATTGCCTTTGGTTATGACCCATAAAACATCAGAGGCTGTTCCCCTAAAGGTCTTCCCTAAGGAAGTGTACAACACACCTGCTGCTCTCATGTTCAACATAATATGCGTTATGAGAATATTTAATGGGAATATTGAAAGGTGGGTTCTTCATGATCCCCTTCTGGTGAACCCAGAAGGGGCAGTCTAAATATACATCAGTCATAATAAGTACACTAGTCTGCCTCCCTGCGGCCTGAAAAAGGAAGGGAAGTTAAGAGGAAATGACACATAAGGTACAACCATCTGTTCCTAGTGGGTAGTCACATGCTGAGGCTGCCATGTCAGCTTCCTACCCTTGGAGCTCCATTTGTCAACTCAGCTCAGCATCCTTCGCAGGCAATCATTGCTTCACACCAGCTAACCCTGAACATTTACAGACAGGGCGTCCCAACACCTGTCTCCTTCTCAGCAACAGGCAGAGGGCCCATTCATCGTAGCACAGTCCCTTCCTAGGGATTTCGGTATATGAGTGGCTGCCAACTCTTCAGTGCATTCAGCAGCTTGGGTTCACTGAGCTGTCAATCTGCTGCCTGCACTGCCAGCCATGGTGCTTGACTCTTTCAAAGATCTAAGGAAAAGCCACAAGCTGCAAGGCTAGTTCTCTCCAGATGGAGAGAGGCAGTGAAGTGCAATGTGCCATGTGCTTGATTGATGCAGGCTGCTAGCCCAGGGGCTTCTCGGAACCTGTTCTAGAAAAGCATTGTTTATAATCATGGCTAGAGTCCTAAGGAAAGGATTTGCTTCAAGCAGCTTCCTTGGAAACAAGAGTAACCATTTGGATAAACTAGCCATTGAAACTTTCAAGTCTGTCGCCAACCTATGTTCCAGATAGAGAACTTTTGATAACCCACCGATTGACAGAAAGTAAAAAACAAAACAAGTTTACCATCAAACTGTTAATGCTGTTTTAATTCAGAAACTGGGTCCTTACCTTTGAAAGTGAGCTGCACCCTTGGAGTAGCGAAGAGGTAATCCTTGGAGTATGAGGGCCACCAGCCCACAATGAGAAGGATGGCCCAGAGCAAAAAACCAACTAGGGGCATGGTGCAGAGAACTGGGGATCCAAAATCCAAGCAGATGTCTTAGCCACTTTAGCAGAGGAAAGAGAAAAGAAAAGACAAAGAATGTTAACTTCCCCAAGTTTATGGCAACTGAAGGAATAAAATGTCCTACTAACCTGTCAGCTAAACCATTCAGAAGGTTATCCTCCAGCTACACAGACCCTGGGAGTTAATCTCTGTTTTCTTATCAACAGATTAAGGATGAGAAATTCAACTTTTGGAACAGGAAAGAAGATGCTATGGCAAAGAAACTGATGCTGTGTGGGATGGGTCTATGACAATTCACCACAACCAATGCACCATGGTGAACTCGTTGCAGGACAAGTCACCACAGGACAAGAGTTACCCTAATATCAAACAAATAGTGGAATAGAATTATTAAAGAAAGGATGCCAAAGGAGGGACAAAATGAAATGTGAATGTCAAAAATTAAAATTATTTTAAAAATTATTTTAAATAATTAAATTGAATTGTGAGTTGTCTCACAGTGGCGAGTTAGCCATGGCGAGTTGACTGTGGTGAATTGCTTGTGCTGAGTTGACTGTGGTGTGTTGTCCCATTCTGGTGTGGGATGGTCCATCAGTGGTTTAGAATTTGGTCTAGTGGTTAAGGCACCAGGCTACAAAATGAGAGACCAGGAATTCAAATCCTGCCTTGGCCAGCTGGGTGACTTTGGGCCAATCACTCTCTCTCAGCCCAACCCATTTCATGGGGTTGTTGTGGAGAAAATCAGAGGAGGAAGATTTATTGGATATGTCCAATAAATAAATAAATCGAATTAGTATTATAATTTGCACAAGAGCATCTCAGTGCAAATGGTGTCTGATATAACCCCCTCCCCAATAGTCTACATTAATGCCATGATGACACCTGGAACTTTATATCTTTTGTAGGCTCTGAGAAAATACTGAACCAAAGTGATTTTTCTTTATGGTGAATATGATTCCAAGACTCATGCTATGTTCAATAATTTAAAAAAAATTATGTGGACACATTCCAAATCTAAGGGCAGATAACCATATAAATTCTCATGTTTTTAGTAAAATCCCAAACCATCATCCTGATCACCTGATTGACACATTGCATTAACCATGGTTTTCCAATTCTTACGGTAATGAAGGAATCACAGTGGTGGGATCACACAAGACAGTAAGCAATCACTTCTTCGTGTGATGTATGAACCAGATTAGTATAATCTTGGCACGGAGGGGAAAATGTTATACAAGCAAGTCAATTACAAAGGATCTTGAATGTTAACCTCATTCTAGAGTGATATGGGTATTCTTTGGCATTAGACTGCCTAGTATTGAATGTGTACACACACACACACACACACACACACACATACACACACACACACACACACACATATTTTGGACCATTTCCTAGATGAAGTGTAATCCTTTGCTGCCCTCTGGGTTTTCTACTAAATCTCTTCATGTTAAGAAGGCCTCTAGACCAAATCCCTTTTAGCTTTCCATACAGTAAATATTCCTAGTCTTCAAAAGAAACATGAATACAATACTTTTCAGTGCAGATAGATCTGCCTCCTCCTTTAGACGAAAAGAGATCCAAGGGCTGAGCAAGTTGGTGTACATATGATTCAAGATGATTTTTTGTGCCTGGATACAAAGGCAACCCCAAGAATGAATCCAGCACGTTGCCAGCGTCCTCAGTAACTTCAGAGCAAAGTTGCTTCTGTAACACAAGCGTGGACTCTGAGTTGGGGTGGGTGGGACTTTTCACCCCGATGAGTGCAACTGGGGTCACTCTGTCTCTACTGCTAGAACATTAGAAGGGCTTCCTTTCACTGGAGGAATGAATCTCAGCCAGGCCATCGGAGCCCAACTGCAATTAACAAACTCACATGCTGCTCTCATTTGGTAAAGTAAACAGGTTTTGATTGAGGGGCAGTAATCAACTTGTCTCCTCGCAGGAATGAAAGGAGTCCTTATAGTCCTATCTCATGGCGGCGGCAAGAGTCAGAGCCAGCAGCCCACCCACTAGGGGCTCTCGTGGGAGCAGCCCTTCCCCTCGGAGACAGAGGCAGAGTGGGGCTGCTCATTCCTCCCTTGTGCCTACCTCCATCGCTTTCCAACAGAGCAAAGAAGAGCAGTGAACCAGGGGGAAGGAACCCTTGCACGGTTACTGTCTCCATTTTCTACCAGGCAGGAGAAATCTGGACTTAATTATTTGAAAGACCAAAAAAAAAAAAAGACCAAATGTGTTTTCTTTAAAAGGAGGAGGAGGAAAAGAGAGAGTTTGTATGTACCAGGCTAACTGAGTTAGAGGGGATCTGACAGCTTGGCCTGGCTAGAATGCTGGGGCTGAGGGGATAGGGAGGGCAGTGAAAGTAACTACCCAGAATTCAAATGGGACTTTCTGTTATGTGTAACTTACAGTATTCCCTTTGTTGGGTATAAGTTACACATAAATTTCCCAACTTCAATGATGACGACAAACATACATTTCCTCATATGAACAGGTCATCATTTCCTGAAGATAAATATTTTCTCATTTTTTTTTTTTTAAAAAAATGTTTGCCTTTTACCCAGTCCCTCTGGATCGGAACTGGCTTCCTGGCCTTCTTTCCCAGAAGATCTGCCTTTTTAGAATACTGTACAGGTTTAAGCATCCATTCGACAACTGGATAACGAATTACACTATAGTTGTCTGTTTTCTGTGGTTGCAGTTGGTGGAGGTTTAAAAAGCAGAAATATGACTGAATGTATTCCTGCATGCAATTTCGGCATCTGGAATTGTATCAAAGTGCTACAGAAAAATGACTTCCCAGAACGATGGTCCTAATACTAGTATACGATGGGACCCTTTCACTGAATATTCTGGAAAAGCAATTTCTTCTAGAAAGCAGAAAGGCATTGGGTGCAAGTCACCTTCCTCGGAGGGGTATGATAAAAGCCGCTCAGAGTTGTGGGATACAAGATGGGCAGCAAATAAATGTTATAAATAAGCAAATAAATAAAGTTCTCAATGCGTCTATGGTAATTGGTTTTTAGTATATTTGGATGACACTTGCTCTGAGGACTTAAACTTTATCCAAAGAAATTGGCAAGTAAAACACAAAATGAGGTATGCAAATCCCTTCAGCATGTTATGATTACATAGTATCCAGACTCTCCTTGCCATGTAATACAATCAGAAGGCATCACCTAAAGATGTTCTTAAAATATGGACCCAAGGAGCCCTGTCTGCTGCCTTTGCCATCTTTTTCTCTCTTTTTTCTTTTGCAGCACAGCTGAATTTTCCTTCTGCTAATAGAAGGCAGAACATTGTTCTATCCAGCTGAGCCTGCCTTGCCTCCGGAGACCTCTGGCTTTTCCTTCTTTTCTTCTTGTTCCAGCAAAGAAAACAGGCCATTTGGTGCCACCCATATTCTAAGAATGTTTTTTTGCATGGATTACAAGGGCTTGAAACTCAAAAATATGGTAACTTCTACATTCTTAAACTCCTTTTTTGTTTTATTTCTATTGTGCTAAACGCGCATCTGGATACAGTTATAAACCATGTTAAGAATGATTCAAACAGTATGTCTACATGTGAACAGGCAAAATCTGTTTAGGTATTTAGTGCTCTTCTCCAACAAGGGTATCTGAAAAACCTCAAAACTAATGTATAACATGCGCATTATTAGCACTTCAGTGAGTTTCTAGAAAGATATTTTTTTAGGCTGATCCAGAACAATTTGCAGTGAAACGCACACACATACACACAAAGCACAAAGGCAAAGCAAGCCAAGCACAGCTCACATTCTGCTTGGGACAGAGATCAGAACAAAGGGAGCATGTTCTCAATACTTCTCCCTCTGGTTCAGGGGTCACCAACCTTTTGGACCTCAGGGACCACTAAATTCATAATTTAAAATCCCACGGACCACTAATATGATCTGCCTAATGACCAGTTGGGTGGGTGTGGCTAGGTGGTCATGTGACTGGGTGGGCATGGCCAACTCAATGTCACTCGTGTCGAGGGGCGCCTCACCTGCCTCTACTTGCCTCTCCCCTGCCAGCCACTCCTCACCTCCCCGCCCAAGTTCCTTAGGGCCCCAACAGGAAGCAGTTGTTGGAGCTAAGCAGCCACCACTAGAAAGAGTTGGCAAAACAGTTGGCTCAGTTCAAATTGGATCTGACCGAGAAGGAGGCTCAGCAGAAGCACCTCACTGAGGACTACGAGCATAGGCTTTCCAAGCAGAGGGAAGTGCTGCGGGAGTGCAAGGCCAGGTACCGACACCTGGAGGCTTAGCAGGCTGAGATGGTCAGCAGTTCCAGACCACGATACAGTCCCACTGGAACAAGGCCCTCTGGCTCTTTGCCACCAGCGGCGCTTCCCTCCAGCCTTCGCCCAAAGCCCCACACCAGGAGGCTGAAGCAGATCCCAAGTCAGACTTTCTGCCCCCCTCCGACCTCAAAGGGGGGACTCTGCAGCAACACAAATATTCATTGCACATATCCAGCCCAGAGGCTGTATTTTGAGGACCTCTGATTTAGTGCAATACAAAAAATGCTAATAATTTTTCTGTGGACCACCAAAATTTTCTCATGGACCACCAGTGTTCCATGGACCACCAGTTGGTGACCGATGCTCTGGTTAACCAGTGAGGTGCACGGAAATAGGAGTTAATGACAGAAACAAACTTCAGGGATTTCACAGGAAAATCCTTGGAATCAGTCAAACAAATCCAACCTGGCTTTAAGGACATTCAGAATAATGGATGGGCCCATAGGAGGCCAGAGCTTTCTTCAGCTGTGGGCAATATACCACAATTGGAGGAGTTAAAAGTTTCCCAGGGGCAATATATCATAGCAATTTCCTTTGCTCTAGGTAAATATTTGTATTATTTCCCTTTCTTTCAGCGCACATTTGCACTTCCTTTTTTGCAGATTCCTCACTCAGCACTCACTTTGGGATTTTTTTGGAATCAGAATGTCTAAAATCTGAATTCAACTTGTGAAATAATTGCTACAATTCAACTGCAGTTGAATCAAAACCCTGCCAACCTTAGAAAATAGCTCTGGCAGATAACGCTGTTGCATTTGGATGGTGATGAGCGTGCCAGTGACAGCAAGTGAGATGGCAAACAAAGGGAAAGGGTAGGGCGGGGAGAAGGATAAGAATGAAAGAAAGAAGGAGGAGAAGAGCAATAGAAGTAGCTGAAAGTTGTGAGATAAATGCCAAAAAAAAAAATCTATGCATGCGTAAATGAAGAGAAGCTGTTTCAGCAGCGTTCCCTGGTTCTAAAGTTTTATGCACTTTGCTGGTGGAAATAGACTGAACTGACTCATATGTCACTATGCATTAGGTGAGCCCATGTGCCTTACTTAGAGACCTTTTGCATATGTTAGAGCTAAACCACCCTTCATCTCACATAAATAAGGAGATCAATTGAACCATAAGTAAGGTGAACATTTTGGGAACTAAAGAAAATTGGGGAAGCGTCCTGATGGCTGTTAATTCACTTCAGTTAATTCACTTCAGAAACAGAGGGAGTTTCTGATCACACTCAGTTTACCACCGGGCCTTCAGAGAAAGAACAGGGATCATCTTTAGAGAATGGTAGAAAGAAAGAGGAGAAGGAATATGCGAGAAAATTATTAACAACTCTGTTAATATATGTATGCCACTAATGGGCAACGATACTAGTAAAATCATTACAGCTTCCGATCTAGTCACGGGTCTCCTAACATTGCCATATTAAAGCCTCATGAAATCTCAGGTCTGTTTTACAGCAGTGTCTCACTATTAGCTACATTCCTGTGCTCTCTTGTGCCTCCTAGAAGTGATTAGAAAGGCAGAAAATGCCCAGAGCATTCATTCCATTTCACCAATTATCGGTAGGGATTTCATATAATCATTTCTCTATTTTGGAGAGGCGGGGGAAGTAGAGGAACACAGATCTCCTTTTTATTTCCAGTGTTTTCCTGGGGCCATTAGGTATAATAGGGCAAGCACCTTAGGTAGACATTCTTGGTGGAGCGGAAGCAGCAAGATATTAATGGGCAGAGCTGTGGGGCTTGGTGGTCTCATGGGGCTCCCTAGGCTCCTCTGAAGGTAAACTTTTGCTTCTCGGTTGAGGAGATGATGCGAACAGACAAAGAAAAGGGCAATTACTTATTAAAGCTATAGCCTGACTAACTCCAATGTGACTAAGGGTAGGTGGGTGGGTAGGTAAGTCAGTGCTGACTCTTGGCAACTGCCTGCACAAGTCCTTGCAATTTTCCTAGCAATGGATTTTGGAAGTGGCTTGCCATTACTTCTTCCCCAAGGGTGTGAGACAAAATGACTGGCCCAAAATCACACAGCTGGTTGTGTGTCCAAGGCTAGGCTACAATTCAGTCTGCTGGTTTCTAGCCTTCGCCCTACACCAGATAGGCTCTTTTGTTTAAAGAGCCTATTTTAAAATCAGTTTTAAAATAACACAATAAGTATAAAAGGGAAATGTATAGGGGAGGAAAATGAATGGACAATCCAGTTTTCTCCAGAGGGGTCTACCACCACTTTGCCCAAAGATGGAAGAGCTGGTTTAGGGGGCTTGTTGAAATAGGAATGGTTGTCATCCACAGATCAAGAAAGGTTTTTTCTTGCTAACCTCAGACAGACAGACAGACACAGACACAGAATAACACAACAAAAACATAGAATCACAAGAAGCTGCCTGAGGTTAGCAAGAAAAATAATAGAATTATCTTAAGGTAGTACCCTCACAGGTAGGATGTGTGTGTGTGTGTGTGTGTGTGTGTGTGTGTGTGTGTGTGTGTGAGAGAGAGAGAGAGAGAGAGAGAGAGACAGACAGACAGACAGACAGACAGACAGACACAGACACAGAATAACACAACAAAAACATAGAATCACAAGAAGCTGTCTGTCTGTCTGTCTGTCTGTCTCTCTCTCTCTCTCTCTCATATCCTACCTGTGAGGGTATTACCTTAAGATAATTGTATTATTTTATTAACCAGCTTAAGCAGAAGTATTAAGTCGGTTTAATAAATAAACAAGGCAGTATGGATGCCTTGAATGTGGCTCCTTATGTAGCCAAAATGCCACCCTTTCATAAATAAAAGGCAAGCATCAGCAGCAGGAGGGAAATCCATGTGTTTGCAGAAAAACCAAGTGGAGAAAATATCAACACAATGAAGATTGAATATTTAGTGTTGGGTGGATAACTACGGAAAATTAATTGAAAATCATAACACAGCAAAGAGAGAGGAATGGCAGAGTTATTTGGGAATTCCAACCTCCCCCCCCCTACTGCAAAGCCCCACTTTTCATAACTATGCATGTTATCTGTCCTATGATAATTTGCACCTGGTAGCAAATACAAAATAAGTTTACTTAATTCTTTGCCCTATAGCAATCAATTTCCAAAAGTTGTAGTATGTGTAGAAACACACTGAGAAGGAAAGTGCATTCCACAGCCACCTTTGTTGCTAACTGCAGACAGAATTTTATTGGCTTTTCCAGTTTTTCCTTGGGATTCCAATTATTCCAATGGCCCCCAGAGTGAATCATAATGACTTCCACATTGAGTATGCTGATCATGGTAAGTTCTTCAAACTAACTATATATTAAGACAATGAGTATTCTTTTAAAATTTCAGTTCATGTGTAATAATGAAAACAAGAGATCTACTTGGATTTCTCTTCCCCTGTTTGTGCCAGAGGTGAATACTGCTTGCGTGTGATACATAGCACCAGAGGAATTTGTCCAAACAGTTTAACTTAACCAAGCTTTATGCTGGCATTGTAACAGACCAGTTGAAGAGTTACATGAATTGAACTGTTTCCTGTGAAAGTTCCCCAAATGTTGACTGCACAAGACTGAAAGCACAAGGAAGCCCATTTTTATTCAAAGCCATGTCCTGCCATGCATGCATGGAGATCAGGAGATGCATCCTTTTCCCATTGAAACCTCATTCATAAAAAAAAAAAAAAAACTGTCTGCCATTCATGCTGCAGTGAGAGAAATTAGGGTTCTCAGGAACAGGGACTGAGGAGGGAAGGAATTACCTGCCATGGTAGTTGGACATTTTCATTCATGATCTATAAAGGGCTGCAGTATTATTG